>NW_009259419.1:182414-183136 GCF_000687185.1 Egretta garzetta
CGCGAGCCGGCCCCGCTCCGCTCCTCGTCCAGCATGAGCACCATCTCCTTCAGCTCCACGTTCTCCCGCAGGAGGGTCTCCTGTCTCGCCTCCAGGTCCTTCAGCTTCTGCTGGTACATGCCCACCTCCTTCCACATCACGCTGGCCGTGTGCCTCCCGAAGCGCTGCCATTCCCTCGACAGCTTCTTGCCTTTCTGCCGGTCGTCGTCCAAGAAGCAGCAGAGCTCCCGCAGCTCCTGGTTGTCGTCCTGCAACTTCTGGTTCCCCTCCTTCAGCCCGCGGATCTCGTGCAGGTGGAGCTGCAGCCGCCGGTTCACGTCCTTCATTAAGTTGCCGTGTTCCACCATTAAGTTCATCTTTTCATTCTCCACTTTCCTCAGTCTTTTCACCAGCTCCTCCTTGCTCCACCTCAGCATCTCCTCCTCCGAAATTTTGCTCAGGTCTTCTTTAGACCCCTCCAGGGAATTTTTTGCCATCATCTGTGCCTAGGCAGCCTTCGCTCTCACACGGTAACAAACGGTTCGGGTTATTCGGATTATTTTGTTCGCCTGATTTCCCGGGACTATAATTCACTGCAGCATCTCGGGGAAGGAATATTATAGTTCTCCTCAGAGCGTTGGACAAGGAAGGAAAGCAACGCTGGACTGGAAGATCTGCTCCCCCACAGACCCCATAATAACAATAAAAAGAAAAAAAAAAAAACCAAACAAACCCGGGCGGGG
>NW_009259419.1:184647-208689 GCF_000687185.1 Egretta garzetta
CTGGGTCCCTCCTGCCTCGAGCAGAGCCTGCAGCTTGAAGGAGCCGGCTCCAGCATCCCTGCCGCCTCTCTGCTCCTGGGGCCGGCGTATCCTGCAGACCTCGGCCCCGCACTGTGCTGTGGGAGGAAACTGCCCTGAAGACCCAGATACCTCTTATTCTTCGGTAAAATATGCCCAGGTCCTGATGGTCCTCACTGTCAGGAGCACGCATGCCACCATCACTTCTGCACACGTCAGACAGAAGCTGGGAAAGGGTACAGAAAGTTCATTAAGTGGATTTCCTAGGCAACGTGTAGGTAGATTTCCTATATCCTTGCATCATATCCCCTGACTTTTAGTATAAGGCACTCTTCCTTGAGCTACGCTGCCTCTCTGTAGGCTGCTTTTGGCCAGTATCGCATTGCAAAAATGAAAGGTGCACCAGGACAGAGCAGTGCTGCCAGCTATTTCCCACAGGGGTGTCCTTAAAAAGCCAGAGGGAATCGCCAGCTTTATGTTCCTGAGGAACCTTGGTAAATTATTTGCCTCCAGGGTTAACCCAGTGCAACCTCAGATTTCTGACCACACTGGAGAGCCGGTCAAGACACCCTCTAGGTATAAAGAAATGTCAAATCTGATGCCAGAGCGTGGGATGTGGAGCAGATGGCCTGTGCGTGGAGGGAACACCAGAACAGAGAGGGATGGAGGACTGCAACTTCTGCCTTTTGGTGTTATCTTCCTAAGTCTCAATCAGCCAAGCTGCAGTTTCTTGGATGTTTTTCTGCATGAGTCTGTGCTCCTTGGTTTCTGAGCCCAGATACACCCTTGGCAGACTAAGACAACTGCCTGTTCCCTACTGAAGCAGGACAGCAGGACTTCCCTGCTCTTGCTGGAGTTCATCCCCTCCTCGAGCGCTGTTGGCCCTTCTCCCAAAGTAGCTTTTTATCCCTTTATGATTAAAAAGGTAAGAGGAACTTAGGACAGAGCGTGGACACTAGTTCACTTGATGTGGGATAAGCAGACGATGGATGCCTGGTAACAGGCTGCACAGAGATGCAGATGTGAAGGCCGATCTCCCCTGGCACGTAGCCACACCAGGGTGCTTGCCCCATGAGGAGGGAATTGCCATGTGCAAGCCAGCCGTGAGGCCTGTTCACTCCATTCAGTGGGGATCGCTCCGAGGAGGTAAAGCAGGGGCCACCCGGGACCAGCTGTGCTCTGACCTGGGCGCCCAACTTGGTGGCAGCTCTCCAGAAGGTGCAGTCCTGACCATGGCCAGTCAGCCCCTCCTGAGGTTGCCACCTCAGCACCAGAGTCAGCCCTTAGGATGTGGAAACCAGCAGGTGTCCGTGTTGAGAGGGGCCTCGGAGTCCTGGGGTCTGGGACCCCTCTGAGAGGTCCCAGACAGGCCGCAGCCAGGCTGTTGTGTGGTCAGGCAGTGCCCCATCTCCTCCTCACCACCCTGAGCCAGGCCACCAGGAGGTAGCACCCTCTGTAATGGGGCACGCTGCCTCTGCTCATGGCTGCACCGTGTCTTGAAGGCACACAGGCATTTTCTGAGCCAAGCCTTTTATTTACAAGGCTTTAAATCATATCCTTCCCCACAGGAAGCGGAAGTGCTTCTCCCAGACCCTTCCAAGCGCTGATCTGCCTAGCAGATCCCAGGCTGGTGGCTGGGGGAAGGAGGAGCAGAGCAGAGACACCCTGCAGAGCAATCATCCCAAGTCAACAGGGGAGGAGAAGCCTCCTGCAGCTGCACCACAGACACAGGTGCAGTGTATTGCTGGGCCTGCCTGATGTTTGCTTCATCTTTTTCCCAAGAAAAGCTGTTTTTTTCTAGGTGAAACCTTTCAAAGTTTGAGCTTTATTGATGCTTCTGCAGAGGTTGGGCCCGGCAGGCAGGGGGGCTCCTCAGAGGAAGCGAGGAGATTATTAATATCCACAGAGGAAGTCCCTGTGATGATTAAGACTTGCTCTGAGGACTCGGTGGGTATGTCTGTGCTTTCGGAAATGTTAATGGCACAGATCCGCCCTTCCGCCATCCACAAGGGGCTTGCTGTCACTCTGATGCCCAGGTGGCCAATGAGGCATGGTGACCTGCATGCTCTGGAGGTGGCATTGAAGCTGCTGGGTGTCCAGATGCCTTCTGGTCCTGATGAGTACCCGGTGAAAGACTCCTCCATTAGCAGCAAAGACAGCAGGATGGCCAGTGGGTTTGAGTGAGCGAGACCTGAATCGAGTGGACACCATGCATTGTCACCTGTTCTGCTCCCTCGTCTTCCCTCCCAGGTGGACCTTGCATTTCAGTAGAGGAAAATCCCTGCACCTCAGAAAGGCAAGGCAGCAGTGCTAGAGCAGAGGGGCGAAGCTTGGAGCCATCAGAAAGTGTCTGTGGCCCAGATGATCTGTGGGCACAGTGGATTGGAGGGCTGGGATGAGGTAGGTTTTTAAGGTCTTTGATATCTCGGAGGGAAAGGACTAGGTCAGCGCACAGTGTTATGATCAATAGCAAACCCAGTGTTGCAAGCAGATTTTTAATCAACACAAATAATACATAATGTTGGAGTATTTTTGATGGGCTTGTGATTTTAGTTTTAGTGAACAAAGCCTGTTTCCTGGCATTGTTCAGGAGGTGTTATGATTTCCCCGTGCTGATATAAAATGAAGCATAGGAGAAATTAGTAAACAACACACTATGGATTCCCTTTTGTTACATCTGGCCATGGGGCCTTCTGCAAGCTGACAGTGAAAAGCACTTTTAATATGCACGTCATCTTAAGCTTTTGATGCCCATATAAGACAGGATCAAAGCCTATCCCTTGCATTGAATCAAATGGACACTTGCACCCTCTTCAGTCAGGGATGAAATTTTAAAGCGAATTATAGCATGATAAGAATCTCAGGAAAAAAACTACTGGGTAAAATTGTGCTTGATGTTAACTCCTGAACTCAGCAGGTGGTGACACAAAGAATGAATTTGGTCCCTGACAGAGCACAGCGATACACAGCCTCATTGAAGTCTTACCAAAGCATTCCCTCTACAGGGCTCCGTTAGCATTACAGAAGACACCACAGCAGCTCCAGGTCTGTGCTACTGCTTCCCCCCACCAGAGAGGGGTGGGTCTCCCAAAGCCCACTCATCAGGTGTGGGAGTGGGCAGAGGGGCAGGAGGAATCCCAGTGGGACTCTCCCAGGACCTTGCTTTTCCAAGGCAGCCTAGGACTGCTGTGTGTGCGGCAAGGCCATGCTCCAGTTTCCACGCGCTGAGGACCCATCTCGTCCGTGTACTCCATGAATCATTTGCCGTGGCTTATAAATCCTCCGTGGCACTGGTATTTTCTCATAAATCAGCACCAAGGACTAATCCTTGATTAATGTTTTGAAATACACCATCCAGATTGCAACAGCGGGAGCCCTGGTTTGTGCAACAAAGCTGTGCGATAACAAAAAATGTGCAACGCTCCTAATCTCTGCTATCGAGATAGGTACCTCGCTTCTAGCCTGATTAAGCAGTATTTTCAGCCAGAATGTTTTTCCAGCTACCTGAAGAACTGTCATGCATCATTCTTCCTTCTTTTCCCAGATCAGCTGAACCTTCCTGTGAAAAGCCTTCATCCCTCCATTTGCCCATCTGGCTGAGCTGCGAGGAAAAAGCAGTCTCTTCGAAGATTACGCAGCAGTCCTTAATGCTGGCTTCTGGCAATATAACTGGGCCATCCAGCTCATTCACTCTCCTTATGAAAGTAGTACGTTTTAGTGGAAGGTTTCATCTTGTGTCCACAAAGCCTTTTTATTTTGTGCCCTGAAACTGCTAGTAAAATTCTAAAATGCTCTAACTTGTTGGAAAGCCTTCAGGATATTCAGACAAGAATTATGGTCATAACTAGAAAACTCTTTGCCCTGCCAGAAAAACAGGTCCTCCAAAAGGCATGAGCAGTAGCCTCTAAACACTGCTACAAAGAGCAGCATCCAAATTGGAGACCAGGGGAGATGGAGAGCTGGTCCTTGAAGGAAGACATGCGAGGTGTGTGAGCTCAAGGTGTGCCACAAACTACTCCTAGCTGGGAGCTGCAGGTGATTGACACTTCCCAAACTCATAGGTGGAGCAAAAATTTGACTACTAGTATAGTGTGTGGTGGGGATCCAAATCCGCTGTGCAATCAGAAGGCTGTATACAGTATCAGAGCGATTTTTTTCAAGTGTTAAGACAAATCCCCAAACTCCTCTTACAATGTTTGAATCACTGGGATCGCCCATGCCTGTGAGCTGAGGCCATGTGCTGGTGAGCTGAGTCACCTGCGCCACCATCATTTACCCGAAGAGGAGTGCCACCGAGACCTTGAATCCAACTGTGTGTCAAGAAATAAAAATTTGATGAAGCTTCTTCTGAATAGGTAAGAAACCAGCCAGTAGCCAGGAATAGGGAGGCAGGCAGACTGGAGGAGAGCACCGGCCCCTGTATTGTCTCTGCCAGTGGCAAATACCAGATGCTTATGAGAATACTGCGAAAAACCTGCCCATAAGGGTGAGTTTCCTCCTCTCTGCCATCTGGTACCGCTTGGCTTCTTCCCAGAAGCATTAAGGTTTACATCCCTTCCAAAAATATTTACCATCCTATCTAACATGGGAAGAAGGCCAGAGATAGCTTGATACATCTTTGCCTTTTGTAAATACTCCTTTACAAACACAGGTGATGCAACAAATAGGTGGGAGAAACGGAAGGTAAGGTTTTACACCCACCTCGGCATCACTAAACTGCATCCCTCAGTTACCGCGACATCAGGGAACATCCTGGAGGCCAAATTCAGCCCTGAGTTACAGACAGAGCTCACAGAAGGGGGCTCTCTGTATCCAGGGGCACAAGTTGGTCCCCGCAGCCTGGAGGTACTTGCAGGAGGTTCTTTTACAAGACAAAACCCCCGCTCCCGTGTTTTAGTTATGTCTTTCCTGGGTGTGCAGCACCCACCCAATGCACCGGGCCCAGGAAGCTCCTGGGATTTAGACCTGCATCATTTAAGCCACTGGTGATTTAAGCACTGGCTTTGCTGAGAGTATATTTGTATTCCATGCATTTTTTTTTCTCTCACTGCCACTGTATTTTCCTTGCAACTCTTAACAACGCTTTGTAGATGTTTTGGGTGAGGCAGAGTGCTGTTCCATGTGTGACAACGGACTTAGAGCAGTTTCAACTGAATCATCTTTGTCATAGTTGATTTAAAAACAGGAGAAAAGCTAACATAAGGATGGAAAAATATCTGCGGTGTTCCCAGGGAGCATTCAGTTCTGTGGCGAGTGGCTGTAGCCTGATCAGCCTCCGAGCTTGGCAGGTTGCCCTCGAGCAGCCCGTGCCCTGGGGCACACAGCAGCCCCCGGGCTCTCCTGGGCTCCCCTGCTGCTGCTCAGCTCCACGTGCATCCTCCTTTTCCCTGGCACAGCTCCGCGCCTGGGCCAGGCACTGAGCTTGGCACTGTTGGCTGCAGATCAGACACCTCGCTATTCAACCAGATGAGGCCATTGGTATTAGCAGCGTGAGGTCGATGAAACCTGAGTGGTTCTGCAGTAGAGAAAATAGGCCATGTTACACTATCCCCCAGCTTCTTTACACTCTTATTTCTCATTTCCAAATGAATAAATGACCTCTCAGTTGTATTGACAGACCAGGGACATACAAATACACAGCTTTATAATATAAGCTAGGCCTGTTGGTACCCTTCCCTCAGTGGTAAAGTATATTTTCTGCTTGCAAGACAACAACGCTGCTGAGGACCTAATTTTGCCTTTTATAGCTCACTGAAGCCACTGGGATTTTATAGCAGATGAGAAAAGAGAGTCATGCCCTAAAATGCTGACACCACTTCCATATATCATAGAGATATCTGAATAATTCATAGTGTCAAGCAGCGCAAGTTAAAGGAACAGTGGCATAAGTGACAACATCCAGTTTTAGCACATCCGACGCAAAAATAAAAACTCCACAAATTTCTTTCTTACGCAAAAACTGTCATCAGTCTTTCCAAGGAAGAACTACAATAGTGTTACAAGATGTGCGGTGGTACACCAAACACGGGGGTTTCCTTGCGATCGAAGATGTTACCCTTTACATTTGCCTTCTGTGGTGTTTGAAACAAAACAAAATTGGACCCAGATTGGAAAAAGGGACCAAGTGTCCTTCCCCAGCACCCATCATATGAGATGTTGTGGAAGATCCCAGGTTGCTGCCTCAGGTCTTCAGGCTGCGACTCACTTTCTGTTCCTGATAACCACCACCTTTCAAACAATTAAGTCCAAAGCAAAGGCTGGAGATAGCTGCTTATGGTGCTGGTGCATCAGAGATCCCTGAATTCTGAGGATGTTTTGGATAGAAGCCAGACTAATTTTTTCCAAAGGGTCCTCATTGTCCCACCAAACGGAATGAGGGAAAGCCCCCTGGGAAATCACACTTGCAATTCAGATATAAACGTAGCACTTCCAGCTCGTCTCTTCTTGTGTGTGTGAAAATAAGAAATCCCCTGGAGTCTGCAGGTTTGTTTTCTGCTCTATGCTTCCCACCCCTTGGTTTGGACCAGTGATCCTCACTGGGACTGATATTTCGGGCTGGGTGCTGGGGAAGGGACGCCTTGCGAAAGCTGACACCTTGCCAGCTATGTGGCTGGACTGGGGACCGCGTGATGTGCATCTGCAAACTTGAACCGAGCAGGAAGGTGGTGTCATTTTAGACCTCCTAACCAGCGCCCCACTCAGTCAATACCCCAGCTGGCTCAGCCGAAATCCCCTCCCTGGCCTGGGTGGCAGCAGCAGGTCCTGGCGGCAGGTGACTGCTGCCTCTCTGCATTCTCCCCCCGCCCGCCGCTGCTGCCGGACAGGGACACCGTCACCAACAACGGGGACGCCACCTGAATACAAAGCGGAGACTGGATGCCACGCTCTCCCCACTGGAGCCTGGGGGAAGCCCAGGTGGCAGCAGGGTAATCAGATTGCCGTGGCGAGGCTCAGTGCCTTCCCCAACGCGGCACTGCCTGTCATTAAATTTCCTGTGCCCATCACCAGCGTGATGCCACTTGGCGTTGCCTTCCCCCCGGCTCTGTGGGTCACAGCAGCACCGGTCTGGCTTGGGTTTTTCCCTCCAGCTATCAGGTTGCCTTGCCTTTGTATTTGCTGCTAAATTCTCCGCTGGGTGGTTGTTTACCTCTGCTCCCAACCCTGCCCCTCTCACCGACCCACATTATTGTCCATGGCAATCCTCATTGCTGCAGAAGCAAAGATCTGAAAGTGAGGAATTAATTGCCTTAGGACTCTGATCATTTTTAACACTGTGGAGATAATCTGTCAGACCCAGGAATCATTCTGGGGCCAAGCAGCCAGAGCAGCAAATATCCCCATCTTTATGATCTTATCTTTAGTCTCTTCCCTTTCTTTCCAGAATAGACAAACTTGAGGATTCACATTTTGGGCACAGCTCAAGTTTTTCTCTGCAGATACTACTTTAAACCGTGACATACATTGATTTTGATAGCATGCAGGATGTACCAGGCTTAATTGATCAGTCCTGCTTGCATGTTTGACTTATTTGCCGTACTCCCTGCTTTGCCTTCATCAGAAGTGAACGTAACGCTCAGGGAAGTTTCCAGAATTGACAGCTCCGGAAACCAAAGTTCCAGCTGAACAGAGCAAATCAAAGCAAATTTATTACATCTGTGTGCTCCCTGAGGTTTAACCCCATGTCCTTTAGGTCAGCCTTATTGCTGGGATCACCAACAGCATTGCCATGAGGACCAGCCCTATGGGTGAAGTTGCTCTGGCCTGGTCATCTGCCCGTTAAAATGTGCAGTGGCTTGAACAACCCTCCTGGTGCTTCCAGCTGGGCCCTGTGGACTTCTGCTCTCTGCTGACTGGCATAACTGGTCTGCTACTGAGCTGGGCTGGCCTTCAACCGGTGGCTCAAGAGTAGAAAATACAGCAGGATGATGGCAAATGGTGTAGTGCCAACAAGGGATTAGCACGCATTGCCACCAGGAAAAGATTGGATCCATTCTGTCCACAAAGCTTCCAAAGCCTTATCTTATCAGTGCTTATTTTAATAAGTCCAGCTTTGGATATTTGATTACAGAAACAGTTGCAAGCAATGAATGTGTCAAGAAAAACACGGTACTTCTCTTTTGTTTGCAGCTGAGGGACCTGCAGAGGACAGTGAAGGAGAGAGGCTGTGGGAAAGGGAGTTTTCATGCTACCTGAACATCACCGACATCAGCAGCGTTTCCTTTGCTTTAACCCCCGATCAAAGGTCTCTCCTTACCGCTGGGGGCCAGGGCAAAGGCAGGGTGGGCTGTGGGAGCCACAGGTCACTGCTGCCGCCCCTTCCCCTTCCTGCACACAGTTGTGCTTTTGTTCTCCGCTTCACTTCCCTGACCTGACGGACTGGAAAAGCCGATGTGGGGCCTGGGAGGGGACCCTGCCCGCCATCGAGCACCAGCCCCGCTACCAAGGCAGAGGCTGTTCGTTTCCACAGGCAGAGCTCAGCATCGCCAGGTTGAAAGCTGGGGGAAGGGAGAGAGGAAGCTGCAAGGGATATTTTTAAATGCAGTTTCTTCAAGTAAGGCTTTATTGCCGTTTCTGTCCCAGGAGCAGGCTGTTTCGGGGCTTGTAAACACAGCCTGGCTAGTGCTTGCTGCTGAATGCTGGCTGGATCAGACTCCTGATAAATTGAAGCCAAAACCAAAGTGTGTTTGGCTGCTGCTATCTTCATGTATCTTCTTAGAGGCAGATTATTTTGCAGTCCTTGTACTTATCGATATGTTAGGTAAGCCTAGTCAGTTTGGTTCCACTGGGTGAGCTGAATCCTCTCTAAGTGGGAGCAGCTCTGTAACTGGGAGCAGCTTTGCTGACTTGAATGGATTTTATGCCTGTCTATAATTTGGTGACCCTGCCTCTGTCCCCCAGCTATTTTAAAAGGCCACCCTTAATAAGAATGTAATAAAGACTTGAAGCCCCTTTCCCATTTGGAAGTACACTGGGCACTGGGATGCAAAGGGATGCAGGAACGTAGGAGCCTGCGCAGGCGACAGAGCCTGCAGTACGTCCCTGTCACCCAGCAGCCTGACCCAGCTCTTTTTGGGTGCAGGACAGTGCTTTTAGGTGCTGGACAGATGTGCCTTTACAAACTTCTTCCAGTGCAGGTTTTTAGACACATGATTACCTCTTTTTGACACTAATGCGATAGACATCTGCTGCGAGGGAATGGGGTGGCTCGAGGGACCAGCAGTAATGAGATACGAGCCCTTTGTCTCTGGGTTACTGGTTCAAACCCAGGCGAGAGAGGCAGTGACTGGGAGCCATTCCCGCCTGACAGCTGCTAAGCAGTTGGTGTCAATTGGGTCGGTGTCCTTGGTCAACTTTCTCATTAACAGGTGTCCGCATCTCAACACCACAAAGAGAACCCAATTATCAGCCTCATCCCTGACAGTGATTTAGTAGATATGGGAGAGATTAATTACTTAGTCACCAAGACGAGCTTGGAGGTATGGTCCAAGACAGGAGTGGGGTGCACTGATGGACGAAAAATGTTTTATCCTAAACTGCCCCTTCCCTTCGCTGGGATAAACAGAAGGAAGTGCCAAGCCTACACTTTTCAACAACCTCACACACACTGTGATAGTGCTAACAGACTCTAAAAGACTGCTGCTTTAATCTTAGGGAAATTGTCCCTGCCCCCCAAGAGTCTTCTGTAGAAGGCAAGAGGTGACAGATCTGTATCTACAGCAGCCAGGCAAAGAGAACACAAAGTGAGGAGACTTGTTTTGATCACATCATGGAAGTGTTTTAAATATTAGGCTAATAGTTTTATTTAAAAAAAAGCCCAACACAACACTAGAGGTTTAAAAACCTCAGAACTGCAACTTTTATATATCTGCATTTGACAACTGAAATACAAAAGGCTTGATACAGCAAGAAATACAATTTAGGCTTAAGTGCGCTGCAAATATTGCTTTGGCTAAGGGAGAACAGGACTTGCTTTTGCTCACAGAATGATCGGTCTTAAATGAATCCTAAATTCATAGGTGGGAAAAGGTGAAATTAGTTTGCAGTTGATAAATGAGATCAGATCTTTTTTAATGAAAAACATTATGTTAACTGATTACCTCATTATTTAATACTAAAATTGTGATGAGAGGACAACCTGGTGCCTAAGAGTTTAGTATTTCCCCTTCTCAGACCCTGTCTTACAATCCTGCATAACTTTGGCTATGAACCTGACGCAGAGCAGTTACTGCAGGAAAAAAATGGACAACTAATGGCAGCTGTTGCCTGTCCACATGTTACTTCATCAGCAGAATCCATCAAATGAGGTCCGGGCCTCAGATCAGTCATTGTCTTTCACCTATCGCGTACCAGTGGTCAAGCCTTGCTGGAGCATTGCAGGGAAGTGTCTCACTGGCAGCAGGCACAGCTGATCTGTGGTATTTAAGCGCCTGCTACCCCTGAGCTGGGCAAAAGCAGTCCATCATATCGGGGCAGCCTAGATGGACTAGATGATCATTGTAGGTCCCTTCCAACTGAAATACTCTATTTTGCACACACCTGTAACAGGGGTAGCTCATGTCCAATGCAGGAATAATGTTGAACTGCTCAAAAGCACTTTTAAAATATTTTTTTTTCTAGAAAACTAGAGGAGGCATTATTTCTCCTACAGAAAAATCAAAGAGGACTGAAAGTAGACTGTCCCTTTACACATCACTTATACAGCCCTTTTTTCTGTTTCGATAGTGGGAGCTAAGAGCAGGACTCTTGTTTTGAAGTCGCTGGCTATGCTTCATCACTGCTAAGGAGGGTGACTTCCCCAAAACTGGGATGGCTGAAGGAAAGCTGAATTCTCTGTGAAAATGAAGGGGAAAAGGGGAATGGAGCAGGATCAGAGGCAGCACGAGGCCCCTGCATCACCATCCACCTCATCATCATCATCCTCACTGCCCTGGCTGCACCCACAGCCAGATTTGGGGAACAAGACCCTCACCTGCAACTGGGGACTAATGGGAAAGTTTCCAGTTTGCATTTCTTTCTTTTACACACTGCTGAAGCTATTACTTTAAGGCAAATTATCATTTTCCTGCAGCTTTGGCAACACTGTAGTTAGAGTGATCATAATACGATTATTACTGTATGAGACCGTGAAATCAGCCATGAACCTGATGAGGTTGTTATCAGTGTCCAAGCTGATTATGTTATAACAAAGGCACAGATAGGGAAAAATATATTTGGCTTTTTTCAAAGCAATTTATTTGGTATAATTTAAACTCTCTTTTTTGTAGTCTTAAAAGAAAGGCACGATTTTTATAGCTACATTTTTTTTTGTCTTCAGTAGTGCGTAAAATAATCCCTAATAAATTCCTCATTCTTTACAAAAACCCCATACTGCTAATTGGGTGATCAGATAAAATTCTTACTCACTTACACCGAAACAACTATAAAACAATTTATTTACAACTGCAATGATATTAAAATTAAACTCAAGTGTGAGAGCTGCTTCTTTCTGAAGGTCTCTGAATGTCCTTCGAGTTTATAAGTAATAAGTTCTCATGGGACACATGAATTCATGCCCTTAATCCATTCTGACTTTAAAAGTCCAGCTTCTTTTATGGAATGTCTCATTATACAAGCTCTTGCTTCAGCAAATGCACTTCTATCACTTTTCTCTGAAGTCTGTTTAATATAACATCTTCTGAATTATTTAATGGGCAAACATATGGATTAAATAAAGCAAACACATCTGCCAGAGCTCCTATATGCCTGACAAACTTTTAACCAGAACTTTCCAAACTTTCTACAGCTCACGTATAAAATCCTTAAGCCTCAAACCCAGGCGGCGCTATGGACTTCTGTGCCACGGCACAGCCATCCCTAAAGCTGTGGCAACAGGTCCTTAGGGATCCCTTCCCACTCCTGCAAGAGGGGCAAATCCTGGAAAAGGAGCAAGTCAGGGGTCAGATGGAGGAAAACTGTCCTGAGGGTAACGATGGCATCAATTAGAGCAGTTCCCAGATTGCTCCAGTGTGGATATGGACTGGACGGGTGCTCGCAGGGTTCACGTCCACCTGATTTCCCTGGCCCATTGCTCCCCAGTAGCCACTCTCTTGTTTTCACCTTCAATCACAGCTTTTTTCCTATGGTTTACATTTTTTTCATTGCTCTGAAATTCAGTTCAAGATTATAATTCCACGTTTTGGAGTGATATATAGCCCACGGTGAATGTTTACCCATGTAAGTGTAAGCCAGTCTACAGTTTGCCTCTGATTAATTTGAATTTAAATCTGCATTTCATTTCTCCTGACCTTTGAAATCTCCCTCATGACTGCTCATCAGAAAACCTTGATATGATAAATCAGAAATTCTTTTAGATCTTGGATCATATTGGAATAATAATCACCCTGCTTCCCAAACACCCATCTGAGGCTTTGTTAGTTTGTTTCCAGAAATTGTGGATAGTCTAAGTCATAAGAGTTGCAGCAATTAAACTGGCAACATCCCTACATGTGAATTTAAGTGTATAAATGTAGAAAAAATAGCCTCCCCCGCCCACGGCTCTTTCAGACTTTAAAATCCAGACATTCTGACTACAGTTTTAGATTATTAGTGACCCTTTCCTGAACCATTTTGACACCATGGTTTCTTTACATGCTTTGATTAGTTTTATTTGTAGCTGAAACTGTGAAGTAAACGCAGCAGCCGCTTGTGTCTGTTAAATCTGAGAGATTGAACCGGTGTTTTATTATTCATAGCAATTTAGGTGCAGACCAACCAAAATCAAATCAAAACCATCCCCAGCAAGTAATTGCTGTCTGAGCCAATTATCAGGTTTATTTCTTGGGGCTGAACAAAAAAATGGTCCAAACTTAGCAAGGTATAAAATAAAACCAGGCTCCAGCCAGAAGGTGTTGGAGTCAGAGCAAGATGGGCACAGAGGGACCGAGAGGCTTGGGAACCTCGGGCAGCGGAACAACTGATATTTATCTTCAGGTTGAGGGTTGCGGACAGGTAACCAGGAGGGACACAAGCGATGCATTCCTTTTAAATGATCTTTTTTCCTAGCAAAGGGCGTAGTGTTTAGGAAGAAGTCTTAGAGACTGTAGCTGACCACCGCTAGCCATGCTGTTAATGCTAGGTTGCTAAATGCGCAGGGATACCAGAAAAAAACCAAAACACTTGCACAAATTTAAAGTCTCATTAGCTCCATTAACTGGAATCACTTGGATTCCCATCTGTAAATAGTCTGTTAATAAAAGAAGCATCTCAGTCTCCCAAGCCGGGAGGCTGTAATCTTGTCAGTGATTTTTCCAGCCCCTCCCAGCATCTTTGGCCTGCAAATTCATGAAGGAGAGGTCAGGCTGTCTGCTGGCACATCAGTGCTTTGCTCCATGTCCTCTGCAGCCAGGTCTTCAGCATTCAGGCTCATTTGGGGCTGGGATACCACAGAAACCAGAAAAACTATGGATAACTCAGTGCTGCCAAGCACAGCACAGATCCCCAAGTCTTGTTGGAGCAAGCGCTGGCTCTGGCCTGGGCTAATGGCAAGCTGGAGCTAGCAGTCCTAACCAGACCTGAGCTGGCTTGTACCGATACACCCACCACAGTCCCAGCAAAGTGCCAGGGGCCAGTTGCACCCCAGCTGGTAGAACCAGTGCATGGAGGAGCCTGGGGCTACAGGCTGAGCCTCTCTGCCCCCTTCATCCCCCAGAGGATGGCAGCAGCTGGAGAGGCCGCTCACAGCAGCAGCGGAGGAGTGATGTGCCATGCAGTCATGCAGGACTTGCATCTCGACCCTGTTAAAAAAAAATTCTGCAAACTCAGCCTTGAACACTCTGGGAAGGGTTATTTCCCACTCTTCCCAGCGTCTGCTGACCCAGGGACAAGCGAGATTACTTCTGAATCCCGTCTCTGATAGCTTAATCAGCAGAGCTGCCGGCCAGGCCGGGGAGGCAGCTCTGGGCTTGCTTGCACCGCCAGCCTGCAACACCTACGACACACCACTGCCCGTCTGCCTGTAATGCTTTCTAGGGGTGCGTCAGCCCTATCATTCATTTCATTTAAATGCTGCTCATCACTGCACAGACATTGTAAAAACTCTTCCTAAATCCTAGTTTATACCTTCTTTAATCTTCTCTTTCATAACCTCCTTCCCATACGCCACAATTAGGTTTAATATTTGGAGGCATTGCAGTAGCACCTGGGATCCATCCCTGGGAACCAGGGCCAGCTGTGCTGGGTGCTGAACAAGCACCCAACAAATTGCTTTCAGTCCTGAGGAGCTCCCCATCCAAAGGACCGTGCTGTGTTTTGGAGACGGGAGCTTTGGCTTATGAGCCGTCTGTAGTGTACGGCTCTAAACTCCATTTGAGTGATGCACCCCTGGCTGCATTATCCTTGGTCTTTTCCTTTCTTAGTGGGTTATTTTAAACTTTCCCACTTGCAAGCTCAGAGAAAAAATATCCCGGCTGAAATCCTGGCCCAAATGAAGTTGGGGGCTGCACGGCCATTGATTTACATGGATGAAGATTATGTATCTGTGATCAACAGAAAATGGGTCTGAATTCTCACAGCTGTATTTATTTTGAATTTCTTTTCTTGCTCGATGTCAAAATAATTATATCTGCATTAAACAAGATGTTGGCAGTCCTTCAGTGTATATCCAGTGTATATCCAGTGAGTATAGAGGAGACAGAAAATCATTTTCCCTCTAAGCACCATGAAACAAATTTTCCTAAATATACTTCACAAGGCACTCAGTTTAGTTGCACTAAGAGTTCACGGACCTCTTTCCTAATGAACTGTGCTACGCAATTAAATCTTGCCACATAGAAGACCAGATCAGCTCCAAAATTTCACTTGTTAATACTAAGTATGCACAATGAGCTCCTTAGAAATTCAGCATTTTTTTGCCTGATTTACCAGTTAACTTTGCATCTCTGCAAAGACAACTATGAGTCCCATATCCTAGAATAAAGCAAATAATAAGAACAATTTAATTTGGAAGCTATTAGAAAAGTAACTTCAGTTGATTTGCATCCATGCTTGCAGCTAAGTCATTTCCTGTTGCTTTTGCAGCAAAAGGTTGCTCCTTTCTCACACTCAATTTAATATTTTATTTTAATGTTTTAACAGGCATTTATTTGACTCAGGCAATTCCAGTCCCACTAAATACAGTGAAAATGCAGGTTTGAAATCTCGCGGGCTTGCATCTTTGAGCTCAGTAGGAGTTTTGCAATAAATATCATGGATTAGCAGTGGAGCCTTCAAGGAAAGACAGTATAACGATGTATCGTATTTACACTGCAAAATTAGCTGATTACTCAAAAAGGTAATTTCAAGCATTTTTAATGCTTTTTTTATTATTTTTTATTTTTTCCTTTTCTATCCTATCCAATCCTAAGCATTTTTTGTCTTTTCAGTGATGTACTGGATTCCTGTACCTTGTTGCAATCTAGTCTCCTGGACGTGACAGATTTTTGATGGGGTAGAGTAGATCGGGAGCCTGACTTGCATTTTATGCCAAGGTCCTGGTCCTGGAGATTTCTGGTCAGCAATTATAAATGTCATAGAAATATGACAGAATTACCGACTGCATCAAAATTGCACCTGCCGCATGGTTTAAATTCAATCCATGGGGCTACGAAGTCTTTGAAATGGCCCTAGGTGATACAAAAGCTTGACTCTGATGAAACGGCAGAGCTCCCATGACCCAGTTTCAAAGGCTCGGTGCTGTGACAGGGCAGGAGGAGACTGGCAGAGCCTGCTTTCGCCCAAGCCCAGAAGAATTCCCTTTGCACGGGAGGAGTTTCTTGCCGGTAAAGGCTGGCTCAGACTTACAAGAAAGAAGGATGTGAAATTAATAGGGGGAAATGGGATGACAGGAAGGGAGCGTGTGTTCACGTGCATGCGTGCCCGCGCGCAGGAGGGAGCGCACTGGGTTCATCTGCAGTTTTGAAGCGTTGCTCTAATAGCAACAGACAAATAATCCAAGCATATATTACTGCTCCTCTGCTGTGTTGCTCATTGCGCAGACAATGTGGTGATAAGCACGGAAAAATGCCTAGGGAGAGAAATGCAGCAAAAAACCCAGTGTCCTTTCCTACATTCCCATCTATTCCGCAGCATTAGCCAAAGCAGACAGATGCCCAGACATCATCCTGTATCAGCCCATCCAGTGATCTGAGAGCAGCGCTAACAACGCACGAGTAATTGTAAGGCGCAACAAGGTTGTTTTGTTTTGCATGGCGCGTATCTCCATTTGATAGTAACCATTTTCAAGTCTGGAGGAATTTTGCACTCACTAAGCTGATTTTACAAGCAAAGAGAAGTGCTTGTCAGCAAAGGTTAATGTAGCTGTCACTGCAGGAGAGCCCTGTGGGTAGAAAGAGTCTCATCTGGCTGTTTTTTAAAGGGCAAGAGTCATCACTGTGAAGGAGGAATTTTTCCATTTCTAGGAGCCTTTCACATCCTTGTAGTGAACTGCTGCATACGTTACCACTTCTCTACAGCTTCTCTGTTTTCATGATTATCAATATTTGTTTCTATTACTTGTATTTTAAAGCCTAATAAGATGTTCTTGTCCAAAATGAATAAAATCCTTATTTGAGAAGATGGAAAGAGAACTTCTGGGTGGTTTTATGGCTTGCACTGGTGCAATGTTAGAGGGCTGTGAAATAGGGAAGGACTGTCTCCCCATTTTACTGATGAAAACGGGCAAGGAGTGACTAAATGATGAAATTAGACTACGTAATCCAAGCTCCTGCTTTGCGTGTCACAAGCACCTTTAATGCATGGTGGTCTCATTACAAGGGAATTGAATCCAAATCTTCAACATCCAGGCTACTCCTTCACCACCGGCTGGACTCAGCCTTCCGTAAAACAACAAAGGTGAGATCCGTGCAGGTATGGGGCAAGAGAGGTTGGTTGGTTGCAATAGAGAGAGGTTTGGCTGTGTCAGGCTGGCCTGACCATGGAAGGGTCTCACACTGGAGGCATCCAAGCCCTGTGATGAGCTCCCATTTACATCCCCAGGATGTCACCGTCACAGCCAGGGGACACACACACTCCGAGTAACAGGAAAAGCCCAAGACTGATCCTAAGCCTCCCAAATAGCAGCTGGTTTTATTTACCCCAGGTTGCCAGGAGATGGAGTCATGCAACATGAAGTATAGATGCAGGCAACATTTTGCTTCATAGACAGGTTCTTTAGTTGAGATATTCAGGAAATCTACTCTTGGAGCTTCCAGAGGAGAAAGCTGGCAATGCTGTATGCTTGGATGAAGAGGCACGGAGGGGCAGAAGGCTAACCACTGGTGCTTTCTGGTGAGGACAGGGCTGTGGACAAGCCAGTTTCCCACCTTCAGCGAACTAGAAGAGAGGCTGATAAAGATGCCATTGGATACAGCTCACATGGCAGATATTTGTATGGCAACAGCTCTTAGGTGTTACTGCACTAGATTTGAGGCAAAGACTCTGAGGTGAAACCTGGATGTAGATCCACCAGAGTCCAAAACACTGTACCCATGTTGCATAAAGAACAGAAAAATAAAGCACTAATACTTGACCCAGATCCATCCCCTTGGCTCTGCCACATCAGGTACAGAAAATATCCATAAGGTAGCAAAGAACTGAGGCCCCCTGGGAATCTATCGTCAGTCAAGGGACAAACGGTGGCTATTTCATGGAGCATTGCCTGGGTTCCACGAAACAGGGGCAGGGTTTAGAAATGGCACTGGATCCTCCGCAGCTGATGAGTAGCCAAAGCACCAGGAGCAGCAATGTTTTTTTCCACTGCTGATGCTTGTTCAGAGGGGTTTTCCATCTGCTCCTGACCCAGATGTTGGCAGAGTGAACCAGGCTCTGCTCAGTCTAGCTCGGGTTGCTGCAGCACTCCCCAAGGGCATCCAGAAATAGCAATGCTGTGTGATCTGCAGTGACCTCCCAGTTATCTGTCTGTAATTTTGACATATATTAGCTGTAGTTAGTTCAAGACCTCCTTACCTGACCTCCCCCCCTACTTTAAACACATGTACTCCTACAGCAACAGATACTATCGCTCATGAATTAAACATCAAATAAATGTAGGTCTCAATTTACTTCCAACAGATCTTAGAAAACTCTGCAAAAATAAAAATTCTGTACCACACCTAGAGTTTGTACCTGAGCCTTGGACTGCTGATGCAGTTGCACCTTTTTGGCTGTCGTTGTTACGTTGCCACATTGCTTTGTAAGTGCCACATCTGTTCTAGCATTTTCAGCTATGTCGGGTTGAGTCATAAATAATAGCTGATGTAGAGAAGATGAGACTTTTGATTATGGCAAAATAGCTCTAAGTGTCTGAAAATGCCATTTTTAAAAAATGTAGGGTTTGATCCTATGATTTAAGTAAATAAGAGTTTAGATCTAGATTTGAAAAGGTCTAGGGGCATGTACGGACAGTGGGAATGCCAAAGATGCCGAAGCGCATTGGCCACTGAGCCCACGTGGCAGGCACCTAACCCACCTGGGACTCGTTGTAAAAAGCTTTTCATCATGAACTTCCACCAGAGTTAGGCTGTGAAAGAATTTAACCGTCTACAGTACTGTTGCTCCATTACAGCCCTTTCTGCGGGCCAGAACAGCCAACAGAAAGGGAAGCAATCTGAACCTGTTCAGAACTTCCCTCGAGTTTCCACTTTTTGCACCTAGAGCAGGTTTTGTCTGAGGCTACAAGCCCCTCTGAAGCTCTGCAATGTCCCCAGACCACTGTGGCACTTGCTGTTACTGGGAGAGATGCTTGATGATAGCCTACGGTGGCAGACAGCAGTTCTGGGGCCAAAGCCCTCCTCAGCTTTGGGGAGGGAAATGATCACACGCGTTTTGTCTTGACTTGCCCAGAAAGCATGAAAGAAAAGACACAAAATCAGTGGTTGGAGGAGTGTGACACCTCTGGCCTTCTTTAAATACCATACTTCTCTAAATAAACTGAGAATTTGTCCTGCTAGTACTGGGGCAGTTATGCAAGGGACATAACTACCCCAGAGCTCCCAATTTGGGTCAGGATTCTCTGGGGGCCCTACGCTATGCATAGTCTGCATTTCCATGGTCCCTGTCCCTCCAAAAGAGAGGCCACAAGGTTGTCTATGTGGACTTCTGGAACTTCTGGTTCTTCCCTTCCTCTTCCTGAAAGATTGTTTGATCCCCATTTATGGATACGTGTTCTATGAAAAGCATATAGGAGGACTTGGAGAGCTGGCAATGTTATGTACCTCGTTGCTCAGTCAGAAAGGTTTCAGAAATACTAAATTTGCAATCTCTCTGTTTCTAGACCAGCATCTGTTCTCTTTTGCTGATTACTCGGGGGAAGAATTTTTCAAGTTACAGCTTGCTTTTATTGGCTATACCTTCTATTTTCAGTTATTAGAAAATATCCAAACAACCTGTTTATTAGCTCCTTGCCCTTCAATAGGGGTGGAGTAATGGCAGCTCTGGCTGCTGCTAGCTTTGTTCCACAAAAGTGATATTTCTGTGGTTGTTAATCAAAAAAACCCGTATTCTCTCCAAACTAGAGATGGGACTGAATGATCCTGGGACAAAGGCATGGGTTGAAACTGGATTTTTCCTTTTCAGTATGGGCTCAATCCACGGTTAATCACCTTTTCTTTCAGTGGACTATCCTTGCTTCTATAAGTGAGCTTTTTCACCTCTCAGAGGGAACTGAGAAAGTAGGGTATTTTACTACGCCTTGGATCACTGATGAGGAAAGGCTCCTTTGCAATTCACTGAGCAAGTCTTTTGGTCTGTTTCTTCTTACAGACAAATGATATGGTTATATGTAATCTACAACACAAAGCATTCAGACGTTACATAAAATCAATACAACCACTGTCTGAAAAGAAACGTACATTTTAATGCCTTTATTATTTTCTTTGTGACCAAAGAGGGGAAAAGATCCTTGTGCTGTAAAATAGACAGAAACCATTCAAGGGTTGTTACTTAATGTATTGCTGTTACTGCAGGGAAAATAGTAGTAATTTTTAAAAAATAATTTCTGCATGATCTGCTGTTGTGTGAGCCAGTAAGAAAATGTGTTCTTTCTGTACGTTCAATGAATAAGGAATGTTTACTGCCCATATGGTCTCTTTAGGACCCTTGCGATAGAATTTCTATGATCATAGAATCATAGAATGATAGCAAGTTGTGAAGCGCAAGAAGTGAGGGAGTCATCCGACTGCTGTAAAACGGTGATGTTTTTACATCCTGCCCGTGTATCAAACGAGCATAAGAAGGACAGGAAAAGCATTTAGCAGCGTGCCACCTATCTGGGGATCCTGGATATCACACGCAAGGCTACGGCTGAGCTCTGCTGATTTACACTGTCTGCGGGGCTGCCCTGGTGCTCTGAGCAAACATTTGCCGCGACACATGACACAGAGCCCGGGAATGTGCCCCAGAGGGTACTGCTGAAGCGGGAGGAGGTGCTTCATCACAACAGGATTAAAAGATATGAGGGACTCCGTGGTTCCATTACCAGGAGAAATTAGGGCTCCAGTGCTGCGGCAGTACATTTCATTCCACATCTGAGTCATCCCAGCAGGTCTAGAGGCAGCGGGATTTCCGCTTATCGAATCCTCTGATAGTATTCTTGATATAGCACGTGATACCGCCTGCACTGGGCTGGCTCCTCAGGTTCCTTGCATTAAACGCTTCTTCAGTATCAAAATGCGCCGGCAGGCCTGTGGCAGCCAGCCTGACTTCAGCTACCGCTCAGCACATACTCACGGTCCTCAACAAATCACCTTAAATGAGAAGATGCCCCATTTGGTTTTGACTGTGCTGTAAGACTATTCTTGCGTCTTTCCAAAGACTTAATATATTTTTTTCTATTGTTCCTGCAGAATACTAAAAGCTGTGTGAATGAGCAGTCTCCATGCCAGCGGATCACTTCCATGCTGCCTAGTGTGGATTCTGCTCGTTGAAAAGCAGGCGTTACCTCACTCGCACCCGTGGGTTTGTGCGTATATGCTGCGTACATGCACACACAGATCATCTTTCTTTTGTTCTCATAATAATAATCTGTTCTCAGTATCTCCGCCAGTAAGGAAAATAAAACACTTAGAAGACAAATGAGGAACAGAAGGGTTTTGCGATCAGACGCGTAATGAGAAAGCAAAGCCTACAAAGAGTTATAGCTCTGTATTTAATCCCTTTTCAGGGATGGTGTTCACGTTGGCTTGGGTAGGAGCAGTATGTCCTTTGGCTATTAAAGCTTAAAGCATTAAACTCCTTGCTGAGTTGACCCAAACTGCGCCTGAGGATGGAGTTCCAGACACTGAGTCAAATGTTGGTCATTTTATCAAATGCAATTTGATTATGTTTCTAAGCAATGTGCCTGCATTCTCTCTGTCCCACAAATACTAACAAATGCTAACCTATGCAGAAAGAGTAAGAAAATCTGTATGTTGGTCATTCAAGGAGCTCATCTTGAGGGATATAAAACCATCTTTTTGAGCTGCAGAGTATCTACTACTATCAGTTGCTTTAATTGTCTTAAGGATTTCAGGTTTGGTACCCTGAACCAGTTGACATTTTATAAATGTAGGCTTTTTCTGCCTTGATGTTGTGTTGTGTGCAAGCAAATACTGCATTTTCACACCTGGCTTCTTCAATTTCATCCATCAATACAAACACTGATTTTGAGAGTTAATTGAAGTCAGGTCCTGTGGGCTTTGGTGGGAATAGGAGCAATCCAATCTCTTAACAAAAGACAAAAAAAAATAAAACAAAAAAATAAACCAAACCAAAACCAAAAAACCAGGTTTTCCATGGCTGATATACAGCACAAAATATTCAGTTGATTGATTCAGGTCATCAAGTGCAAAGACAAGTGTTCAAATTACCCAAATTTAGTATGAAACCTCCTGAGTGGCAAGTTCTCAAACTGCCACACGAGCTTGGTGAATACTGCTCAACTCAAACCCCACCCCCACCCTGTAAGTGCTCCACAGATGGATGTTATTGCCCTCAGGTAGCATGGGCAACTTCAAATTTAGCATTTCAAGTCATGGGCAAGAGTCCACCTCCTGAGCTTAGTGTCTAGTGATGGCTCGGCAGAGAACTCATAAAGAATAACAAAACAGTGATTAAAAACATCAACAAACTACAGCTTGAGCGATTGCCATGGGGTAGGTGAGCATGGACTATCCTCATTTTACAAATGGGAGAATCCAGGCAGAAAGATAGGAACTTGGGAATGATCACACAGCAAGTCTCCAGGCGGGGCTGGAAAGAAAAGCCAGAGCTGCATGCTCCTATCCACCACAGCACAAACACAGCCCATGAGCTCCTACCTGTGGCCTGGGAAGCCTCAAAATACAGCTCACGACAAGATGTAAAATAAGCCACCTTGACAGAACCAGCTCACTACTGAGGCCGAGGCAGCTGTGGTCTCTGTTTCAGCAGTGCCTTGCCCAGGAATTGCTGTGCAGTCCCCCGCGTGGGAGGTAACCAAAAACCTGCCCTGCCTGAATGAACAAAAGTCTCGGAGTTCTGGCGTGGGGGCATGTATCATATGTGCACACAGAGGACTTCCCAAAGGTACTTTATGCTGTTTTGCAGTGATGAGCAGATCAAGTCAGTATAGTTCTTGTTCTACAACTCACTGCTAAATATCTGCAGCATTTAATTTTCCTTTTGTTTCTGAAATGTTGCATGGATGCCAAGCTAATCAAGAGCTGCCATAGCAAATCAAGAGGCTATAAGATAAATCTCATTACTGCAGAATATGTGTGGTTACTGCGATCCATTCTTTGTATATTAAGCATTGTTGCGATGTTAATTAACAATGGCTAAAAATCATTACACTGAGACAACAGCCCATGTTAACCGCAGGAATAAAAGATTAACTGGGATGAATAGGAAGATGCCTTCATATCATTTGGTTTTACACAAATATGGGATTGCAGAACCGCATGCTCATTTTTTGCACAGCATGCAAAGTTTTCAGGGGCAGCGGCTAGATCATGTGCTTTCCAGTACGCTTACCAAGGTCATCCCTGAAAAAGTGGTTTTAAATGACCAAAAATAAAAGGGCAGAGAATTCTCAAGTGAGATCATCAGGTATTCTGCTTGCCTGCACATATGCAAAGTTTTCAGTGACCTTAGCAGCAGTTACATAAGCATATGGAGAGAAAAACAAACTCCTATTAAATGCTGTAACACATATGGTCTCCTGACAGGATGTTCCAAGCCATGCCGTGATTTTACAGTCCATATGCACTGTACAGCAGTTCTCTGGTCTCAAGGCAGGAGTCAAAAATAGCATATCAGCATGAACTCCACATTCTTTGTCTTTTATGGTCTGTCTGTGTGTTAATATCGAGACACATAATACACTGTGGCTAGCTGCATTTAAAAGCAAAAAAAATGCCACCTACATGCAACTTGGTCTTACTAGCTGATGCCATCACATATGATATATGATATGCAGAAAACCAGCATTTGGAGTAAATATTCTCCCGGGGTATGCCATGAAGCACTTTAAGGTAAGGAAAGCATCATCAGCAATTTTATTTTGTTTGGGTGGGGAGTACCTGGACAGCATGGAGGGAGCACCATTCGGCACAGGAGGGGTGTCATCATGTAGGGGAGTACGTGGCCTGGGCTACCTAGGGCCTCACGGTGTGAAGGTTACACCAGACCTCTCCTTTCCAGCCTCAAAGCTGAATCTAACCGGAATCTCATCCCAGGATGAGATTGCCACAGGTCGTTAGAAGCAGTGGTTGTACCGACCCTAAGTTTTCTTCTTTTTAAATATGTCCGTCAGGCGTATAAACTCTGAGTGCTGTTATCTGTCCTATTTGGGTCGTACAAAAGATTCAGCGGCAAAACCGAGCCCAGCAGCCACCACTCGAGGGCTCAGCCTAAGGAACGGGTTTCCAGCGGGGCGTCACACACCCCGGCCCCCCGTGCCGCTTGTCCAGCCCGGTACCTGCCCGCCTGCCGCCCGGCTGGACTCGCACCCAAAACGCCTTTCCAACAACACCATCACCGAAACGTAAGCGTGCG
>NW_009259419.1:209318-234015 GCF_000687185.1 Egretta garzetta
GGGATTCAGCTGCTCCGGGGGCTTCTGCTGCACGGGGGCCACCAGCTGCGCAGGGGGATTCTGCCGCACAGGGGGCTCCCGCCGCACGGAGGGCTCCTGCTGCGCAAGGGGCTTCAGCCTCACAGGGGACTTCAGCTACACAGGGGGCTTCTGCCAGACAGGGGGCATCAGCTTTACAAGGGGATTCAGCTGCACAAGGGGATTCAGCCCCTGCACGGTGCTTTGGCCACACAGGGTGCTCTGGCCCAGGTATGGGTGCTTCAGCCCTGTCACGGTGCTTTGGCCCAGGTATGGGTGCTTTAGTCCGGGTGTGGGTGCATCCACCTGTGCAGGGCTGCATCAAGCCCAGGTATGGATGCGTCAGCCCACGCATGGATGCAGTGGTCTGTGGTGGTGGCGGGTACACTGGTCCAGGCACAGGTATTTTGGACCTCACAAGGGTGTATGAGATATGACATGGGCACATCAGCCCAGGAATCACTGCATCCACCCGTGCAGGGCTGCATCAGCACAGGCACAGGGGATTTTGGACAGCCTAGGGGTGTGTGAGCCATGGCGTTAGTGCCCGGCCTGACAGGGGTACATGGACCCCCACACAGGTGCATCAGCCGTGGCATCAGTGCTCAGGCCCAGGCATGGATGCATTGGCCCATGCATCAGGGATTAGTGCAGCAGCCTAGGCATGTGCTCCCAAGGCACTGTCAGGAGCAGCTGTCCGTCATTCGGTTTCCCAGTGGCCTTTTCCTCTTTTGGCATGTGGTTGGAAAGAGGAGTAGGGATGTTGTTCTGCTTCAATTTATGAGCAGCAGTGCTCTGAGATGGGTGTGTGGGCAGTTACAATTTGCAGACTCCCCTCGCCCTGCCAGGGTTAGATCCTTGCACCTGGTGAAGACGCCCAGGAGGGGCCCAGCCTGCACAGAAGATGCTCCTTGTTATGCCCAGCTCATGGGATCAGGTCATTTTTTTTGTACTGGGTTACAGCATCCTGAGACTCTTAGCATGTGCCAGGTGCTAACAGTCCTGAGTCGTGCCTGAGGATGCAGCCTGGAAACCTCTGTGGCGGCCATCCCACACGGGGGAAATTTCCACTTGGGGTTGATGTTCTGTGGCCAGATATGATAACAAGATGATCTCAGTTTGTGCAGAGCAAAGCCTCTGACCCTGTCATCGTCGGTGGCCTCGTATGTATGAAAATGCCCCTGAGACAGAGCAGTGGCAGCTCTGTGCTGTGCAAGTGTAACTCTCAAATTAATTCAGACAGTGGAGTCTCGTCTGCTGTGCTCAGATGGGATCAAAGTGGCTTTTCAGAAATCCTGCTCCTAGCATTTTGCAGGGTACCTCTTGTGTTCCTGAAAGCGTGAAGGGAAAGCCAACCCTTTTCCACAACAGCTTCTAGAGAGTTGGCTTTTATTTCGTCTCACATTGTACTGGAAGCAAAAAAAAACCTTTTAATGTATTCCTGAAACAAGTGGTGTCCAAAAGTTCGTTTGCAGATAGGAAGCCAGTTAGCAGTGCCTGCGAAGCACTCCTTCTGCCTCTGGAAGCAATAAGTAAGTCTCCCGCGTACATCAGAAACCCGACCGTTGAAAATTTGTTCAGAAGCGGTGAAGTATTTTGGTGTGGGAAAAATGATTCACTGAATGTTCGGATGAGCTCAGTGCATCATCAGCCCAGATGCGGCTGCGAACCACCACCTCTGGCTGCGCAAACACGAAATGGAAGTTCAGGCATTGCAAACACTCCAGAACACTCTGCTTCCATTCATTCGTTATGTATACAATTTATATTCAAGACCTGAACCTATAGGTGGGTTTCTGTGACTTATTCAGCACACTTCTGTCTCTTTCTGCTCACAGTTTGTGATTTCTCTCAAATGTGATCAAATTATTTTGACAAGTGTCTTGGCTTGTACTTGTGGTGAGGGTTCCTACCCTCTCTTAAACTGTGACTTGCTACAGGGTGTTGTTTCTGTTCCTTGTGGGAGGGCAAGTGGAAGAGCAGAAGCATCCTTCCCTCGGTGCTGCCCATGATCCCCTCACCCAGAAGCAGGCTGAGAGGATGCCTTTGGTCCTCCTTTGGGGGAGAGGAGGGCTGCGGTGGGACATCCCCTGCCTGCCCCATGGCCTTGACACCCAGGGGTAATTTGACGGGGGCAGCAGGTCTCAGGGGCCGTGTGTGGATGTGAATTATCGTGAGGTGGGATGCAGGACACCAGACTACGGGAGAGCAGATGCCTCGTTCTGCTCCTTGGAGAACAGCTTGCTTAAAGGCTTGAGTTTCCAGATGGAGGTGGACAAGGAAGGTCAGGATTACATGAAAGTTAGACGCATTCCTGAGGAGTCCCGTGGCTTCCTCTGGGCTGATAGTGGCAGTAACTAAGCCATTGTTTGATGTGGGTGTTCGTCCAAATTCAGCCTGTTGCAATTCCTCAGATAAACAGCTGCCTCTGAATTCCTGGAACAGATAGGATGGGTTTGGCTAACTTCTCTTAATGTCACTTGTTTTATTTTCTGATGAGTTATTTTCATAGTGTGAGCTTGTTCCAGCCCTACTGAAGTTACTGATCATCTGCCCATTAGTTTCCTTGGTCTTTGGACCACATCATAGTTTAAAATGAACAGACCGTGCCATTTGGGAGTGAGAATTTAGATCTATTAGTGATGCTGGGCTGTGACCGAGTGTAGAGTTTCTTGCTGTTTGAGTTAGTGAATGTGACAAGAATGAAGGGTGAAGGGCCGCAACATTTGCTTCAGAAGCAGAGAAATTCAGGATCAGGAGTCAGGCTCCATCTCTGATGGAATAAAGGTTGGAAGATACTGCAGATGTGGCTGGAAAATACCCTAGACCCATGCTTGGGTACTGAAGGTGAATGACAGATCTCTGAACATCACTGTCAGCGTAACACTGCTGAAAATAGCCATATGCTACCAGGAATGTGGCAAGGAGTGAAGAAGTCACCCACAACGTTGTCTGCTTTTCAGCCACCCCTGAGGCCAGGGTGAACAGCCCGCAGCAGCAAAGGGACAGGGAAACCATACCTCAGTGCTATTTTTAATTCCAGTGCTGGAGCCAGGACATTGCTTGGTAATGCCCAAGATCACGGCTTGAGATTTTGACCACTTTGAGAGAGGCTTTCAGGGAACCAGATGGACCCCGGTACTTGGGCGGTGGTCTTCCCCTCTCTGCATGTGAAACCTTCATAGGCAGCAAGAGGCTGAGCTCCCGCCCAGCCCTGCCTTTGCATTCCCTTTCTGTCTTGTTTCAGTTTGTTTCCTAAGGCCAAATTTTCAGTCATAACAACTGCATTGGCAAATGCTCTGGCTCTTTCTGTCCCTGGCACACCTCGCGTCGCCGAGCCGAGCGCCGTTACCCAGTCTGCCCGTGTAATTTCAGTGTTTTGTGTCACACGCAATCTCCTTTTTACCACATTAATTGCTGCTCATTTGAAGGCGTAATAACCTTCATTTTGCAATGAATGGCTTGACATTCCAGGAGGAAAGCTTATTGTGCACTAATGATCTGTTATATGGCCTCTCAGTTTATTATGGTATGTAATGGAAAATAAAATAAAAATTAAATATCGTGTGTACTTATCAGCTAATTTAAATACTTCACTATCTCAGATGTTATATCTTTTCAGCTATTGAATAGTGCTGTAATCTACATTAAGAAATAGGTCCCCATAGATTTAGAAACAGCTCCCTATATTATTTTTTTAACTAAGCTGGTTTTGCTTGGAAGAAATGCCATCTAGGAATTAAAAAATGCTGAATTTATTCAAGAAGGGTACTTTCTCTTCCTACCTTTCTCGCCTCGCTTCTTTATCTACCCTGTGAAAACAACTGAGCCTCCACTGAGTCATGTTACGTTATTTGGAGAGCACTTTTGAGATGCTTGTCGGGAAGATGCATTATGACTGGAAAATACTGTGTGTTTATTACAAGGAAAAGCCCTTGCAAAGCAGAACTGAGTCACTTCGGTCAGTCTGTAATTTACAGACAGTATTAATGGATTGCAGTGGCTTTTTACATAAGGAAAATGTTCCTGTCGGCGTTCTAGTAGTGGAGAACACAGTGAACTATGTGAATTTGGTTCAGTCCTTAGGTAGGTTTCTGAGGCTGCACCTTCTGTAAGCTAGGGCTGTGCTGTGGCCGCTGCCGGTGGACCTTGCCTGTGTTGTGGCCATTTGGTGCTCACTGTCTGAAATCCTGTTGCCTGAGTGTCCCCCGCCGAACTTGGTGACCAGTGTCATGATGATGAGATTCACTTCACCACTTCTAGCCAGATATATGAAGTGTCTGTAGGCAAATATCCACCAGCAAGGGCAGCTGGACCCGAGCAAGGCTGGTGTATGCAGTGATAGCATCCCAGGGCTGGGTGCACTGTGCGGCACAAAGGATGGGTGTCCTTCTCCCCTCCTCCTACACCTTCTCATCCTGCTCCTTCCAACCTGTAAAATCACATCTGTGTTTGAGGTGCATGTCCGAATTGTTGGATGACGACATATGGAAGTCACAGCCTTTTGCCCCACCAACCTTTCCCATTCCCTCCTCAGCCTGGAGACGCAGGACCTGAATCTCCTTAGCTAACTCCTGGGTTTCATTGCCGTGCTGTGGTGAATCTGCTCGTTATTTCATAGATAAAGCCAGCATCCAAGACAGAAAAGTCTCCTTTTCCCTAGTACAGTCTGCTAGGGTGATGTAGCAAGATATGTGTCATTGCTGGTTTTCTTGTGTTAGTGCTACGGTTGGAATAAACGAGTAACAGCATGAGGAAGCCAGCTTTCACCAGGAATATTGAAGATCGTTTCTGTGAATGCTGAGATAAACCCGCTTTCTAAGATCTTTTCCTCTGTTAATACATCTTCAGAATAAACCACAACATATGTTGTAATTAAGGTGAAATTTCTCCAATTAGTATTGCTGCTCAGCTGTTTCAAATCTGGTCTAAGAAACAGCTCGAGGCTTTTTCTCTCTCCCTCTAGGAATGTTCTCCATATGCAGCTCACTTGTACGATGCCGAGGATCCCTCCACCCCCGTGCGAACGATACCAGGACTTTGCCAAGACTATTGCATGCAAGTGTGGCAAAAATGCCGCTCCATTTTTCGCTATCTCTCTGCAGACCAGGAGTTAATTGTGCTGGAGAACAACATGGCAAAATTCTGCCGCTACCTGTCCTTGGAGGACACAGACTACTGTTTCCCACACCTTCTGGCTAACCAGAACCTGAATCAAAACCTGGGGTTAGTGACCGCCGACACGGAGGGCTGTCTCCAGCTCTGCCTCATGGAGGTCGCCAACGGGCTGCGCAATCCTGTTGCGATGGTGCACGCCAACGATGGCACCCACAGGTTCTTCATTGCGGAGCAGGTTGGCCTGGTGTGGACCTACCTCCCCGATCGATCCAGGCTTGAAAAGCCATTTCTGAACATCAGCGAAGCCGTACTTACCTCACCTTGGGAAGGAGACGAGAGAGGTTTTCTAGGTATTGTCTTCCATCCTAAATTCAAATTTAATGGTAAAGTTTATGTCTACTATTCAGTTGAAGTTCGTTATGAAGAGAGAATCCGAATCAGTGAGTTCAGAATTTCTCCTGCTGACATGAATACTTTGGACCATGGTTCTGAAAGGTATTGTACACACGTTTCTCTGGCAAATGTATTTAAGATCTCAGAAGGCAGCTTGTGCATTTTTAAAGGCTGTTAATGAATGAGACTTATTTAGCTTAATATTGGTCTTGCATTCCAGTCTTAGTCCAAGTCCATGTCTATCTTACTGAGACAGAGAATATGCCTGTCCTCCGTGGACGAACTGCGAGTGCTCGGGTATAAAACATTTACATTTCTCAGTTCTGCTATGTCAGAAGATTTAACTGAACATTGGTTAAACATGATTTATGGTTAGTATTTTGGGGTTTGGTTTCTGGTTGGGTTTTTTTTGGTATTGTAATTATTACCCTTTAAAATAGACTTCTGCCAAGCATGAGTGAAATTCATTCTGAAGCCAAAGATTTCCAAAATCAGTATAAACAAACTCAGGGATACTGAACCAAAGATGGATTTTCCTCCACATTTCTTCATCTGAATGACAGCTCAACCCTGTGATATTGCGAATTTAACATCAAAGTAAATAAAACGCAAGCCACTGTGCTGTTACTGAGTGCATTTTGATTGGAAATTTCATTTGCTTGAGTCCTATCCTGCAGTTGATCCACATTAATATGCACAGATAATTAGAGGTTTGTTTGTGGAGACAGTCTGTAGATTTATAACCTGGTGCAGAACCACTGTTTTAAGAGACCGCTGAATATTATTAACGTTAAGATTTTTCCTTTGTTTCATGGGTTATACAAGGGCTTTCCAAACACTCAGCAGTGGATGGTTCTAGCTCAAAAATGCGCATAGCCTAATGATAGAAGGGGGATGCTGGTTTATAAAGCAATGGCAGCAATTCAGTGTAAGTGGTGGGTGATAGATAAGGGGAATTTTAACATGGTCCTCGGGAAAGCAAGTTGGGAGCTTAAACCTGCAGACATCAAGGCCCATGAGCTGTCTTGTTTAAAAATCCTCAGGCTCTACGTTTGTAACATTTTCTGTGCTTATTTAGCTGATGGTTAGTACAGCAAAAGCTTAAGAAAACAAAATAGTGGTCCTGTTGTGCTTGTGTAGGCACGGCTCCCGCTGACTTCATCCCGAGATGCTGCCCAAGAGGCAGCTTCGGCCAGCACGTGCGCGTTGCCTTAGCAGGAGGGCGTGTGTCCGTTCGCCTGCAGATTTTTGCTCCGTGTGTTTTGTTTTCTCCCACCTTCTTTGGGAGGTTGAGGAGGATTCACCTTTGTGGCCGTACAGGATCCTCCCTCGCTCCTGCTGCCGGCTGGAGCCTGTGCGCTCGTGCGCAGTTACCTCGTCTCAGAAGTGGTGATGTTTAGCAGCAGGTCACAGAGCAATTACATAGCTGGATTCCTTCCCACAATTTACAGTCTGGTCACAAACTATCAGTACTTTCAGAAGGAAAAAAAAACTCTCTAAAAATGAGGTGGTGTAAGTGATTATTATGATTTGGTTTTGCAGCTATTAAGAGGCACTGTCAGCATGAAATCTGGACTTTTTAAAAAGCTGGAGTAAAATAAATTTCAGCTATTACACCTGGGAACCTCCACTGCATGGATTTGTGGCTTTACCTTTCTATAAGGTTGTACTTTTATATATTTCACCCTTTCCTTACTACGAAAGGGATGCCAGGTGCGTAAAATAAACAGATAAAAGTGGGAGAGAGTTAGGTTTTAAAATGAAGGTAAAGGTTGTCAGTACCACTTTGAATAAACTTTATCAAAATGTTAATTTTTTGGGGGGGCTTCTTTTAACTGCTCAAAAAAAAGCTCATAAAGTCCCATATATGTAATTATCATTTAAGGATTCTTCTCTCTCTAAGAATTGAATTATTACTTAATGTTTGAAAAGTTTTAGATTTGCCTTGAAAGCGCCTGTCAGGACTGTGCCAAATGCTGTACAAATTCACAGATGGACTGGAGTCCTTTCTCTTGCAGTTTACAATCGGATTTAAGATGAGATGCCTTTTATTAAAAAAAAAAAAATTTAAAAAAAAGGAGTTTAACAAGGAGGAAGGAAGAATCAGAGGAAAAGTATAATTAATTAAAAGTGTATTCTGTCATTTCCCAGATTTTCCTTATTACACAATTTGGTGTCTCTGTAATACGGAAAATATGTTGGAATTATTTAAGGTTAGAAAATCATTTATGCCCAGGTAAAATTCAGAAATGTGGATACGGAGGAATTTGCATCAAAACTTATCTACAGCCGTTTCCATGTGTCAAGGGCAACACTGGAGTGACGCTGCTCTGCCCTTTGCTTGCACTGTAGCTAATGCCTCCTCCCTCTTTTCGGTTAGGATAATCCTGGAAATAGAAGAACCTGCTTCCAACCATAATGGAGGAGAGCTGCTCTTTGGAGATGATGGGTATCTCTATATATTTACTGGAGATGGAGGCATGGCTGGGGATCCTTTTGGGACCTTTGGAAACGCCCAGAACAAGTGAGAACCCCTAAAACCTTGTGTGCACCCTGCGTCCCCTCCTGTCGCCCTATATAGACCTCCCACATAGCTCCAGTTTCCTTAGGGGAGGTTATCGAGGTTGTGCCTTTTTTCCCTGCTATCAGCGATAGCTCACTGAGCCCTCCAGATGTCTGCTCGGAGCCCAGTTTTCTGCAAAGTGGAGGGGGGCGGTGTCCGTGAAATGGGAAGAGCAGACTCATCCCTGTGGCAGCTCCAAGCCATGAGCGTGGGTCCATGGGCAGCAGATCATGGGAAGTCAGTGCCACCCCAAGGCCGTTCAGTGGCCTGGGGCAGATGAAATGGTCTTGAAATGGTTGGGTTTTCAGAGATATTTAAAGGCTTGCCTTTCCAAACCAGGAGGAATGAAACCCTAGGCTTTCCAAAACCCCATCTCTGAGTGAGATCTTGTTTAACCAAGATCTAGTTTTATTTTTTTATCCTTTCTTCTCCCAATACAGATCAACCCTGCTGGGCAAAGTGCTGCGGATTGATGTGAACAACAACGACCGCGGGCCTCTGTACCGAATCCCTCCTGACAACCCATTTCTCAACGACCCTAAGGCTCGCCCCGAAATCTATGCGTACGGAGTGAGAAATATGTGGCGGTGCTCTTTCGATAGGGGCGAACCTCAGACCAAGGAAGGGAAAGGGCGGCTCTTCTGTGGAGACGTGGGGCAGAATAAGTACGAAGAAATCGACATCGTCGAGAAAGGGAAAAATTATGGCTGGAGGGCGAGGGAAGGGTTCAGCTGCTACGATAAAAAACTTTGCACCAATTCTTCAATAGGTAAACACATATTTTCTCTAAATGACCTATGTCTCACACCCTGCAGTTTTCTGCACTGTCATTTTTAATTCCCACCTTCAAAGCCTGGCTGCTTGGTGGAAAACATACATTTGTGAGATGTAAATCTACGCAGTCTCAGTCTAGAAGGGGACTTGGGGATGAATATTGAAAGTCCAAGTGTTACCATTTTTGAGTTAGGAGAAAAATGAAACATGCTAGCTGTTGTTTTTCTAGGTGATCGGTGGTGTTAGTTGAATTGCTTGGTGATTCTGTGATTTAGGGGAACAATTTCATCTTTTCCACATAAAATAAGCTTTGCTGCAGAAGCGAGAAAAATTTGGAGAAATTGTATTTTTCTCCGTAACTCAGAAGTAGTGCTGTTATTTAAAAAAAAAGAAAGAAACATACCGTGTAAGCTGGCCAGCCAGTACGCAGACTGCCAGCTTTGCAGGTAGCAGAATAACAGTGTATTTTTATTTCTTTTAGCTACGCCAAAAAGGTCAGACATGGACCACATCTTGTGCTAGAGCATCTCCCCAGAGATCCAGGGGGGCAGTGGGCTTGCACTGATTTGCACTAGCTGGGATTCTGAGTTTTTTCCTCTTCTGTGTGCAATGTGGTGGTGTCTAACTTCCTTTTATTAACTTAGTTTAACTTCCTTCCTTTTATTAGCTTAGCTACGAGTATTCGGTAGTGATTGAGTGTTTTTTATAAAAAATTCAAGGGCAGGGAGCCGATTTTTTGCACTCCCTTTGCTGAAGCAGTTGTCAGAAAGCCCGTTTAGTGCTGTGCTGTGTGACAGCACCTGCGTGAGCGTTCGTGGCAAGCACTTTACTGAGCTCTCTGGGGATTCGGAGCAATTTCTGATGCCTTTAGAGACCCTTTTGTTAGAACAGTGAAATCTCACAGCCCCTTTAAAATTATACAGGCAGCTGCAGCATAGAAAACACTTGCTTTCAGTGAAATGCCCCTGGTGTAAGTTCCCTGCTGGTGGAGCTGCCAGCTTTGCTACTTGAGGCATCTGCTATGTGGGCAGGGAGAAAGGCTGTGAGGATGAGGAGGGGTGAGTACCACGGGGAGATACCTGTAACCCAGGATCTTCAAAAGAAAGGGGAGGAAGCATCCAATGGAGACCTTCAAAATCGGGGCATCCCCCTTTATTTTGCCTCTGTCTTGCGTTTGAACTTGCATTTTACAATGAATATGCCAGTACTACATCTTCCCTGTGCCCTATCATAAATATTTGATGGCCCTTTCAGGTTAAGCTCCCCTGTCTCAGAGAAACAGAAGCTATTCATGCTGACATATGACATATCTTTTCATCAGTGCCTGCAGTCTCGAGTTACCCGGCTCTTTTTTCCCTTTCACCACCGAAAAAAAGCTGCATTGGACAAACATCTCCCACATGGATGCAGTGACTCTAAGAGTAACGTGCAAGTTCATAGCAAAACCAGCCAGGCTGTGTAGAAACGGGCCAGAAGCGGCACTAACAGAGCTGGGCTGTAGCCGGAGGAGAAGGGCTCAGGAGAACGGTGGGATGCCTGGTGATAGAGAGCACTCAGGCCTTTCAGTGGTTCAGCTCCTATTGCAAGTGAAACAGCAGCCGGTCTCGCTGAGCTCGCTCGTCCTTGGTTAGCACAGCCAGCCTGGACAGGGCTATTGAATGTGGTTCCGAAAAGGTGAAAATCAAACTAAATATGACTCCATCAGCACTTCATTTAATTAGGGTGCTCACATGAACCCTATTGTATCGTGCTAGACTCAGACCTACCTGGATAAACAGCTATTCTGCATCATGTGTAAGACAAGGCAAGTCACGGATCTTTTCTCCCCTACAGATGATGTGCTTCCAATTTACGCGTATCCACACAAAATGGGGAAATCCGTTACGGGAGGCTATGTCTATCGGGGTTGTGAGTCTCCAAACTTGAATGGCCTGTACATATTTGGTGATTTCATGAGTGGGTAAGTAAATATCCCAGATAGATACCCACTATACCCCCAGCCAGAGTCCTCCAGCAGCACTCCCCTGCCTGCGAGTGCTCGTGCCACGGAGCACTGAGGGTGTGCTGCTGCTTGCTGCCTGCAAGCACTGGGCAAAGCCTGGCTGCTCGTGGCAGAGGGGCGCACGTAGCGTGTTTTATGTAACCCTTAGTCCATGGTGCTGTGCGGGAATGCGATCCTTGCATTCCAGCAGCCCTCACACCGTGCCAGTACAAATAAAGGGGCGATGATATGATGTTCATTTCAAGTCCTGGAAGTGGTGTAAAAAAGCATTTGAATGCATCCTGAAAAAGAAAACCCACCGTGATGCAACGTTTCCAGACAACGAAGTGAAAGAAAAAAACCAAAAGATTGGCCGGCAGTCAGTCTGCTGCAAACCTGTGATGAAGCAGGCATGAGACTCCTTTCTTTCCCCCGCCATCTCCTCTGCTTTTGCTGTGCCTGCATCTCCCAGGCCTCTCGCACGCAGCCCCCCGACGCCTGCCCCGGCTGATGCACTGGTCCTGGGTGCCGGAGAGAGGGCACAGAGCTGCGGTGAAGCCAAGTGCTCTGCACCTCCAGTAAGGTCCCCCCAGTCTGACAACCATTAAAACCTCCCATATAATTTTTTTTGTGCTTGTATTGCCCCTGAAAGACAAGGTGTTGCAGGGGTGTATAATGTATGTGTTTTAATATCAACAATCTTTTGTTTCTTGGAGGAGCTACACTTCCAATAGTAGCTACTGTGGGTAGGAACCACTAAACATCCTTTCAGGTGTCCTGATTAATGTTCATAAATCATCTTCTTGGTTGCTTAGTGCAAGTGCTTTTTTGCCTTGCAGGCGCCTGATGTCTTTGAAGGAGGATCATGCTACCAGGGAATGGCAGTACAGTGAAATCTGCATGGGGACGGGACAAACGTGCATGTTCCCTGGGCTTATCAATAACTATTATCAATACATCATCTCTTTTGCTGAAGATGAAGCAGGTAATCTTTTAACTTTGTATCGCACTGAATGGCATGTTTGTGGTTTCTCTTTGGATTAAAACAGCAGAGAAAGAGTCAGAGAGGGCTCCTGAGAGGCAGGGGGTGGTGGAGAGGAAGAGCATGAGTCCCTCAGTCTTTAAAATGCTGGTGGGTGAGATTCCCAGCATATCCCAGGTATCAAACCACAGTCACGGTTCTAATTTTGAGGCACGTCCTCCAGTGGCCAGCGTGCCACGCAGTGACTGCGGGGGGAACCGGAGAGGCAGCTGCCTGCAGGACTGAGTCTGGCTGTGCTGCTGCCCGCACGCCTTTGGCCTGGAGGGATGGGGAACAGCAGCAGGCAAATACAATTAGGAAAGAAACCTCATTCTTCATGTGCCATGCCATGGGGAATGCAGGCCCCAAGAGGCTGAGAAGCCGATACTCAAGTGAAAGTGAGTCTATGCTCTTGGCTAGTCAAGAGGGCTGCTGGCGTTATTAATGGATACAGGGAAGCAGAGGTAATGAACTGTAATTATGAACCTGCTCACCCCGGCCTGGAATATTTGTGCCTCTTGAGGTGAAGCAGAATGAAAGCCCTACGTTATGTCTCGAGTGAGGCATCAGCAAGAGGCTGCTTAAGTCCATGTTTTATTAGTGCCAGCTGGGATTTTGCCTTGCATAAGACTGAAGGATGTAGTCCCAGTCGAGTTTTTTTTAAGACTGGAGACTTTATGCTTTCTAGGAAGGAGCTGCTGCAATTTGAAAAGGAGGGAATAGAGTCCTCGGGTGAAACCTGGTGGTCGCTGCCTTTGTTTGTATAAGGTCATGGTTAATTGCCCGGCCCCGTGGTGGGGCAGGCAGAGCCTGCAGCTCCTGGCTGGGGACAGGGAGAGGACAACCCTCGCTGAGGAACCTCATGTGAGCCTCGGCAATGCAGGAGTTTGTGTTCTGCCCCATTGCGGGGAGGTCCTGGCCTGTGGTCACAAGCACCCACTTCCAGAATGCCCCAATTTTTAAACTTCTGTTTTTCCTGCAGATTATGTCAGGTGTGGATGTTGCACAAATGCAAATTTTATCATGTAAATACAAATCATCCAAATTAAGTATTAGCTCAAATGTTTGACTTCAGAATTTTATCTTTTTGGAGTTAAAATCCATTTTCTTTAATGATTAATGTTCATGGAAGGTAGAGCTGTTTTGCAGTGCTGTGGCAAGAAGGATATCTGACCCTAAAACCAGAAAAACTTAGTTTAAATCTGCTTTATGGCAAGGGAGAGGGCTGCCAAGTGCAGTATCAAGCTGCTATCTGCAGCCCTTGCTCATGCACCCGGGCAGCGGCGTCTCCCTCGCCCTGTGCCCGTGGGCAGAGTCTGTGCAAAGCTGGGGGGGGAACCGCTGCTGCCCTGTGCTTTTCACACATGCTTCGCCTAAGTATAATAGAGCTGGGTGGAAATTTGGGCTGGAGTCTGTTCTCAGAGGTAGTTATTTGCCTTGTGTTTGCTTTATTATAATGGAAAGAAATCCGTTGATAACAGCTTAGTGAGTTTTCTTTATCTGCAGCGAACAGTCTTCTCTGTCGCCCTTTTTGGTGTGCCGGGAGTCTGCTTTTTTACAAGTTTATCACACAGTTTATTTTAACAAGCTTTTCTTCATGGAAGTGTTTGGTTTTTGGGGTTGTTGCTCTGATGAATGTTAATCTGGCTGGTGCGGTGGGTGTGTTTACACAGGGGGGGACACCTATATTTTTGGCTCATTGCACAGCCATTATCAAGCCAGCATCCCCAGCCCCTGGCAGCTGAACGTGTCAGGGACGCCTGTGTCTGTGGGGCGCACATGTGATCCAGCCTGTGTGTGTCATGGCCCCAGCATCCATATTTCTGCCTGATAATTTCCGGGAAAAAGGGGTGGGATGTGAAGCACACTTCGCTGCACCACAAGATGCGGTGCCAGGTGTTTCCCGTCCCTGTTTGGATCAAGGCTGCCTCTGGCCTGTGGTTAATGGAGCGACCAGAAACAGAAACCAGGCAGGGGTGGCCAGGGCTGGTCAGGGGTGGCTGGTTTCTGCCCTGGGAGCATCCGCAGGAGCTCGGCCAGGGCAGCGCAGGAGGGCAAGGAGGAGAAGGGAGGCTCAGAAGCCAGCAGGAGCTGCCACCGACTGCCCACGTCTTCCTTTGCTCACTCTGACCCTGCTGCTCCTTCCCCTCTTCCCCTTGGGGTACCCACAGGATGCCCAAAAACATCTGCCTTACTCACTAAGCAGGTCTCTGTTATCTCTTTTTCTTCCTTTTTCCCCCCTTTTTTTTTAAATATTGCAAATTTATTTTTTCTCTCTGATGCTTTTCATTGCACCGCTCAAGCACTTGAGCTGGCAAAAGAGAAAGGAGAGCGCTGGAGGGACTGCTTATCCCAGCCTCCCCTGCACGACAGGGAGAGAAGGATGGAAGTGCAGTTAAGAGAAAATAAGTGAAAAAAATGGTGATGGGCATTGTTTGGCTGAAGGTCGAGCCCCATCCATGTGACCTGACAGAGCTGTGACGAACCAAATGCCGGTAGACATGGCTGTGTTTGTTTTTTTTTTCCAGGGGAACTTTACTTCATGTCTACCGGCATACCAAGTGCCACAGCTCCCCATGGAGTGGTGTACAAAGTGGTGGACACCTCTAGGTATGAGCTGTGCTTGTTGCAAAGCCTAAGCGTGGTGCAGCATGTCCAGGTGTGGGTGTGATGAGTGACGCTGACTGACTAACCAGCTCTTCACCCTTTGGTGGAGCTTGATCAAGGAACGGCTGAAGCAACCCCTTGTGGGTCTGCTTTGCTCCTGCAGTCATGGGAGTCTACGCTGCCTGGTGATCGCCAACTTGTTATGGGGCCTGTTGGTGTTATGTGGGTTCAGATTTGCTCCTGAAAGCTAAAGGAGTATTTTATGGGTGGCTTGTCTTTCCCGGGCAAAGTTCCTCTAGATTCCTTCCCAGAAAGAGGCAGTTTTTCTCAAGGTGTTTATTCTCTGTTCCTCTCCATCCCTTGTAGCCGGCTGCATCTCCTGTAAGAGCCCCGTGCGCAGGCAGCTGCAGCCAAAGCTGACCCAGCATGACCTGCAGTGCTTTCATAGGCAAACCAGAAATGAATTTCAAAAAGTACATGCTTTTTTGTGATACAATGAGGAAAATGGTTCGGACAAGGACATAAGACCATTGTTACACCTTCTGGGTCCCGTGTGCACGTATCTTCAGACGGAGCAAGGCAGGGAATAGTTGTGTTTTATGGGAAGACTTATAGCTGTTTTTTCCATCTTCCTGTTTTTTAAGCATTATTGTTATTGGTGAAACACCAAAATACTTTCAGCCAGACATGTAGAGTAAGACTTTTGTAGCTTTTATATTTTTAAAAGGATTAAATTTACAGCTTTAGCTATCTGAGCATTTTGAACCAAATCACTTTTCTGTCTTATGTTGGAAGCAGACCCCAAAGTTAAACAGCCCCCAGAGCTGCTGCGTGTTTCCCTCCGACTCCTCCTCTGTCAGAAGCATTTTCCATTCCCTGACACAGTGGAAGAGTTCCTGTAAACTGCGTATTAAGAGGCTGCTATTACGCAACGTTTGCAAAAATAAAGCAAGCAGAAGTCAAAAGAAAGTTGTAAGTTTAAGTTTAAAAAGGAGCTTCTTTAGTGCATCGAGTCCAGCTATATGAATAAGAAAGAACTCACAGGAAAATTCATAAAAGTAGGGAATGTTCCTGTGGCAGTAGCTGAGAGGGAAGCTCTTTGCCTTCCACAGAAATGCAAATGCAAACAATCCTAATTACAAAGGAGTTACACCCTCCAAATGCAAACATAATGCATTTTTGAACCCGTTTGAAAACCTCTGAACGGGGCTGCAGATTAACGAGCCAGACAGCATAGGAAAAAGTGATGAGGAACTGGATGTAACTTCTCAGAAGTGAGATACACCTCCATGGCAAACAAATTTGAGTCAAAATAATGCGCTGTTCTAAGAGGGAGCTTCTGTAGGAGACACCTAGAGCTCTTGTTTGAAACTAATGTCTTTTGTCTGGGCTTTACATACAAATAATAGTGTGTTATTTTGCTTCTTTGAAGACAGCCTGAAAACTTGCATGCACATGACCTTTATGTCAGATGTTCAACATACACTGTCGTGTTTTGTGATTTTTATTTTCAATTTGATTAATCTCTTTCTGTAATGCTTGAACCTGCCTGTGTTTTATTTCCTTAATGGATTCAGCAATAGCAAGTGAAAGCACAGCCAGAGGACTCCACTGCCTTGTGAATATTTGGACTTTGATCAACGGAGATATGCGATTGTTTAATTATGTTTTCTACTGTAAGAGATTACTTGGATCATTTAAAGAGACTTTTTTTTTTTCCAGTGAGCATTACATTCATTGGAAAACAATGGGAAGCAAAGGCTCACCATGCCATGGGAAAGGAATTAATTGTACGCCGTATGTACCCCTTTTTTCGCAGGAGAGCACCACCAGGAAAATGCCGAGTTGAGCCATCGCCAGTGAAAGTAAAAAGCAAGCGCATCCAGTTTGTGCCAAAGGAGAGTAAGTGCCACTGTGGCTGCTTATTATTGGCGCATGTTAGCTGGCAGTAAATATAAACTCCAGGCTCGCACTATCTCTGTATGCGTGGAGACCACCCAGAGCACCACTCTTCAGAGTATCCTCAAAATTAATTCTTACCAGCTGTTTTGGATCTGAAGAGTTGGTTCAAATAAAGCATGAGATATTTTCCCCCCTCCTGGCCATGTGAAATCCTCTCTGTAGTTTCTGCCTCTGTACATTTTCCCTTCTCCGTGCTACCTCATACCTGTTCCATTACCACTGACTTGGTTTCCCCCTAACAGTTTCTGTACAGAGATCCTGTGCTCTATGGTGCTTTTCAGCGATAAGTGATTTTTTGCAGTGCCTTCAGGTAGAGAGGAGCACTTCAGGAGCTGAAGGACGTGGTGGCTAAAGGGTTGGGAAATAGCTCATTGAGCAAGAGGAGGGCTGGGTCACTGTTAGTTGTAAGTGAGAGAATATGGGATGAGAAAACGCTCCCAAAGGAATCACCGTGATCAGCCATTCAGGTGAACTTTTGGCTTATCCAAACCCTCCAGGGCTTTTTGATTGCTTCATACTGAATGAAGTATTGTACTGCTAAAGCTGGAGCAGTCAGCGATGCAGCTGAATCTGCAGCAAGCCAAGTACGATTTATGTTAAATGCAAACCCTGAAATAGTCTATTAGGATCTCAAAATTAGATTAGGCAGCATCACCTTTATCTTCCCTTGTGCATTTTGTTTACACATGTAAGTACCTAGGCAGTACTCTAACAACTTTGTTGTGAAGTTAATATGTAGGATCTCTAATGTCAGAACACATTTAATTTTTAATTACATTAATCTTGTTTACACTGCATTTGAGTCATTGACGGTTCCTACAGCTTTGACTTCAAGGAGGAATGAGGGAACTCAGCACCTTGAGAGATCGAGTCTTTGAGGTGGAACAAGATCCAGGGCTAATGGTTAACTGTTGACATGCCTGAGCACTCAGCACATAGCCCGAAACGTTCTCCTTTGCAAGCTGCGCACGCAGTTTCCAAATATTATTAACTTGATTTGTGTTCTACCAGCTTTGTCTCTGTTTCTTCTTATGCATTATTCTCTATGCAAGTCCAAAGTTCAGATGTTTAAACTACACATGTGACTAAGTCTTCTGGGTTTGATCACAAAATAAAACTTAGAAACAGTGCGAGAGATTCTGCTAAGTATCTCATGAACAGACTTCACATGTAGGTGAAAACCAAGCAGGAAGATTTGGATTCAGAAGCACGCAAACAGGATGTGTAGCTGTAAATATTTTGCTCTTTCAGTTAGTGTTCAGTGTGAACGTAACAGAATCACCAAGGCATGCAGCTTGCATTAGCTAGACAAGTGGATTTGTTGGAAGCGTGTGTAATAAATAGCTTGAGGAAGAGTAATATATAATAACAACTTGATTCAGTGAGGTGAAAAGCACTCCCAGGTGACCGTTAGCTTTCATGCAGTCCTACATATCATTATATGAGCTTGAGGATTTTTAAATGCTTTGCCAGATCAGACTCCAGCAACTGAGGTGTGCACAGGTAAGGCTTTCACATTTGTTTCTTACCTTCAGAACCTCAGCTTCCAAAGAAGGGTAATGTTTTCATGCCACAAATACAATTCCTCTCCAGAGAGTATTATTTGGAAAAGCTGGACTGCTGCAGGGATTTGTCTTTTGGGGATTACAGATATTAAGCACAAATAAGACAGTCAATTTTTTCCTCATCTCTGTACTACGAAGCAAATGATGAATGAGAATGGAGAAACCTAGGATATAATTCAAAAAGTTGTGATGTCTTTGCAAATGTATGTGACACTGTCCCAGCTCAGTAGATTGTTATTCTGAGTAACTCTAAATTGCTTCCTTCTGAGAAGCTAAAACTTATTTTTAAGCTAAAAATAGAGTGCATGTGAATAAGCAAGTCCAGTAACGCCTGGAAAAAGCAAGTCCAGTAATGCCTGGAAACTGTGACAGCAAAGAATTTTCAGTTCTTCAGAGTTCAAGGCTCTTTTACTTTTTTTCATAAGGAAGAAAAAACCCAACCCCAAATCCTGTTTTATGTGTTGTCCTGGCAACTCCATTCCTTTTGCACATTCCAGTTGCCAGAGAGAATTGATTTTGAATGTTCCTGATTTCAGCTCCTCTGAATAAAGCATCTGGCCCAGTGGGGAGGCCGGCGCTCGGTCTGGAAATGATCCAATCATTAGTAATGAAGAGAAGAGCAGAAATAGTGCCTGTCTTTAAAATGCTTTCAGCAGGGGAGAAGGGTAGGGTGGGGAACTCCTTTTCTGACCGTGAAACTCCAGTGCCCACCCTTTAATGGCCAGGCTGAGATTTTGCCAAGAAACTGCTTGGAGTTTCTTGGGAGAGGCTCACTAGTTGGCATTAAGCCCTGCAGTCCTCTCTGCTAACTAAAAGCAGCCGACATTTTTCGCTGAGGAAATATTGGCTCATGGGGAGCGTTGTCGTTTCTCAACAAGATCAAGTAAGCAAATTCCAAGGAACAAGTTAAATAAGTCAAAAACCAGTGCTGGTTTCATATAGTTGGCTTTAAGTAGCGTCTGTAGAGTGACAGACTCATGGTTTCCTGGGCTTTTCCCCCAACAGAGCTTATTGTGAAAACACCAACGCCGCGTCCCCAGCCAAAGGCCACGACCGAGGCCCCACGGGGAGCCAGGCCAGACCCCGAAACCCCCCGCACTCCAACTGGGGACTGGGAGGGCCAAGCTCTGCCGCTGCCGAGGAACCGAAGCAGGACGCCCACCACCCCAGCGCCGAGCGGCAGGACCCCCAAGCCCAGGAAGGGAGGAGGGAGGAGGGGGCAGCGCAGGAAAAAGAAGCCCCCCGGCACAGCCCCGCCACTGCGGAGTGGCGCCGTGCGGCTGATGGCACAGCAGGGCCGCAGTCGGAGCCGGGGCCGGGTGGAGGTTTACATCGACGGCGAGTGGGGCACAGTGTGCGATGATGGCTGGAGCTTGCCCGCCGCTGCCGTCGTGTGCCGCCAGCTGGGCTTCCCCTACACGGTGCGGGCCAGCAAGAAGGCAGAATTTGGGGAAGGGACCTCCCTTCGCATTCTCCTGGATGACGTCCAGTGCTCCGGGCAGGAGAAGACGCTGCTGGAGTGTGACCACGCTGAGGTGGGCACGCACAACTGCTCCCACGAGGAAGATGCCGGCGTGGTGTGCAGCCGGGAGGAGGTGGCAGACTGGTGACAGGAGCTGGCGAGACTCGGCACACGTCCCCTTCTTGCCCAACCCTCTAAACCAGCGCCAGTATTGAGGAGGGTGTGCTCTGCCTTGAGGGTGCTGCCTCTGTTCGAAGTAATCTTGCTGTTTTCTTCGTGTTCATCCCCATCTGTCTGCCTTGGAGGGAAGTAAAAAGTAAAATGAAGCAGTGACTTGAGTATGTTGTGGGCAGGGACTGCATTTGTATGGGGTTTTTTATAAGAAGAAAACCCCAAACATCGGCCATCATGGATTAGAAAAAAGGTGTATCCTGTTGTCCTTTCACCTTTCAAAATACAACATTCCCAGCCATGCTTCACAGTGTTTTGCCAAAAAATAAGTTCCCAAATGACCATGTTCTGCTCTTACTTACGGAATTGTTTGCGTTGTTTGGCTTGCTTTGCCACCTGCAGCTCTGAGTGGTAGTTAAATCTGTGCCTTTCTTTGCAGAATACAGAAGTAGATTTTTTTCTTTTTAACTTTCCATGCACTAGTTGAAAGGAAAATGATTCTTCTGTAATGCTTTATATTGGTATAAGCCTATTGGTTATCAAAGATAACTGCGTGTAAGCAAAATCAGATAAATTAGAAAAAGTCATAGCATACTGCCTGGAAAACATTTCTTCAGTTTACCCTAGTCTAACCAAAAAGAAAATCTGGCCTTTTTTACATGAACAGAATTATTATCCAGTTTAACCCTGAAGATACTTTGTACATGTTTCTCCACTTTCCCAAATGTTGTGAAGCTATGTTGTTTTGCATTCAATTTTCACAGGTGTGAATGACTAGACAAAAGGCAATGTACTGGGGTAATAATCCTGTAATATTTACCCTTTTTTAAAGGATATTAAAACACACACAGAACGCATTTTGTCTGAAATGTGTTTTTCACCTGAGTGGTGATTGGAGACACATGTTGTCCTCTCGTGTGGTCTCTCTGCGTTTTATAGCATTTTTCCTGGTTAAGTTTTTCCCCATGTAATCAGAATAGGTTTTATCTTGCCGCTCGCACAAGAACATGAGAAAGACAAAATGAAACAAATGTAAAATGACTAGTGCATGCAGCAACATTCATGAGCAAAACCTGTGGCTAAAGCTCATACTGTGGATGTTTATTTTAATTCCCCAATTACAAGTTGACAGTCTCCTCCTAAGCCTAAATCATCGATGGATATGGTAAATGTATTTGTTTTAAATAGTTTTCCTTGAACATGCTGAGATACCCATTAAATACTTTTTATATTAAAGAATACCTTCAGTACAGAAAAGCAGACGATCAGAAAAAAAGCTCTGTCTCCCTACTTCTTATGACGTATAAAGGGGAGAACAGATGTATATAAAGTGCCTTTTGCAAAATAATGCTCATTTCACTGGAAAACCTACAAATGCCATCGGGCACCAGAACATCATTAGGCTTTTCCCATTGCAGTGAAGGTGCAAACACATCTGTGTAAAGCGCAGAAATTCACTTCAGGCACATCAGAAGGTTCAGGGAACAAGAGAGCCCTTTGTAAATTCTTCTGTGAAAAGAGTTGGCACCTCTTGAGCCGATGGGACTGGAGGGCTGGAAGAAAACAGAAAGTGGAGATGTAATCATTCTTCTTCCAGATTCCTCTTCCGCTTCTTTCAGCTCCTTAGCCAAATTTCAGCTAGCTCTAGCTGTGAGATTTTAAGGAGAATCTTGGTCATAGCTGTGCTTAAAAACCTCTGGGTAGAAAAAAGACCTGCACAGCAAAAGTTACTCTAAATGCAGATGATTCGAGGATGTCTCCCATAGACCAATTAGACAGGAATGTCACCATCATTTCCCAGGTACGTTAAGTATTCTTGATCTGATTTAATTATTAGTTACCGCACACCTGCTGTAGCCCATTTGAGTCTCTTGAGCATAAGCAGAGGCCACCTACATCTTGCATATGGTGGTGACAGCCACCCACCCCGGCTGGCGGTCACTTAATGGCACGCAGTCTCTGGTGACAGCTAAAGGTAAATTGGAACCGTGGAAATATTTACCCGCAGAGGAAAAGGCAAGACTGGCAAATAAGGATTTTTTCCTCTCTTATCCTTTCTCCCAGCCCACACTGAGTGGGGAAAGCATTCAGGCAGGTGTGTGCCAGCTCAGTACACGTGTCTGTGCCTGCCAACTCAGCACGTTGTTATGATGCCGGGAAGGTACTTCTGACCATCGTGGTCCCTTCCAAGCTTAAAACATATCTACTCTAAACCCTGGTATTTGTCAGTCTAGCTCCCCGGTATTTAAATAATGAGCCTGTACTATTCAAAGCACAGAACTACATGTACATTTAAATACCTGATATATCATCTGCAGTTTAATAGGATTCTTATGGATAGCATTTTTCTTAATTTAAAAATGCATTTATATACCAGGGTGTCACACAAGTTGAGCTTTAGATAAGCTGATAAACCCTGCTACTACATTCGAACATGCCAGTATACCACCTGGGTGCTGATTCAGGATAAAGGTCTTAAAATAGCCCAGAAAAATGCTGGTTACCACAGTGCAGCTGCTCTTCTGCATGTGTTACAAGGCAGTCCCAGACTTTGGTCTAGTAGCAATATGGTTTACTGCCTTCTCTCCTGATTCACCTCTTTGACCGAGACTGGAACATCTGCATTTTTTCCTTACACATTTTTCCTTTCCTTACATTAGCACAGCTGCATCACATGGAGGACCCAGCATATCTCTAAGGGAACAGTGCAGACCCAGCTTTGCTACCTCTTTTTCTCTACTTCCAAGGCAGAGTAGCTCTGTGCAGAGCTCAGGGGTTTTTTTCAGTTACATTGCTTCTGGTACCCAGCAGCCAGCCCGAGCACCACCACGGTGTATTGCAGACTGTGGTATAGACATTATCTTCAGGCCAAAATCATTTGAACTTACTATCTTCTTTCCAAGGCATCCGATAGACAAATTATCCCACAGGTGCCTGGGAAAAATCTTCAGAGCTTGCTGGCAGAGCAATGGAGAGATAGGTAGGGTGTTGCAGCGGGGATGCTCACTTAAATGCTGGCAAAACCCTTCTGAGTGTTGGGCCCTGGAAGGAGCATGCAGCGAGGGCATCCCCACGTGGGGGGAGCTTGGGCTCTGCTCAGCTCCTCTGTGTCAGGTTGCAGGGTATGAATAGCAGGAGGCACATATAGCACATTACTAAGCACAGTGGCCTGTAATTAAGTAACACCAAAGCCATGACTCAAGTTCAGAAAGCTCAGCAGTGGCGCTGCAGGCAACACTGGCCTGGGAGCCCAACTTGACGTGCTGCCATAGTGCTTCTGCCTTCACCGTCCCTACCAGCCTCTCCCTGCCTCTCCTCAGTCAGCACCTTGGTGTTGGGCCTCAGCATGGCCAAGGGGATAGCTTGTGCACCCCTGGCCCACAGCCCAAACCCAGCAAAACACTTTCAGGAATGCACCGAGCAGAGCCTGCCTCTTCTTTAACCTGTTAGCACTGATATGGTTGTACCGGTGGGTCCCCAGTACAAACCCATCCCACTGTGTGTGAGCTCAGCCCGGCACTGTTTGGTTATAGAAACTCAGAAGTGCAGAGGAGAAAACCAGTCACAGCATACCAATATCCAAGCCTGCTTTTCCTCTCTGAAAGATGCCAATAGAACTCTTTAAAAGGTCAGCTTGGCATGTGAGATGCATTGGCCCCCTTAGATACTTTCAGACACAAGCACACATTTTTCTGCACGAAAAGAGGTGTAGGCATCATTTGATAACTAACAACTGCATCCCAAATTTAAGTTTTAAGAATTCATATTTTTTCCTCTGTTAAACAAGTAAGACCCCAAGCCAATTTGATGTGTGTCGATACCTTGCTGCCTTGTACATTCCTTTCCTGGGGATTTAATGTCTAGACTTTACTCTGGGGCACAGTTGCAGCTATAGAGCTGCCTTGAGCAATGTTTTAATGTAGTCAGGAAAGCAGCTACGAGGGAAACGGCAATCATACCTTAACAATAATGTGGTAAATGGGGATGCTATTTTTAAGGAAAAAAAAGTCTCTAGTGTTCAGCCAGCTGTAAGCACTGACATGAAGTAGCTTGTTCCCCAGGGGCAATAGCTGTTGGCAATTACTAAACCCTTGGACTGTCTTCGTTATTATTAACCATCTTGACAATTACTTTCCCACTCCATGCTGGAAAATTTTATTGACAAGAAGGCTAACCTGCACCCTCCCAGACCCCCCTGCGCTGGGTCAGCAGTCACTAGAGTTAGCCTTATCACCAAGGAGTGACTCTGTTTAATTTACTAGTGTAGACGAAGCCTTTGTGAATTCTAAACCCAAAGTGGCTGTTTTTTTCTAAAGACTGAAATTCCCATTGCAAAACCACGTAGGCCTTTTGATAATTTGTTTTCTGGATGCTACAGAAACAAGAATCTCTTTGGAGCTGATCAAAAGTATAAGGAGACAAAATGATGGCTTTATTTTTTTGCACTTGCTTTTGAACACAGTGAGTATATCACCAGTATTTGGACTGCTCACTTTTTTTTTCCCCCTTTACTTTTACTGTGTACGGTGTATTGTGGTCTTAGGGAGATGCCAGATGAGTTGCAGACCACAAGGTATTTCATTCCTATGCATATAGCAATTCTTTAAACCAAGATTTTAGACCATTTGTGTTATGCCCACCTTCCCAGTGTGACACTTGCTTACAGACACCTTCAGGAGGAAGCAGTAGGGGCTATTTTGGGAGCTGTGATCCCAGAGGCTCGTGCTGTGCACAGTATGGTGGAGAAAATCCTGAGCTGTGAAGGTCTTCCAGGGCATCTGCAGTTCTGCATAGGCAGGTTGAGAAGATCTTGCATCACCCAAGGTTTTATTTTGGAAGAGCAGTGGGAAATTATCCTTCAGACTTTATCATGGAAGAAAGATCTCGCTTCAGTTTTTCACCTGCCTTTTCCTGCACGCCATAGCTTTGTGACATGCCACAGCACGCTGTCGCGCCATCTCATCTCACACAGTCCCGTCGGCTGGAGTTGTCCTCCCCCAGCCCGGCCCGGCTGCAGCCCTTGCCCCCCAGCAGCCAGTGCCTGGTCAGCAGTGAAGACTCT
>NW_009259419.1:234062-237974 GCF_000687185.1 Egretta garzetta
GCCAGCCCTGCCCCCCCAGCAGCCAGTGCCGGGTCAGCAGTGAAGACTCTCTGGTCTTCCCCAGCAGGTTTTGTGACTTGGGACTCTGCGGCCGGGGAGCTGATCTTCCCAGCATCGGGCAGAAGGTCAAGTTTTTGTTATTGACTTGATGCCACTTTTCAATTTCCTGTTCCTTGATAATTAGGTTAAAATAATGAGCCATTTTCTGTTTCAAAAAACATTGTAACTGCCCTCGCTAGCTTTGGCTTGGCTGGATTTAATTATTATTTACACTGATACAAATAACAGCAGAATTGGCCTGCTGCTTTACATTTTATATCCATATATGTATGTATACATACGCTGAGGAAAGTTATGTACTTACTTTTGAACAGAAGTAACATTTTTCTTTTAATTTTATTAATAACTGGATTTAAAATAAGATTGTGTATTAAATTGTGCTGGTAACACAATTTAAGTCCATATTTTTTAGTTTTAGTTATAACATTGAAATTTGTTTTATATAATAAAAATAACCAAATGTTTACATTAAAGTATATATTTTATTTTTTTCCTTTGAGATGGTGTGTGAATGAATGCAACCATAAGCACACAGCAGCAAATATCTCCCCATACATTGCAAATGACTAGTAAGAGAGAAGCAATCTCTGACTGTTTAAGGGGAGGGAGGTTAAGGGAAATGTGTCTCCTATATTTGGTAAAAAGTTCTGTATGGTCTTACTCTAAATAAGTTCATCAGCCTCACTAATTTTCACACTGGCTGTCATAATAATAGTAAAAAAACCAGAGAAATCAGATATTCTTCCCCAGCCATCAGAAGAATAAGGTGGGTTTTGGAGGTGTACTGCAATGACTATTTTGAAATCTGGTTGTATTCCTCACCCGGTGTTGCTCTGAGCCAGATGACTGTCTGCTGGCATCATGGCGTTCCTATCCTCGGTTCAAAAATATGCAAAAGACAAATCTGCCTGAACTCTCAGGCTATGTTAGATTCAACAGTAAGCTGAGCTGCAATCATACAACAAGAAAGCTCGACAATATACATTTTCTGTCCTGAATTTTCCAGTCCTTGGAGCAAAGAACTTTATCTTTTGCGCTATTAAAAGCAAATGGTTATTTGCTACAATATAGTGACTATGTGAGATGATCAAACGGAGGAAGGTGAAGGCGCACTGTGTACAGACACAATGAACGTTATTTGCCTTCGGTTAAACAAAATGTTCAGGTATTTCACAGCCAGTCTACAAAAATCTGCATGCCTGCATAACATTTCCAAGACCATGTGCATTAGGTACCCCATGTCTCGGACACGGCTAAATCCTGAAGTCTTCACAGATGAGTGCCTAGGCAGGGCCTCATGTGGCATTCATTGCTCACGTGTGGCAGAGCTGCCAGAGCCAGGCAGAAGGACCGAAATCCCTAAATAGCAGTCGGTCCTTGGATTTCACCTGGACAGTGTTTCTGCCTAGGAAAGGAGGCCATGCCTGGTAAAACCAGTCCTGAAGTTTGCATTTCTGCTGGAGATGGATGAAGTGCAGTGCTCATGCTAGCCCCAGACCCCCACTAGTTCCATATGGACCTTTAGGCAGGGGGGTGAGGTTTTAGATTGTAAGTTCTCCAGGAGAGCTACTTATTTAATCACCATCTGCACTTAACCAGTAGTGCACAACAGATGGAGACATTTAACAATAAAATTAAAAGCTCTTTATTTAGAAAGGTATTTTAGTGGTAAATTCAGAGTGCCCCAGGAGACCCAGCCGCCTGGCTAACTGCGTGCTGCTGAAGGCATTTCCCAGCACAAGAGATGCCTGTGCTGTGCTCTCTCCTTGCTGTCCTCACTTACAGCCTATGCGATGCTGGACCCGGAGAGAAAGAGCACTAAACATTTTCAAATTAAATGGCTATGAAAAGACAAGCAAAAGAGAGCAGGAATTTGGAGTAACCCTATGTCCCAAAAATTTTTCAAATGCACCTTGCAACTTCACACCCGCTAACGGTGCCCGGCTCTCTGCTCTTCAGTTCGGCTCCCAAGTCTCTCTTGCTCTTTGTGTTTATGGGAATGTGCAAGTTGGCAAAATGTCCACGCGATGGCAGTTCAGTCCCCAGCAGAAAGGTGACAGGCGGGGAAGTTCAGCATGCCCAAGCCCACACTCCTTCCTTCTTAGTGCAGTGTGTGGCTCCCAGGCAGATAATAAACATGACGGTCCCTTGATATCACGTCCTTCACTCAAGGGTATAGAAACATGTTAGAATACAAACAAAAGGTTGTATTAAAGCTTGCTAGAATACAAACAAAAGGTTGTATTAAAGCTTATCTTTAAAGCCTGAAATAGAAGGTAATTTCTGCAGTCTACCCAGGCTGAATACTTAGGGAAGGGGAGTTATCAGCTGACAATTACACTTGCATGAGAAGCTTTATGCTGAGAGCTTGCTGGATCTACTCAGGGATCAGAACTATATCACATGGCCTCTCTATCCCATCAAAATGTATAAAATGCCAAATATTTTATTATCTCCCTGTGAGCTGCTCACAAACAAAGTACAAGCAGGATTTTTCCACAGGAACTATTCTGAGAGTGATTTCAAATGAAAGAACACCCTACAGATAGTTACGATCTATTCTTGAAGTATCCTGAAAAAACCATTGATGAAACTCAGAAAATCAGTGTTCCATCAGGAAGTTCATTGAGTGGCTTTAAAGACATGGTTTCATTAGTTAGCTTTAGTTTTTAAGCACTTTCTCTGGGTGATGCTATTTTTGGGATTAGCTATATCTTTCTTAGTGATGGGTATTTGTATCATGAGGTCATAATATATATTGCCTGACCAATGGGAAGGAATGGCAGCTTTTTTTCTGAAAACAAGAGATTACAAAACCCCAGCCTTAACAGGCCAAAAAAAAAAAAAAAATCTAGTTCAATTAAGATAAACAGAAAGAGTAGTGAGATAATATTGTTGGTCTTTGAGAATATAATGACAACATAATTTCCAGATTAAAAAAAAAAAATCACCCAAAACAGAGGGGAAAATCATTCCAGGGTTGTTGCAGCTATTTCAAACCAAGGAAGGAACTACCGGTTGAAGAAAAATCAATGTTAAGATTAAATGTAACAGGAATCCAAACAGTATTTAAAAATATACAACCAGCTTTTGCTCTGTTCTATACTGACAAATGGTTTCTAACATTTTGTACCATTTGACCGCTACCACAAGTCAGTGTTTCTCTGAGGTTGTAATGTGACATTACCACCAAACTCTTGTGCTATGCAGTGTGAAGCCAGAAAAGCAATGCTGGCTGCCAACCATGCCCAGCAGAGCAGCCCTCCCCACCTGCAGGCTGGAAGCCTGCAGATGAAGTGATCAGATGCATTTGTTATAGGGCACCTTGGGTGTCCTTCCTCCCCTCCACTGGGCATGGTGACCACCCAAAAGTAAAAGCCCAGGAGCTCCTGACAGGATTTCACAGTTTTATGATCAGTCTCTGGTCCTTTTGCCTCCCTGGTGACCGGCTGGGCTGATGGCACCCAACTCCTGCCCTGCCCAGGCCAAGAAACGCAAACGTGGGCAGGCTTTGGCCATGCCTGCTGGGAGAGGTGCCGGTTCCTGGGGACTTCAAAAGAAAACCCCTGTCTTCCTCTAGGGTCTGTAATACCAAATCTTTCTTTAGTCTAGCTCACACTACAAAGCCCATGAAATTCCTTCCAGCTGCCTGGTTTTCGAGCATCTTGTGATCTGTGTTTCCATGGCATGTTTAGCCAAAGTTGGCCAGTACATGTTAGCCTCTAAATTGCTGTTGAGGGATACATGGGCACGCATCCACACAGGAAAGCAGCATAAATAACAGAGTCCCAGCTGCTACAGGTGGTCCTGAAATTCCCCTTCACCATTGCCTCCCTGCTGCCTCTCTTTCCC
>NW_009259419.1:238131-240310 GCF_000687185.1 Egretta garzetta
CAGCCCATTTAAAATTATTTATAGTTAGAAACAAAAATGAGAGAGATAAAAATATCTCACCTTACACCATCGAGTGCTGTTGTTGCTTTGATAGCCTTTCTCTGCTCTCTCTGATCTGCTAGTCTCAAACGCAAGCAGAAATGACACAAGAAAACCCAAGAAAACCTGCAGCTTGTGGCCTTTTATCACAGTCGTTGCTTCCATTTGGAAGCCGAAGTGAGATGACTCTTGGAGGTGCCTGGCAGATGACTGCTGCATCAGATGGACAAAAACAGGAGGTGCCACACGTTACATCCTCTCCCTCCTGCTGCGGAGAGGCACGGCCATATGGGAGCTGCTATGGGAGGGGAGCAGGGGAAAGGCACCCCACTGGAAACAGCGGGGACGAAAACTCCTGCAGCAGCCTCATACGGTGCTGAGAAATATCAGAGACCCACCGGCAGCAAAACAGACATGGTAAATTCCAGGTAGCTTGGTATCCTGTCTCCAGCCGGTTGAATAAAGCTTGTATGGAGAAATAGTGCATGGACGGAGTTGTTCTGTGAAAGCCTGACAGGTAAGTGGTGTGCTGCTTTTCTTTAAAGGGCAGCAGGGTGTCCTGCTTCTCCTTCTCCTGCTGCAGTCAGAGCCATGGGGATGGTGGAGAGGAGTGTCTGCCACCCTGCATGCAAGGCTCATGCAACCTTCAAAGGGTTGGATCAGGCATGGGATCCAGCTGGCAGGGGCTGCAGCACAGGGATGGGCCTTGGATGCAGGCATCAGGTCTCGGAGGAGGAAGGAAGAAGGTGGGGGGGTTTACAGGAGTCTGTGGAGATTGTTGCAGGGATTAAGAGGCTGCAGGGTTGAGGGCAGGATGGGAAGACAGGAGGAAGTTTGGGTATACTCAGAGCCTGGGCCATTCAGGGGGTCTTCTCGGGCCATTTGGGGTTTTCTCATCCCTCCCAGGAATCCTGAGTGCAGAGGTCCTACTGAGACCAGATCCACCCCCCATCACTTTCCCTGGCTTCTTGTGAGCCGATTTATTCATTTAGCCTCCACAACACAGCCTATTGCAATGAGTTCCTCCATTTAACAATCTGTTTTGAAGAATCTCATCCTCTTTCAGACTTGCTGACGGATCATTTCAGTGGGTGCCTCCTTGTTCCTGAATTATACAAAGAAATGATTAGTTTGTTCATCTCCAAACCTCTAGTGATTTTCCAGACCCCTGCCATAACCTCCCTCAGTCATCCTTTCTCCAATTTGGAGGCCTGCTCTGTTCTGTCCCTGTTTCTGCACCTCTGCTGCGCTGGGAGGAAGAACACGTGTGGTATTCATACGCAGTGGGTGTGCTCTAAATTTAGAGAGTCCTCTACATACCAATACAATCTTGTTTTGCTCACTCTGCCATTCCTAATCACTGCCAATGCTCTGCTTGCTTCTTTGGTCTGTACTGAGCACTAAGCTGACATTTCATGAATAGGTGCTACCCCTGAATATATATAACTGGTTTGGATGTATATGTATATACACAGTTCACCTTTCCCCATACATTACTTCTCATTTACAGGAAATTCATTTCCACCATTTTTTGGCTTGGTCGCTTGCGCCCTGCAATCCCTATGCAGTTTGTGGCAGTCAGCTTTAGATTGCCCATTTTGAATAAAACTCTATCATCTCTCATTCCCATGGCTGGACGGTGAATGGGTATGATGTAGAACACGGGGCCCAAAGCAGCCTGCTCTCAAAATCTTCCCCGATTGATTCCTACAGGCATCATCAGTACATTCCCTTTGTATATTGTATTTTAAATGGTTAAGAGTGAAACCAGAGCCTTCGCCTTCTTTGCCTTGCGACAGCTGAATTTGTCAGGCAGCCTTCAGGGATGGGTCTTCTTTGAAACACTCCTGCAAGCAAACAGGAGGAGGCCCAGCACCTTCCCGGCCCCCAGCACCTTCCCGACCCCCCCACGCACTTGTGCAAAGCAGCACCTCCGCCCAGGGAAGCACGCATACCTATATACACACATACATACACACACACACACATACATACATACATACACACACACATACCCTGCCAGGCAGTTACCCCGTGTGGGTGTACTCGGACGTGCAGCGGGGCTCCCGCCCCAGCCCCCCCGGCACTCGCCCCCCGCCCGGGCTCTTTAAGCGGGGCCGTCCCGGCCTGCAGCCCGCCC
>NW_009259419.1:240838-263517 GCF_000687185.1 Egretta garzetta
TGGCCGCCACCTTCCCTGCCCTCCCTCGTTAGCTGGGTGTTCGGTTTCTGCCAAACAAACAAACAAAAAAACCCCAAGGGGTAAAGGGCGGTGAGAAGGCTGCCAAGTGAGGTGGTGGCAGCGCTGTCGCAAGGAGACACGATCCGTCTGGGAGCTTCCCCTTCAACCTTGCCCTTGGGCAGGTACCCTCCGTAACACGCCACGGGAAGAGGCGCTGCAGCTGCACTCTCTTACACAGTCCCACAGGGACACCGGCCTTGGCTGCATGACTCCAAGTTCTGCTTGTGTGATGAGGGTCAGGTACTAAAGTTGGAATCATGGAATCGTTTAGGTTGGAAAAGACCTTTAAGATCGTCAAGTCCAACCGTTACCCTAACCCTGTCATCCCACCACTAAACCATGTCCCTAAGCACCTCGTCTGCCCGGCTTTTAAATACCTCCAGGAATGGGGACTCGACCACTTCCCTGGGCAGCCCATTCCAATGCTTAACAAAGCTTTTGGTGAAAAAATTTCTCCTAGTATACAGCCTAAACCTGCCCTGGAGCAACTCGAGGCCATTTCCCATTGTTCTATTGCCTGTTACCTGGGAGAAGAGACCAACACCTCCCTCAAAGACACTGGTTAGAGAGAGATGGATCTTGTCATACCTGAACCTACTTGTTCTTATGTTCATTTTGAGGTGTGAAGTAACACTCTAGAGCGACAGCAGCTTGAGTAATCCTGTAGCTGTTTTTTCTGTTCCTTCTTCAGGGTTTGCAGCTTCATGTTGGTGATCAGCCTAGGATCCTTCCTAGGGAAGGTTTTTAGTACTGGTGTGTCTAAGTGGAAGCTTGTATGTCATGCAAGCCCACAGTACTGATAGCTTTTCAAAAGTATAAATTGTCAGGGACAGTCAGAACCCTCATTTCAGTACCTGTTGCACAAACACTTCCACTCGTAAATGTCCAAGGTAGGAAAATGAAATAACTCCAGCCCTGAAAAATCATTTTAAAAAAACCAAACAAAGTCCCCCCCAAATAGTAAAGCCAGGTGCCGTGTGTGGCGGTGGTCTCCCCAGTACAAGAAAGACATTGACAAACTGGGGTGAGGCCAGTGGAGGGCAGCCAGAATGCCTGGGAAGCTGAGAGCTGGGCTTACTTCGGGTGGAGAAGCGGCTGCTGAAGGGCAGAGGGGATCTGCTGGCTGTTTTCAGCTACCTGATGGGTGATGATGAGACGATGGGGCCACACTCTTCTTGTATTTGCAAAATGAAGGGCAATGGACACAAGTTGCCTAAAGGGAAATCCCAGTTACGTGTAAGGTAAAACACCTTCACCATGAGGGTGCTCAAAATGCTGGCACAAGTGACTGGGTGAGGCCCTCAGCCATGTAACGTTGCTCCAGCGCTGACTGCCTGGAGCAGGGGACTGGACTGGTGGCCTCCAGAGGTCCTTGCCAACCCAAATTATTCTGAAATGGGATTCATCCAAATCTAAACACTTCTCAGCTGAGGCTGTAGCTGGCAAACTGGAGAAGAGCAGCACCAGGATCAAAGGCTGGCTTGTGTCCAGCTTGCTGCCCACTGTGATCAGCTCCCAGCTTGTGGTCAACAGATCTGCTCCACAGCCTGTATCATTTCAAGGTCTTATTCTGTCCCAGATGCATGACTTTCCCTTTGCCCTTGGCTCTTTTGCTTTGATAAAAGCTTTAAGAACGCCCCGTTTTAGGATGAAGTACAACAGGATCTTATCAAAACATCAGATTTTGTCTAAGGTCTTATGGCTGCGTGGTGACGAGTTACGTTAACACCCTTGATTTCCTGGGCTGATTTGTTTTATCAGAATTAACACAGCACACCACTAAAGGAGACTTGTGCAGGACAGGCTGGAAAAGTAAGTCCTAGTGGCTTCGTGTCGTTTTTACTGCATGAATGGCTCACCTGTGAAGAGAGGAGGTAATCTCTTCGAAAGTTTGCTTCATATTAAAGATTTACTAGCAAGAAATGGGCAAAAGGGTTTTCTTTGCAAATACCTGTTTTCAGATGACAGTGTCACATAGTTATATATTCCAAACCAAGCCCTTGCTTAGTTTTTTTCATTGCATGCAGTAATTGGGACTTCTCATTAGCAGCGGAATGTTTTAGGCCTGTTGTAACACTTGACGTAATTGGGTAGTGATGGGACAGGGGATGAAAAATACCTCTAAGGATTCATGTGATGCACAAGAGGAGCCATGAGTGGGACCTTGCTTCATGTGCTCCAGATAGCTAAAGCTCCGGAAACTGCTCTAACAGAGGACTTACTGGAACCTCTTATTCGGGGCTTTCACATCATTTTGGAGTCCCAGTTATGATGGAGGAGTCAAACAAGTGAAGGATTAAAAGTTTCTGTAGAAGTTGGGCAACTTTCTTGATTGCTTATTATTTTAAGTGCCTCCCAGTTCCAACAGAAATAAAATAGGAGCCTGTTTTTCCCCTATAGCTTGTTTATACTGAAAAGGATGATAGCACGGCTGTCTGTCTCTCTGATGGAAAACAGATCTTGAGCGCAGCTTGCTTCATTTAGAGAGGAGCTTGGCCAAATCTTCCTTCAGATGTATGCAAAGCCAGTGGGAATTTGCCGCTCGCAGCTGAAGGAAGGAATTGATCTCTAACTTTTTAATACGGCTACTGTATTTGAAGAGTTAACACTTTTTATTCATTTCTGCAGTTTCCATATTAGCCAGTTATTATCCTCTAGGTTGTCCTCTTTTTTTCAGCATTTGAGGTGACATGGCTTTAGGCAGGAGGAGACTTCCTAATTTTACTCAGTGTAACTCCATTGACAGAACCAAAGTTACGCTTATCGGGGCTGAGCGTGTATTAAAGAATATTTAATGCGAATGTCAGTTGCATGTACAGAAATGTAATCGTTGCAGCAGAGATTCAGTCAGCTAGGCAAAGAGCAAAGCAGTTTGTTGGGAGCTGCCACCCAGACTCAAACATCTCCAGCACCAAGTCCTGCATCTCTGAGCTTTCCTAGCTGCATGAGTGCACCAGCCTGACCCTGGTCCCCAGCTTACCCACGTGAGGGCTGGGCATTGGCACAGCTAAGTGTCATTTTTATCTTTCCTTACAAGGAAGAAAACATGAGCAGCACTCGTGTTGCGTCATTGAGCAACGAGGATTACAATCCATAGAAAACTCTGTGTTGGCATGGATTGTATGGCACAAACTCTCTGTTGACTCTTTGTGACACTGTTAACCTTCATTTTCTGCAGCTTTCTCTTTGGGCATCTGCCGATCTTGTGGAGAATGCTGAGGAAACAAGAGTTTATGCATGATCTCTTCCTGGAATGGTAAGTTGAGACACATGGGTAACATCAAATAGGGTAGCCCTGTAGCACAAATTGGGCACAGAGACCCTGAATTACATATTTAGCATCATTCAGAAAGTCGGTAGAGGAGCTAGAGAGAGCATTTATCTTTCTCCTTCGGCTTTATTTGCTGAAGACTGCTGCTTTGGTCCTTTGAGGTTATTAGGTCTGAACTGTTACATGTTTGTGGTTTATATTGTAATTCTTTTTGGTTTTTTTTTCCTTCTTGTCTTCTAGGGCAAAGAAATATGGCCCTATTGTACGGTTTAATGCCTTTCACAGAGTCTCATTAATGATTCTGAGTCCTGAAGGAGTGAAGGTACTGCAAAATAAAGCCGAATTGACAGTGGGGATCAGCCTCTCCTTCCAGAGAGAGAGAGGTGGTGCCTGATGTTCAGGACAGTGTCCTGTAGCCAGTCTGTGCCTGCAGAGACGGCAGCTCCAGTCTGTGCCTGCAGAGAGGGCAGCTCTGGCCAGGTTAGGAGGGTGAGGTGCTCTGCTCTCTGGGCTGTCCTGATTTATTTTCTTCCTTGATCAGTTTATTTGCTTCGTTATCTTTATTTAAACAGCAGGTAGAGCAAGCAGCCACCGTTTCTGAAAAGCAGACTCTCTGCAAGAGCTTAATATCTCAAATGAGCGAGCAAGGCACAAGGGACTGAATTTCTTCCTCTAAATCTTTGCAGTAACCACAGAGTGAGATTTCGGGTCATTGGGCAAAAAGTGCTAGAGGCACGCAAAACAAGCTAGCAGCGCAGGAACTGGGGAATCAGGGCACACCAAATAATTCATCTAGTCTTCAGACTATTGCTACAGGAGAAAAAGAGTGAATGTGTGAGTAGCTTTTTATGTTTTGTCTGGGAAACAAATTGCACTCAGTATTCACTGACCTGAGATTTGATTTTAGGAGTTCTTGATGTCACCACAGTACCCAAAGGATCGGCTGGTGTACGGTCGTATCTTCAGCCTGTTTGGTGAGAGGTAGGCAAAACCCATCTGAAGCCACTGTGATCTGAAAATAAGTAAAAGATGAAGAACGTCACAGGCATGACACTTATTTTGACTCAGACCATTTACCATAGTTTGGGGATTAATGACTATTTCCAGACATGTGTAAGCAACGTGTACCTACTAAATTATGTGTCAAGTCCAATGTCTTCCCAGTCAGAGGAGGTTATATTGGATTTTTTTTTTTTCCTTGATCATATTTTTTTCTCCTCCTTGTGGATATTCAGTTAGTCTCAGAATAGTTTGCTCAAGACCATCATCAAACTTCTCACTTAGATTTTAGAGCACTGAATTATTCTGTAATGCTTGGGAGTTTCCAGCTTCTAAGCTCAATAACAAAAAAGGGGATTTTTCTCTGTCAGCCTGAAACTTTTAAAAATAGAATAATCCAATTATTATATTAATTATTTGCATAGCAGATGTAATGAACCAGCACCTTATTGGACTTAGCAGTCCACATTTACCAGGCAAAATGTATCTGCGTCGCTGTGGACAATAACCAAACTGCAATGACTGTGTACTCACTCAAAGCAGCACGGTGCTGCCAACACATGGGGAAAAATGCAAGAAAGTAGAAGTGAGAGAGTTATCGTTGTGACTACATGGGGTTTGGCTGGCTCCCTTGCTGAAACCCTTCCTTTCCTTGTTTTCCTGAATCCTAGGTTTTTGGGGAATGGCTTGGTAACTGTTTGCAACCACGAGCATTGGCACAAGCAGCGGAAGATAATGGATCCAGCTTTCAGCCGAACGTAAGGCGAATGTCTCTGGGATGATCTATCTGTTATTTCTACTGTTTTTTCATGAGTCTCCCTGTCATTGATCCATTATTTCATTTAGAAAGCAAAAAAAAAATCCCATTTAGTGCCAAAATCACGTTTTACTTGGAGTCCAATGCACCACTTCCATGACAAGTATAATTTGACCAGACTTCCCATGGGGTAGTGGCACCCACGTAAGCTCAGCAATGGTAGAAAGGTCCCAGGGTTGTGTATCCAGGAGTGCGGTGATGGCTGCCTTATCCTGTTGGAAAACAGACCTCGGGGATTTGACATGGGCAAGCCTCATCATTCACCTGAGTGATTCCCTATGAGAGATACGGTGTGATTAATAAGCAGGGGGTTGGTCTGGTTTGCTTGTGTGTGCTTGATGCATTGTGTTTAGGGTCTGAAGATAAAAGTCCATTTGTTTCGGCATGCACAGGCCAAAGCCCTTTGCCATGACACCCGTTGTTTATGTGGCAGGACGGAACAAGGCTGCTGTGAGAAGAATTTAGCTCATTTTATCTATTCGCTTTTTAAAGTATTAAGGCAAATTGATTATAATTAAAAAAAAAAAAAATCTTTACAGTTTTCTGTGGAAAATAATGAAGGTAATTTTGCCTGAGCAAAGATGTCCTCTCCAGAGCCCCCATCACTCATTTTTATTGATTGTTCAGCTACCTGATTGGTCTGATGGAAACTTTTAATGAAAAAGCAGAGGAGCTGATGGAGAAACTAGAGGAAATGGCAGATGGGAAAAAAGAGTTTAGCATGCTGACGATGATGAACCGGGTGACTCTGGATATCATTGCAAAGGTACCAGCTGTCTGCTTTCTTGTTTCCTGTGGGACTGGCAGGAAGGAATGGAAGTAACGGGTACTGGCAGCAGGACGGGATCAGGAGCCGGAGCCAGGGAACAAGACCTTTATCCAGCAGTGCCAGAAGAGCTGAAGGACTAATTGTGCCACTTCCATTCATGCTGAGTGAGCCCTAGGAAGGGGCAGTTAGCGAAGGGCCTGCACAGCCTAGGTGTGGCCTGCAGGATGGGGATCCTTTGCAAAAGCCCTTACAGCCTCATACCTGCCACCCCTCTGTGCCAAAAGGGGCACACCGGTGCTTGTTCATGTGTGGATGTTTTATTCTTACCATTATATGTCAGTATGAAGTCTGCCTTGCACTGGCTTTTCACTTCTCTGTGCAAAACAGTTTGGGATGAATGGAGAGCAATAGTAAATTATTAATCTCCCTAGACAAGGAGGAAGCATAACGTAGATACTACCCTTCCCTCACAGCCTCCTGCAAGGCACGATCTAGCCTGAGGTATCTTTAGGGGAAAAGGTGGTGGTGTGAGGCTGTCCTGCTCTTTCACCCCAGCCCCAGGGAGCCAGAAGGATGCAGTGAGTTGCTGCCTTTTTCTCTCCTGCTCCTCAGGTAGCCTTTAGCTTGGAGTTAAACGCACTGAGCGATGACCAGACGCCTTTCCCGCATGCTGTGAGCGTGATTTTGGAGGGAATGACCAAGAACCGCGTCCCCCTCATGCAGGTCTGTACGCACCTCACTTCAGTCTTCTCTCCTTGTGTCCAGCTGGAGCCCTCCTTCTTGTGAGTGGGCTGGAGCTGTGCGAGGTCCATGTACGATGGCTCATCAGTAGTTCTTTCCCTCCAGTGTGCATTGAGATAAAATTCATTAATGCTTGCAAAATTAACACTTGCAAAATTAACATTAACATTTAATATTTCCTTTCTGTCTTTCTGCCTTCTCTTCCCACATGCATGTGTCATCTTCTGATATGGTTTTATGCTTTCACACCCATCACTGCAGAAATTGAGATTTTTGCCATTTGTCTGAGAAAGATGACAGCCTTCACTCAGGGTGGAAGAAATTTGAACTTCTTTACCATAAAAAAATTATATTTTTGACCACAATTCATATACTAGGAAATTATGGATGTAATCTGAAATATTTAAGTTAAAAATCATTCCACAGTCTCTCATGAAAGCTGTAGTTCAGGCTTTTAGAGCTCCTGTTTTCCTTTTTGGGCCCAGAGGTGTGGTTCTGTATCATGTGCCACAGTTTCTCTCTGCGGAGAGGTGAGGAATTTTGCTCATGCTGCCCAAAACATCAGCTCTGACAGGGCAGGACATCAGCATGCCCAGATCAGAATATTTCTCATTTCAGCCCAAACCCTTCACCTTGGGGGAATGTTCACTTTGTTCCATGGAGAGCAGATGTTTTTGTGACAAACGTAATTTAGCAGAAAACAAGGTGCTCACTTGAAAAATAACAGTGGCAATATTTTTATACCAGCAAAAGGAATAATATGACTAAAGAAATTCTGTATTCAGTACATGCCAGGGAAACAGAAGCTGGTAAAGGAGGTCCAGGAGAGCATGAGGCTTCTGCGGCGTGTGGGGAAGGAGTGCATTGACCAGCGGAGAGAGGCCATCCAGAATGGGAAGGAAACCACACTGGATATTCTTACACAGATACTGAAAGGAGATGGTAGGGGAGACATTGCTCTTGAAGTTAATTTGTCTGTGGCGTGTTTTGGCTTGAGATTTGGGGAGGCTTATTTTGGGTTTCTGAACTTTGATCCTCTGGTGTCTTTAGGAGGTTTTTTTCACACTGGAGATAACGAGAGTTGCTTTGAAAATTCCCTGTTTCTTTGTGTTGGATCACATATTGGTCACCAGTCACCGCTGAGTTGCCTGCTCAGCATCCCCTCCTGATGTCGCCTCAGGCAAAATGTGCAAAACAGGGCAGAGCATTCTGACTGTTCCAGCTTGGGCACAGGGGCACTTTCTAATCTCGTTTGCTTTTTTCTCTTGACAGAGCTGGAGGGAACTAGAGATGATGAAAACATTCTGGATAACTTTATCACTTTCTTTATTGCAGGTTGGTAGCTATTTTAATATTTGGATCTGTCATGTGGGAAGTTGTACTCATTCTTGGGCCATCTACAGAGTCATGATTAATGTCCTGGTTCACTCTGTGTGATGCTGCTGTGACCAGCAGTCACTTGGTAGGAAGACAGCAGTATTTTACTGGTGTAGGACCAGCTGAGCAAGGTCTTAATTTTCTGATAGGCAAATGATATGTTATCCTCCTTAGACCATATCAACACAACAAATAATGCCAGGCCAGTGGTTTCCAACTTGTGGTGCAGAGGGCAGCACTGCCTGTTGGGGTGCAAGGCTGTTCCTCCAGATCCTGTAAATCCCACAGAAAGCATCTTTAACATATTCCACGTGTCTTTGCATCACCTCACCCACATGATTAAAAGCCATTCTTGCCTTACAAGTGTTAGTCAGTGCTTGGTAAGAGAGGGTACTGTCAAGCCTATCAGAAAAGGCAGGGACTGAGATGATATGTGAGGTAACCAATGTAGAAGGATCAATCTTGCAAGTCAATAGGATTTAGGTTCCTGAGAAGGTGAAGTTAACACACTGTTCTTTCTCAAGAAAGACATTGCAAAAAATCTTTGCAGAAGTCTGTTTTCTGTAAGGCTTTAAAATAATACATGTGCCTATCCATGAAAAAACGAAAACTATCCACATAAACCAGACTTTTCAAAGAAAGACAGTTAGAAGCTCTGTTTTCCCTTAAAACCAGTGAATCCTTGCTTCTCGGCAGAACCATGTGTCCCTTAATATGACAATGCAAATGCTGAACCTCACCAGCACTTCTGTTAGGGAGATCATAACCAGTATGTGCTGTATGCAGCCACCGCAGCTTTGGGTTGAGCAGGATGGCTCTTATCTTTGCCAGCTACGTCTTGTTCTTGTCATTCTTGAAAGCTACTTACGTAAAATTTACATCCCTTTTAGTGTTTCCTTTCATTTCTAGCATGCTTGAAATGAAACATTCTGGGCCTGGTCTTTAAAGTTTTGTGTTCATAATCACACTAGTAGACCATCTTTGCATCTTGTTATTATTCCATACTAACCTTTAAACCAATTTTTTGGTGTTGTTAGGTCACGAAACCACTGCCAATCTGTTGTCATTTACAGTAATGGCACTGGCTCAGCATCCTGAAATACTGGAAAGGTACGTGTGCTCCAGTTTGCAAACCCAGCTTGCTGTTAATTTCAAGGTGAACTTAATTATAAGGATTATTTAAGAGCTAGGATCAATTCCCAATAAAATCTTGCCTCCCTTCCAAAATAAAAAGTTTCATAGTCCAACTGTATCTAAAATTTTTAAAAAACTTAGATGGAATTGGAATAATTAATCTTAAGTGATTTTTTTCCAAAGCCTTTATACAGAGCTGGTCCTGAGTCCTGCCTGATTCAGCTGCATTGTACGCACATTGCTCCATCCTGATATGAGGCACAAGTTCAGGCAGGCTGGCTGGATCAGTAGGCATTTTTGCCTGAGGATGGGAGTCAAAGTCCAAGTCAATGTCTGGGAAGTAAAAAAATGTAATTTGTCAACTTGCCTAGCAAGAAATGGGCGTCTGCAACTAACATTTTTTAATTTAACTGCAGGCTTCAGGCCGAAGTGGATGAAGTTCTTGGTGCCAAGAGAGACATTAACTATGAGGATCTTGGCAAACTCACCTACTTATCGCAGGTACTGTAGGAGTGAGGTAAAATACCAGTCAGAGCTGTTCAGTAGCACTCCTGCCATCTCACAGGACTGCCAAGAGGAGCCCCACACTTTTAAAGTTTTAAGAGCAATGCCAGTATTTGATCCTGATGCTGTTTGTCTCCTGTGAGTCAGCAAGCAGGTACCACGAGCCGTTGGCAGCAACCCAGCCTTGCTGGGAAGCATGGTCCTCGAGTGTCTTTTCAAAATTCCACACAATTCCTTCACTGCTTGCTTTAATTATTGCCAAGCTGGGAGGCAGAGCAGCATTGCTTAACCCGTACCTGTTTAGCTGAAACCATAGCTGTATTTTAAGAAGGGTTGGCAATTTTAAGCTCAACCTGTGCGTAAGTCCCAGTTGCTTCCCAAACTCACAGCTCTATTTTTGTTTGGTTATTGTTAAAGCATTTCCAGCTATGATCTCATCGTGTGCCGTAAATTCAGTGGGATTTGAGGACATCCAGAAATAATGGCTATATTTTGCAATTTCAATTTTTTTATTATTCAGTCTTGATACGCTCTTCAGTCACTCGGGGTGGGGGGAGGGAAAAGTGGTCCTAAACCAGGTCTTGTGTATAGAGATGGTGGTTGGTAATGAACTGCAAAGCCAGGGCTTGGCTACTCAGCAGCATTGGTGTTGCGTATCCTTTTTTACAAGATGGGGGACACCAGTAGTCTCAGGAAAGGCTGAACCACAGTCCATGTAGCTATTCTCCCTGCTTAAATTCCCTGTGATTTTAGTAGTTTGCCATGATTGCTTTTCTCTTAAACTGCCCTGTCGAGGTGGGGGGTGGTGTTTTACCATTTCCATATCCCATCCCACAAATCACTGTGCTTTGACAGTGGATAGATTTCAAAGGTGCATTTCTCATAAGGAAAAGGCATCTCTTTGTGATTACAGGAATCAGCAGGTTTCCTTAGGCTTCTCTAAACACCATCACAATTATACCACTCCAATTAGGATGAGGTATCTAAGCCTTTCAGTTTTAGGACAGATCACATGAGAGCCTCTCAAAGCAGACCATTTATTTAACAGAATAAGCTTGGATCTGTACAACCAAAATCACAGTCACCCTTGGTCAGAGCCAGTCCATCACTGGTGTATCGGAGACCACGGGACTCCTCTCTTGTCACTCAGGCAATTCCGAATCCTTTTGTCCACGCTTCTTTTTCATTAATCCACCCGTGCATACACACTGTTAATTGCATTTGCAGTGCGATGCTAATATGTGCTGTTAATTGGGTTTCACTTTGATGAAATAAGCCATTCTTGCATCTCACTGCCACCAAAAGAAATGGTCTCATTCCATTTTTTTCTCACTGTTCCCTATTCATTTTCCTTTGCCAGGTTGGTTTTTTTGTTATTTTGGTGCTCTGACCTGGCTCAGCTCCCCGAGCAGCAGAAGCAGGACAAAGGCAGGAGCAGGAGTGCAGTGCTGAGAATGGGAAGGAGGTGCGAGCAACCACCCATTCTCGTGGAAGCTGGTGCCGATAATGGCTCGTGTGGGGCATGAGACTTCACTCTTAAGACATTCCCTTTGAATTTGCTTCCCAGTACTTACTCACTTAGTTGTTGACCTGACTTGAGGTGTTAGATGTGTTCAGTGCATGATATCTCCTGTGGTTTTTGATTCCTTTTCTCTGTATTTTACCAGTTGTAAGAAAGAACCAGGCCTGAAGTAGCTGACTTAGCCATGTATTTTGCCCTCAGGAGTCCAAGGCAGATACACAAGCATCTGTTCCACAAGTCAAAAGCTCCCATTTAGCCAAAGTGGAAGGCCATAGGGAGGTAATTAATTTTATTTCTGCTTCCTACACTAACTAACTGACCTTTTGTGCTTTTTGCTGATGCAGGTTTTCAAGGAATCGCTGCGGCTGTACCCGCCCGTGCCGGGGACGGTGCGCTGGACAGAGAAGGAGCACGTCATTAATGGTGTCAGAATTCCTGCAAACACAACGCTCGTTGTGAGTCCCATCCACCATCAGCAGCTTTTAGCTGCTGCAGTCAATCCAAATGTAATGGATCTGGCTCTCAGAGCGCCAAAACGCTCCCTGGGTATATTTCTGTTGGCCTCTCTGAAATTTTGGGCAAAACCGGGGTATGAATTGGGACTCCGGATTGTTTTTGCCTGGGGAGTGGAAGGCAGTTATGGTTTTGTACCTGTGGCAGCAAAGAGGCATTTTCAGTGTGCTGCTCCTGACTAACGCAAATAAATTCTTTCTTGACAGTTCAGCACTTATATAATGGGAAGGATGGAAAGGTATTTCAAGGATCCACTCACTTTCAATCCAGACCGATTTAGCAAAAATGCACCTAAGTGAGTTTCTTTCTACTCCCAGGTTATTAAATATGTAATAAGGAACCATTACAGGAAGAGATTTCAAGGGGAAAAAGTAGAATAAAACTAGTTTTGCATTCCAGTATGAGTAACACTAAATCCTTACCCAAATGCAAATAGAGAGTAATGATGTGCAGCTTTTGTTCAGAAGTTCTTTAGACCACATGGTGCCTTACAAAAAGGACCAATACTAATATTATTTTTGTATTGAGGCCAAAGCCTTGGGCCAAAACCAGGTTGAATATTTGCCTTGGTGTAATACAAACTTTTAATGTGCAGCAGCCCTGGCCCCAGGAAGCTGAAAGTGTCCCCACATTAGGGAGGGGCTGAGGGGCAGAAGATGCTGTTCACCCACGCGGGCAGGCAGCCCAAGCTGTAGCTGTATCAGTAGGTTGGAGTGCAGTGGGAGGCATCAGTGACTGAAATAGTTGGTGCTGATCCCTGCATCTACCTTCTTCATGAGTCAGGGGTTATATTCCAACCTAGAGTTAGTCTGGTCTTCTGGAACAAACGCCCCCTCACCCATGGGGTTCAGAGCTGCCCAAATAAGAAATAATTGAGTGGATTGTTACGTTCTTGTGACAGGCTGGAGAGCGTTTACAGTATGCTTGGCATTCAGCTTTGACATGGGGTTTGCACGCAACAAAACACCTCTGTGAGCTGAGCCGTACAGTAAGTGGAGATGACGAGGAAACTTGCTTCAGAGCTATATTGCTGCTCTGAACCAAAAATACTAATTTGGAGATTGTCTTAACAAGTCAGCTAGGTAAGGTAGTAGTTAGCCATATCCTTGATGCTGTAATAAAATATTTGCTTGCTTCTTTATAACCAAGCTATCAGAGTGACAGTTTCGAACATTTTTCTTTTTAGGCCATATTACTGCTATTTTCCATTCTCTCTGGGACCCCGATCCTGCATCGGGCAGGTGTTTGCACAGGTAAGCAGAGGCCTGGAATGACACTTCATTAGCAAGCACTGGGCCAGCTCAGGGTGCGCTGGCCATGGCTGGTGGTGGGGGACCAAAGGCAACACTGATGGTGCACTGACCCTCTTCCCTCTAGCGGGAAGATCCCCACCATGCCTGTGACAGGGCATGTCTCTCAAATGCTGTCACGTGAGCAGGCATACATGTACCAAACTGGTCCCATGTGACCTGTGCCCACATGCAGACAAGGCACCTGCAGGGACCCTCTGTCCTGGGTTACTGTGTTTGGATCCAAACCCCTTGATGGGAATCACCATCAGCTTCCCTTTGCCAGCCAAGGTCAGACACATGGGGGATGTGCAGGGGCTCTTAGGGGCCATCCCGCAGCTGCAGCTGGCAGAGTCAAGGCAGGGAAAACATCAGCTGGCAGAATACCTTTCCATCAAGCCAGGACTGGTTCTGAGAAGGGCAGGAGGGGACTACATGGATGGGAGGAACAATTTAATGAAGTATGTGAGTACCTGAGCATGGCAGAGAGCATTTCAGAGGGACAGTAGGAGGCCAGCTCTTCGGGTCTGTGCTTTGAGTTCATCTAAGCACCAGTGCTCAAAATCTTGAGGTTAAAGTGCTTGATTTCCAAAATGGGGTTAACACATGAACACAGGGACAGATCTTGGTGTTAGTTGTCTTCAAATCCAGGAAGCCCCAGGCAGCTCTCTTTTTCCTGCCCAAACTCAGCCAGCTGCATTAACAGAGTAACATTTAACTTTTAAATCTCTATATTGACAAAGCAGCATGACATAGTGCACTGACTTTGAGTAGCTGCAGTCTGCTTTGCTTTTCTTCCTAACAGATGGAGGCAAAAGTGGTGATGGCAAAATTGCTGCAGAGGTTTGAATTCCAGCTGGTACCAGGACAGAGTTTTAAACTCTTGGATGCTGGAACCTTTAGGCCACTAGATGGAGTCATGTGTAAATTAAAGCCAAGGAGCCTGGCAAGAGCCTGCCAGGCGTGACTACTCAGGGAGAAGAGCATGACATGGTAGTGGTAGCATTTCTTCTGATTTTGAAGATCTTCACACTAATCAAAGGTTAGATTTTGCAGGCCCCTTTAGAGGATTACTGGTCTGAAATTTTTTCTAGCCTTCCTCATCATTTACTGCAGAAAACCTTAGCAGAGTCACTCTAGTGAGCATCTTTGATCTGGAAGTGTACCTGGAGCTGCAAAGCCCATTATTTTCCTGGGGGAGTATTTGGTTCTGCCCAGACTTAGAAAAGAAGATCCTTTCACTGGGGTATCCCTGGAGCTCCCCACAAATATACACTCAAATCCCAGCTGACAGTTTCCACTAAGTTTACTTACGAGACAACATGGTCTAACTAAGCCCTTGTTTGGGGAGTTTCCTACTTACACAATGAAATCAGAAAACTTAGTAGAACACAAGATTTGGGCTGAACTTGGGAGGAGGATTTTGGAGCTATTCTCTTGGTCAAAGCAATTTTCCCATGCCTGTTCTAAATGAAAGGATTGATGGGAGCAAACCGAAACAAAAATTGGTGACTCTGGCCACACTTTTCCCTGTTGCTCCTGCCTCATTTTTCTTCAGTCTCTCCTACTTTTCTTCCAGTATTATTCAGAGGGGAAATTCACAATCTGTACCACAGGAAGGGGCTCTCCTGCTGCCTCCTACCCCTCCCCACAGGCAGTGCTTATTCTCCTGAGACACTGTTCTTTTGGGGGGGTCTTGCTAGGTTTATTTTAACTTTGATCATTTTCTTCATCTGGCTCACCGTGAAGCTACATGAATGCTTGGACCAGACAGTCTAGTAGGTACAGTAGGGTTGGAAGTAAGTGCCTGGAACAAATGCTGCTTAAAATTATATTGCCACTGAAGAAACGCATCTGCAACGTGAGCCAGAGGCAGGAGAGGGTCCTGCATCCCCTTCTTCTGCAGATGTGCCAAAATTGCTTGCTGCGTGCAGGTTTGCAGCCTGGCTCTGCTAGGGAAAAAAATGATCATGTGAAAATTCCACCTTCTAGAAATACGTGGATGCCTAGTATGAGTTTGGGCCTCATCTATAACGAAATACAGGGAATTCAAGACATTTGGTGCTGCCACTGTTATTTCTTACCTTTTTGAATTAAAAGGGCAAGAACACAGTCTGTACACTGGCAAGTTCCCATGGTGGTTTCTGCACTGGGAGAGTAACGTCCCAGAGCTTTTCCTAGCTCCGCTCCTGTTGTGTGCCATCTCGTTCAGCGCAGCAGTGGGATAGCAGGCCAGTAAGGTTGATGCAGCCTTTGATAGCATAAGCAATGTCATACAACATATTAATATGATTTATATCCAGAGGTACCAATACTTGTATTCAGTCCATCTGTTAGTAGACCAGCTCTTCAATCCCTTGTGCTGGAGATCTGCTTGTATCCTCCTAGACATTAATAAAATCTCATTGGGAAAACTGAGGACTTTCAAGCTGGATGTGTGTTCCTGGGCGCTGGCGTGGTCAGGAGCGGGATGCTCTATGTCAGTCGGGCTAGATATGCTGGTGGCATGACAAAAGGCTGAATCCTGAGAATATGCTAAAGGGAGGGAAGTATCTCAGCAGCGTAGGGAGTGGTGGGGGAAGCTGTGAACAGCACATAGGCAGCGTGACAGACACACTGGCAAATCGTGCTGTGGAGGTGGGAGCCGCCACCATGCCAGCTCTCTGCTCTGCCCTACTAATGGATGAGTTGAGATGCGTTAGTCATACAAACATGTATTCCCGTCTGCTACCTCTGCAGTGGGGATGGACACCTCCAAGGAGAGCTCTAGGCGAGTGGTAGTATGTTAAAACCCTGCAGCGAGTTTTTGTCAGACCTCATCTGCCCGAGATGGGGGCTTCCTGCCCGGTCCGTGCTTACTTTCCTCAGAGGATGCTCTTCCTGCTCTCTCTGCAAGCCCAAATGCCCTCCGGCTCTCAGGGACTGCTGCCACAGGCCTTTCTCCTGTTCTCACACCCAAGAGCTCTTGCCAGACTGTCGCCTGTCAATGCCAATCGCTTTCCAGCAGATGGCAAGCGCTCCTTGTCGATGCACCCGGCAGGAGCAGCGTTCCTCAGCTCTGACAGCTCCTCTTAGGGAGACGAGCTGTCCTGGCTCCTCCAGGGCATCATACCACAGGGGCAGGTGATGCCCTGTGATGCTCTGCAGACACCCTGCAGTGTTCTCACGGTTTCTTGCTGCACGCCCGACCAGGAGGTGATCCCTTGTCCGCCAAAAAAAAAGGAGCAAGTTCACACACTGGCAAATCGTGCTGTGGAGGTGGGAGCCGCCACCATGCCAGCTCTCTGCTCTGCCCTACTAATGGATGAGTTGAGATGCGTTAGTCATACAAACATGTATTCCCGTCTGCTACCTCTGCAGTGGGGATGGACACCTCCAAGGAGAGCTCTAGGCGAGTGGTAGTATGTTAAAACCCTGCAGCGAGTTTTTGTCAGACCTCATCTGCCCGAGATGGGGGCTTCCTGCCCGGTCCGTGCTTACTTTCCTCAGAGGATGCTCTTCCTGCTCTCTCTGCAAGCCCAAATGCCCTCCGGCTCTCAGGGACTGCTGCCACAGGCCTTTCTCCTGTTCTCACACCCAAGAGCTCTTGCCAGACTGTCGCCTGTCAATGCCAATCGCTTTCCAGCAGATGGCAAGCGCTCCTTGTCGATGCACCCGGCAGGAGCAGCGTTCCTCAGCTCTGACAGCTCCTCTTAGGGAGACGAGCTGTCCTGGCTCCTCCAGGGCATCATACCACAGGGGCAGGTGATGCCCTGTGATGCTCTGCAGACACCCTGCAGTGTTCTCACGGTTTCTTGCTGCACGCCCGACCAGGAGGTGATCCCTTGTCCGCCAAAAAAAAAGGAGCAAGTTCAGGAAAGCTGCTCCTTGGGGCCCTGTATGCCAACTGGGTGCCAGCGCAGGCTGTGCCAAACCCTGTTGAGAAACTTCAGATCAGAAGTGCCTAGGGAGACACAGCTGTGCCTGCCGTGGGCTATAAAAAGGTCTGGGGGCTGCAGCTTTCTTGGACACCACAGGAAAGGACAGTTTCTGCTTATTCTCAGGAAGAGAAACACGTTCTTTCACTTATGGGGCAAGCAGTCATTATCTGCACCAAGCACTCTGCTAGGGATGGCGGATGGTAAGACAGAAAAGCAGAGCAAGGTCTGTGCCCCCGTGCTCTTCCCAGCTGCTTGTAGGAAAGTATCATGCCTGCAGCTAATTTTCTTCTTAGCCTTTTCCTGGCTCTTGGGCAAAGCAAAGAAAAATCTGGAAGTAGCTGGCGGGGTGATTTTTCCCTGGGTGCCACCCAGGCGGGGCTGAGGGCAACCCTCTTGTGGTGTGCCTGGAGGCTGGATGCAAAAAGGATTCTCAAGCTGCTCGGGAGGGCTCCTGCCCCTGCACCCTGCAGGTAGGAGCCTGCCCTCCAGCAGCTCCTCTTGCTTTCACCCTGCCCTGTATGTGTGCCTTGCAGCCAGACGCTCAGCTGGCAGGCATCAAGGTAAGCAGCTGCCCCCAAAGGCGAGGACACTGCTGGCAATGCTCACTCCCGAGAGTCTTCATCAGAGGTGTCTAAGTCTTCCTCCTGTTCTGACGGATGGCTGCTGCAGGTTTCTCTGATCCCCCTCCCAGACCCATAAACTCTTTGCCTCTCTCTTCTGAATTGATGCCCAGGACTTTCATGTACATTCTCAGAGCAAGGACTTCCCCCTAGGATTTCTCCCCAGGTTTTTTATGCTAACCCAAGAGCTTGATCTCATCCCTTTTAGATCAGTGTCATAGACAAGAAACGGGGAAAACGCTGCTGCCTAGACCTCTTGGGACAGGAGGGAACCAGATAGGGGATGTGCACCCAGAGGAGCCTCTGTCTTTCAGAGGAAAGCAAATTCCTTCACTGCTGGCATGGGAGAAGGGAATTCTTTCTCAGGAGCACAGGAGACTCCCAGTTTGCATCTACACCTTCCGTACAAACTCACCTACATTTCCAGAGAGGAGCCCAGCTAGCATTAGTGCCAGGAGGGAAGTGGGAAAAATCACCACAATTTTGCATGAGAGGAATCTCTTCCTGGCCCTCACAGGGAGCCAGGAGAAGCTCAGAAGCACGGGATTCAATCACAGTCATTGCACTTAACAGCACAGCCTGATATCTGCTGAACAGCAGATAGCCTTCTGCTCCATCTGTAGCCTCTGGGGGAATGAATATAGATAAGGAAGCGTAAGATACTGTCCTCTGTTGCTGGAGCCAGGTATGCAGAGCAGGAATTGGGATACTTTGTTCCCTTGCAGGCGCATCTAACCCAGCCGTGGTCAGCTCCTAATTGCTTTCTTCACCACAGCAGCTTTAGACCGCTGTGCTAGGGGTGTGCAGCCATATCTTCAGAAAACCTGGTGCTCCTGGGATGTGGTGGGCCTAGTGCCCACACAGGATAGCTACACACGCATTTGCACTCGGTGTGGTTACACGACAAGAGCTGCAACAGGAGGCGTTCTCTGGATCTAAGCAACATCTGCTGTTGAGACAAGACAGCCACAAAGTGGGTGTCGACAGCGTGTACCCAACCCATCTCCTCCACACAGCGCTCACATGCCAGCAAAGGCAATAAGGTCAGGCAGAAACTTCTGCTGCTGCGTTACAAGAGAGGGATGGGTTGGGATGGGATGGGTCCTACAGGACTGTTGCGCCTTCTCTCAATTTTCCCCCAAATGGCAACATCCTGTGTTCTCCTGGGCTTAGGGGCAAAAGAAGCACTTTTAGAAGAGGAATAACATTTCCTCACTGAGGCAGTGGGTCTGCTCTTCTTCACTCCTTCAGTGATACCAGCAACAAGGGAGGCACCAGCAGGGTGGGGGAACTGCCCACAGTGGGCCACTGCAATCCTGCCAGCATCTCGGTAGGATCATTTTAAGGTTTGTCTATCTTGCTGCCCATGCCAATGCCTTGTTCTGCTCTGCAGGACACTTGATGAGATTATTTGTAATTAATCACCACCTGTATGTCTTGTGGTGAGGTTTGGAGGATGCACCCAGCTGATGCTGAAGCTGAAGGGGGACCCTTTGCTCTGTTTTACTCCCTGTGACCTCAGCTTATTGCTGTAGCCCTCAGCCCCTCAGCTGCAGGTACTGCGAGTCAGGGAGGCTCAGAAAGCAGAAAATAAAATGACATGAAGAGATCAAAGCTAGCAGGCTCAGAAAACTTTCTACAACATCTTCCCTTCTCACATAAGACCTCCTTGTGAAATGTTTGGTGGCAAGCCCTGCCCCACTCACCATGCCCACGTGTACCCATGCACAGGTCAACGCAAGGTAGCAGGTATTTTTTGTCTGGCTCTGAATCAGTAGTTTTGGGTGTTTAACAAAATGGGAACTGCTGACTGGGGTATTTCCCGTTCAAGCTCTGAAGTGTCTCCTGGCCTTGTCCTGCTCCACTACCTCAGCAGGCCCTCGGGTGAACATGGTTAAAGCTATTTGCCATCCACTGTGGTGAGCAGCCAGACTCCTCCCTGACGGCACTTTGCTCTGTGTTCAGCACTTTTTTGCTCCCTCCCAGGGCCTATGACACACACAAGCTCTGCTCTGAACTTCTCCAATGGTTTTGTACCCTCAGAACAAAGCATCTTCTGATCCCCCTTCTGGTTCAGCCAGCAAAGGTCTCCTGAGCTCCTGGGAGCGAGACAGTGCTCAGGAGCAGGACCTCCACCTCTTTGCAAGGACACCTCTCTCTTCAAAAAACTGAGGTGACATCTATATTAACGAAGGAAATATGCCCTGGACCTTTTCCTGGCACTGAGGCGGACTGGCACAGAACAGCCGTGTCTGTCAAGCTCCCCCATCCTTCAGAATAGGATGACTGCGTGCAACCTGCGTATCAGGAACGGCCTCTGGCACATCTGGACTCCCAGATCATACCAGGAGTTGTCAGGAGAGTGCTAACGGCCAGTGCCTAGGAACGTACCTGGCGCTTTAACTTTTCCAGTCTGCACTAGTCTGAACTAGTCTCTACCAGCGGGCTAACCCTGCCAGCAGGCCATTTAGTTCCAGTTCTGAACTCTCATCCTTCCTCTCTCTGGCTCCATGCCCGAAGGAGAGCAACCTCAGCCATGCTGCTTTCCACACATCTCTCCTTTGCTTTGGAAGCTTCACCACCCTGTCTCATGCTCCAGCTGTCCTTCTCCTCTTTGGTCCATCTATAGGGTTTGCTTCTTATCTATAGTGTCCCCACACTGAGGTCCAGCTGAGGGTCTTGGACTCTTTACCCCATGCCAGCGTCCTCACTGGACCAGTGCTAGAGAAATTGTTCCTCCAGTCCAGACCCATTGTAAAAATATTAAAGAACTGCTTCCTTCTTTTCAAATGGCCTTTATTTAATTAAGCCTCGCTCTTGCTCCATTTCCTTGAAAGATCACAGCACTGTAAGCTACAAGCAGACACCAGAGCATCTCCAGCGCCTGAGGCACCAGCAGTGTCCCCTAAGCAATTTCGCTGGATCCAGCCTAAGTATCCTAGCAGGGACTACTGCCACCAAGCACCAGGGAAGAGTCCAACTCTCTGAGGTCTTTTCAGCTCCTCTGGTACGAGTTGGTCCTTGTCTTGCTCACCCTCACCTTCCATCTCTTCCTTCTTTACCTCCTCTCCCTTCTTTTCTTTGCACAAACCCTCCGAGGAACTAGAGGACGCTCAAATGGCCGCGTACTCCTCTGTTGCATCCCTGCAGCAGCACTTTGCTGTGTTTCCCATTCGAGGTGTCGGCTCCATCAAGCGAGGCCACCTCTTGTGCCATTGACTGCAAGAAGCCTTGCAGAGCAGAGCCATGATTTTGGCAGGAATCCTTAAGTGCGACTATAAAGCAAATAAATAATTAATCATTATTATTTTTATGTATCTGTGAGTCTTCTCTAATAGGTCTTGATGTTATTACGGTGCTGAGGACAGGCTGAAATTAGATAATACTAGACTCAGCTGGCATCTATTCCCTTGGAAACACAGGTAAAAATGCATTTAATAGCTCTCCAGTGACAATGAATATTCATTAATATGACACAGACATATACTTGATTTGAAAATAAGGGCAGTAATTAAAGAGCTATTAAGGCTAAAAAGCAACAAAGGAAATTCAGCTACTGAAAGGGCTGTTCTGGGATCAGCCCCTAACCTCTACGTGCGTGGATAAGCACAGGCGGCCTGAGATCTTCTCCACTGTTTTACCTATGGTGGGGTTGCGGGGTCGGCCTTCCCTCCCAAACTCTGTCATCTGGAAATGTCCTGATGAATTCAGAGTTCATTTTTCCCGCTGTCTTGCAGAGCAGCTGCACTCCGCTGTGGCGGGGCTGCTCATACCCACCACTCACGCGCTGTTCCTGTGGTGTTGAACCGATGGGAAGTGGAGGGGAAACTTTCTGCAGGCTTTTGGGAAGGAAGCTATTTATAATTGATCGCTTATGTTCATTATTCCTATTAACATAGTCTTGGGGAATCACCTGTCTTGTTACCTGCCTTGCTGTAATCTCTGAAAATCTCCATCCCGCAGGCTCTCCTATCAAAGGTGAGTTTCTCAGGGAGGTTTCGCAAAGGTTCCTTCGCAGGGGTGGCTTGAGGAAGCGACCTGAGCAGCACACGTTCTGTGTTACGAGCGAGTCAGGAGAGAGGCAGCGGCACTGCTGCACCTGGAGGGAGGCGAGGAGGAGCGGACGCGTCCAAGGGCAGCGGCAGCACCGTGGGACCGAGCGGTCGCACTGCTCCCGGCCAGGGCAAACCCTGTGTAATCTCACCCACCGTGTCTCCTCCCGGTGCGGGCACCAAGGGCAGGGGCTCGGCGGGGGTGGGGCCCTCAGCGACAGGGCAATTTGGAAATTGCAGCCACCCCGGCTGGCAGAGGAGCAGTGTAGATGTGCCTCCTCAGGTGTGCTGTCAGGAGGAGGTTACCGCACCCGGCCGTGCATCACCCTGCCGCCTTTCTGGGGAGGGTCGCTCAGGATGGTTATGCCACCGAAGAAATGACAGCAGCAACTGAAGCAAACCAGGCGGAGAGGCAGAGCGTTATTTTGATTTCTAACCCAGCAGCATAATGGTGAATAGAAAAGTGAATCGACCCATTGGGCCGGTGTTTCAGGCCACTTGGCGAGGGGAGTTAACTGCGTATCACCTAAATTAAGAAGCAGGTAAACGGCATCTGCCTTTGCCCCGAGCCAACGTGATGACTGGCGGCACAGACGTGTGCGTAGGACGGTGACGGCGGGGAGGCAGGCAGCCCCTCCAGCTGCCTCGCAGCCATCTCGGCGATGCTTTCCTCGCCTTCTCCGGTACCTGTGTCAGGCGGGCAGCCCTGAGCTGGCTGCGTGGCACCGGGCTGGTCCGTTTCCTCACTGAGAAATGATGAAGTTGTGTTTTCCGCCTGGATTGACTGGTTTTGAAGGCGAACGGTTTTGCTGCGGGTTATTTTTTCTGGAAACAATTGCAATTCCACGCTTCAGGCAGCATATTGCTGTTTCAACCTAAGGGGGTTTATCCTTCCAGTAAGGGAGAGCGGCAGCGTCCGCTTTTCTTACAAACCTAACCTGGGACTTGCCAAAGGCACGGGAACGCGGTGTCCCAGTTCCTTCTTATTTTTTTACCCGGTTTGCATCCCTCGGCTGCGTTCTGCCGCGGCTGCAGCAGGACGGGCGAAACTCACGCCCGTGAAATCCGCGCGTTTCGCCGCGGACGACCGG
>NW_009259419.1:264305-278349 GCF_000687185.1 Egretta garzetta
GGGGGTGGGGGGAGTGGATCCGCCCGCCTTGCCCCTCGCTCCCCCCGGGCCGCCCGGGCAGCCGCACCGCGCTGACGATCGCTCCCTCTCTCCCGGCAGCTGCACGGTCAGTGCTATGATACCAGCGGAGATCCCGAAATACGGGTGACAGCTATGCTGGAGCTGGGATCCCCCCTGGAGATGATTCAGCTCCTGCAGACCCCCTGGGAGGAGAGATTTAAAGTAAGAAAGCAAAGCAAAGGGAGTTTCATCAGTCGCTTTTAGACCGGGTGGATGCGGGGAGCCGGCGGTGACTGCTGGGGCAGGCGGGCTTGGCATGCTGTCGCTCTGCTTGCTCCCGCAAATTGTCCTGAAATCGTTTTGCTTTCGCTCCTTTTAAATCGCCTCAAAACAGCCCTCGCCGGGCGTCCGGCTGTTACATCCCTCCTCTCTGAAGCGCTGTTAGGAGAGCTGCATCGGGGCACGGCCACAAAATCTTGCTGTGGGCTGGGCTGGGGTGCAACGCCCAGGCTTACCCTGCTGGGCTCGTTGCCCCCCGGTGGTGTTCCCCTCCCGGAGGGGCTTTCCCAGCGCGGACCCCCAGCAGGCCGGGTCTGACTGGGGAAAGGCGCCTCGCCGCCCTGCGAGCCTGCTCTTCTCTGCGGGCTACCCATTTCAGGCAGCAAGCTGAGCCACACGTGTTTGCGTGGCATTTCTGATCTGAGCCCTTTAGGCATTACTGTAGTGCCAACGCTACTAAATCGCTTTCCTCCTGCTGTAGGTGCTAGAAATGCATCCCCGTTAGGGGGGTCTGCCTCGTCTCTCCTAAGCATCCCGCACAGGGACTCGTAAGCTCCCCAGGAGCATAAATGACTTATGACATGGCACTTATTTTGGTCATAGCTGGTATTACAGCTTGCCTCAAGGTCTCAGCTGGGGGTTCACCACTACTTGTTTGGTTCCCAGGCGGAAAGAGAGCATCAAGTAGAAGCGTGGGTATGCTTAATGCCAATAAGAAATGCTTTGGGCAAAGTGAAAACACAACAGAAGTCCCAAAATAAAATCCCTGCCTGCATGTGGTCCTTAACGTCAAAAGGGAGCCTTGCCATCCAAGCCAGAGAGGGAGTGTGGCAACTGTGCTCGCTCAGCTGCGGGATGTGAAGCTGGGATTCTTAGGATTGCTTCACTAATGAAGTTAAAATAGCGTCAGAGCTTCCAGAGCCGTTTCTCGTGGCCTGTGGAGTTCCGCTTCTGCTTACAAACTATTTCACACTGGCTTCTACATAGCTTTCCCGGTACCTCATCTTCTCAAATGTGTCAAAGTCTCCTGTAGAGCTAGAAACCCATGATGCTGGATTAGCTGGCTGTAAGGTCTGGTATGGTGGCATTAAGGTTTTAGTAATCTTCTGACTGATGAAGACACTAATTCAGGATTTACACTGGTACTGTCTAGTCCTGTCTCCTAATTAGGGCGTCTAAAGGGATGGGATTCCCCTCCGATGAGCCACATCAGATACCAGCATTCTGCGAGCTGTTCCAAATGAACAAACCCTCGCGCCTGCACAGATCCCTATCGGAGGCAGCGAGGGGTGGTGCGGGTCTGCCTGGCACACCTCGCTGACGATACAGTTTGTCTGATGCCAGGCCTCCCCATACTGAATGAAAACTGCTGCAAAATGCTACTTGAACAAAGTGCTGGTGCAGTATAAATGCACTCTAGTTTGTTCAAAAATAATTTACCGAGCTTTCTGCTGGGTCAGATATTGTCTGACCTTTCCCCGCTGCCAGGAAGTTGACATAAAAGCAAAAAAAGCTGGCAATAAATACATTGCATGCTTTGGCTAATTCTTCAGAAGCACGATTGTGTGCCCAAATTCATACTGCTGAGTGATGCAGCAAGGCATGAATCTGGTATTAATGACCATGGAGCCTCTGTCTGTATGGAGCAGCATGGGGGAAGGGAGGGGAATGTATTAATTCTATGCCAGAGTGGGAATAAACCCTTCTGATTTCAGCTAGCAAATCAATATAGCTCCTGAAACATGAAGGCTGCTATTGTTTTCCTCACAGCTTTCTCCTCTAGTTCCTCTAACTGCAAATGTCTCTTTTTGTGTAGGCACATTTTGTTGCTGAACTACTTACCACAGTCAAATCCTGTGGCAATGTTGATAATAAATTTTGTAGCATACATATAATTACCTTTTAAGTACTATATGGGGTTTTTTTTGCCTTTAATTTCGTTGAGTGCCCTCCCCTTTGTTCTACTTCCAATTTAATAGCTGTTTTTCATCTGTTTTCCCCATGCATATTCATCTTCTCTTTCTCAGATTTGCCTGAGTCTTGTGAAACTGCTGTTTTACTTGGCACATTCCCCCCTGGGTTCAATAGTCCTCTTGGATTTCCAGCCGAGGCAGTTTGTTATGGTGGATGGAAACCTAAAAGTGACAGACATGGATGACGCCAGCATTGAGGAACTGTCATGCAAGGAAGATAATGACTGCACACTCGACTTCCCTACAAAAAGCTTTCCTCTCAAATGCTCTGCGGCTGGGAAATGTGAAGGAATAAATGAAAAGAAGAATCTTTTCAATGCATATCGGTATGTCCAGCAAGATGGGGGAAAGAATCTGGCGTGGCTGAGCTCACACAGTGCCACATAGCCTCTAGCATCTTGCATTTCTTCCATGGTGTGATTCCCCCTCACCTCTGTCAAAGGGAGGTTAAGGATCGCTTTGAAGCCAGTTTATTTTCCTTATAAGGCAGGAAAACAGTGTAGTTGTTGTCTGGTGAGAATGCAAGCATCTTTCTGCTGCTGCTCCCTTTCCCCAACGCCCTCTAGAAACTTGCCCCAAAGGTTGCACCTGTGAATTTGTTGTTTGCCAAACAAGCCCTGGCATTTGACATCCGCGGCTATGTCTGCCGAGAGCAGTGGCAGTGTGGGCTACCTGCCAAAGCCCACCAGCCTTGAGCCCGCATTGCTGGGAACAGGCTGGCTAGCTCTTTCCGGGGACTCTGTGTTCCCCTATGGGGACTATGGGCACCTATGGAAGGGCGATGAAACAGGTAACGGGGGGGTGGGCTGAGACTGCTGCAGCACTTCGCATAGGCCGCCAGCTTGAAAGTGTGAGGACTTCCATTCACTGCTGGTGCTTGGCAGGTCAAGTACTGGGGGAAGCTGGATATTTACAAAGAAGGACTTAGTAAGGGGGCTTGTATTTGCGGGACTCGGTGTTAAAGGGCAAATCTCTGCATAGATTATTACAGCCTTGCTGTAACGAGCTTGTCTCTTCATAGAATCATAGAATCATAGAATGTTTGGGGTTGGAAGGGACCCCTAGAGGTCATCTAGTCCTGTTCTTGTAGAACAGGAGTTTTCTAGAAGGTTCAGGGAATGAACAGGGCAGTGTCCAGCCTTTCCAGGGGTAGTAAGAATGCCAAACCTTTCCAGAGCAAGACATGAGTCTTCTTCTATATAGGTCTTTTTTTTTTTGATGGGAAGTCCATTGCTTAGTGCGCAAAAATGGTCCTGGGGAATAAGGGAAAGCTCTGGCGCGTGAGCCTTTGCAAGGTAGATTTCACGTGGTGCTTGGCTGCACGCTGTGCTGCAAGGACCAGCGTTTCAGCCCAGCGCACAGGAACGCTCTGTGAGATGTCCATGAAGTCCTCAAACATAACTTAATAACCAAAGCAGACTTATTAGTTTCATACGGATAATCAAGTCACGGGAAAATGTGGACAACTTAATCAATAGGGAAATTAAGTGACTGTATTCTAATTAGTCCATGGGATTTTTTGCAGGTATTTTTTCACCTATCTTTTGCCACACTCTGCACCACCGGCTTTGCGGCCTTTTTTGAGTGATATTCTGAACGCCACAGGTACCAGCTAATATTCATCAAATTCTTTATTAGAAGTCTCTGAATGGTGTTTCATGGAATTACTCATATTTATCATCTCTTTCTTTAAATGTAGGTGACTTACGATATGGAATAAATGAAACCCTGAAAGCTTTTGAAAAGGTTTTGCATCTGTACAAGTCTGGGCTTTATCTGCAGAAAAGACCTCTTCATTTAAAAGGTACATGATTCCAAATGCTTTAAGTAACATAACTACCGAAGGAGCGAGGAACTTGGTAACTGGTCAAATTCTGATCTCCCATACATTCAAGCAGTATTTAGTTACTAGAAAAAGCACCAAAAGTATCTTTTCTTGAGCAACCTTTTGTTGTTTCTTCGTGGGAGCTGTGCAAGGTTGCAATGTCTTGCAAAGTAAATGCAGTGCAGGCAATCTGGCCTACACACGGACATGTTTGCACTGGTTCTAAGTACTCTTCTCCTAATGTGCATCGGTGTTTCAAGTGAATATATTTGGGATAGCTTAAGCAACTAAACCAGAGGAGCAAACTGAATCTCTCATGTCCCTCTTCGGGGTCATCTTATCCTCTGGACCAGTAGATCACTTTTCTGGGCTGATATTGAAACTTCCCATTTCACTTGGTGGCTTCTGACTGCTGAGCCCATGTGGTTTTGGCTGGGATAGAGTCAATTTTCTTCCTAGTAGCTGGCATAGTGCTCATTTTTGGATTTAGCATGAGGAGAACGTGGATAACACACTGATGGTTTAGCTGTTGCTCAGCAGTGCTCACACTGGTCAAGGACTTTTCAGCTTCCCCTGCTCTGCCCAGTGCACAAGGAGCTGGGAGGGGGGCACGGCCAGGACAGCTGACCCCAACTGGCCCAAGGGCTATTCCAGGCCCTATGGCATCATGCTCAGTAGAGAAACTGGGGGGAGTTGGCTGGGGGGCAGTGACCGCTGCTGGGGACGGTCTGGGCATCGGTCAGCGGGTGGTGAGCAATTGCATTGCCCATCACTTGTCTATTCTATTATTATTACTATTTTTATCCCTTCCTTTTCTGTCCTATTATACTCTCTTTATCTCAAGGCACAGGTTTTATTTTTTTTTCTGATTCCCTCTCCCATCCCACTGGGGAGGGGAGTGAGCGGACGGCTGTGTTGTGTTCCGCTGCCTGCTGGGTTAAACCACAACACCAGGTTATTATGGGAGTGTACAGTGGGGAGGTCGCAACACCGAGATGAGTGCAGTAGAGTAGTGAGGGCCTTGATACCCTCTAAATTTCTTTTTTCTGAAGAGCATCCTATTGGACCTGTGGATGGATGAATGAACCTCTGTGTGGTTCATTCCTCTGAAAAGGACTCTTTTGGTGGTAGAGATGAAGCTAATCAAAAGGAAGGCTTCCAAAGTCCAGTGGTTACTGTGGCTTACATTTTCCTGAGCATTCACTTGTGATGGTGGAGTGATGATGGTGGCTTGCATAAGGAAATCTCTTCATGTGTGAAAGAACTGGAATTTGCACAGTTACGAACAAAGATATCCAGTCATTTGCACTGAAGACCAGCAGCTTTAACAGGAGTTGCCAGTATTTTCCAAGACCTACCTGTTGGCTTTGCAACTGGCCCAGTAGCAATGCGCCAAAATGATCACCATCCTAGAGGTGTGGGAAGGTGGGGAGAGACTCTGAGCAGTCAGTGAACAGTAGCCTGAACATTGCCTGCTCAGGCTTGTCAGGTCTTTTGTATCCCACTGGAGCAGGATCTGGCCTCCCTTTTCCCCACTGGGGTTCCTAAATCCCCGGTACCTGTGGGTGGCACCATGATGGGTGGATCAGTGCCTGTACCGCGTAGCTCGGTGCTGGATCTGTGATGGGCTCGTTCTGCCGGGGTGTAGGAGGGGCTGCTGTGAGGTTGTCTTCTCCAGAGCCCGGCCAGGAAGGTGGGCCTGCACAGCAGCCTCCCCCTCTCACCCACCCCTGAGGTGGCTCCCCTGTGCCTTCGCCCTTGGGAGCTCTGGCCCCTCGTATATCCCTGGAGGAGGGGTTGCTGTCCTGCAGAACTAACAGCCAGGATCTGGGTTTCTTTTAACTTTGCAGCTCCACCCACTCCATCTAAGCAGGTCACTTCAGTCTATCACCGTCCTTTAAGAGTTTCACTGAAGTGTGAAATACTAAGTGTATATTGGAACTAGTCTCTGAAAGTGCACTTAAAGAGTTTCCCTAAATACCCTCTTTCTGTGCCCAGACTACATCTCCCTAAAGGGCTTCCGAATGGCAGAAGGAGAAGACTACAAGTGCTGGCCCTCCTACAGCCACCTGGGATGCCTGCTCTCCGTTCACAGCGCCGAGGAAGCCGCCGCAATTTGTAACTCCCAGTCACAGTGTCAGAGTTTCATTGTCACCCAGCAGAGGACGTGGACGGGTGAGCTTGGCCAGATGTGACCAGGTGCTGCCACGTGGTGCCCCTGCTTCCTCGGAGGCGAATGGGGACACCACTGCTGCCTTCCTCCCTAGTGCCTTGAGTCTATGGGCACATATAAAAGCTGCCTTTCTTATTCTCAAGATCAGATGGCTGCTGCAGTGGGCATGCAAGGATCCCCTGAGTATTTATTAGGATGCACAAGGGAAATTATCTTCTCCTTTTGCAGATTCTTTCCTCTGCAAATTTTGCTCAGGACTGCTAGGTACTGTGAAACAGTTATTTCATGCAGAGGTGGCCTCACTTTGGTGTTAGGCTAAACAGTTCCTGTGGTGTGTATAGTCTGCAGAAGGCTGTGGGGTTTTTAGAGATGAAAAGAGCTATGTAAAAGATGGTGGCTACTATTGTTATAATTAAAAGAATCATAGCGTACAAGTTATTATCCCCTTTATCAAAACTAAAGCCCCAAACCAATGGATTTCCAAAATGTCCCTGTAATTAGCTCTGATTATAGCCTCTTACTGTTAGCGTGTTTTCAGAATTATTATAAATTACCTCATTTAGCTGACACTTCAATCGTGGGCTAAATTGTTAATTATAAAGTGAAACACTAAATGAGGTAAATGAGTGTTTTCAGCGATGGTGCTGAAGAATCGCATCTTATCAGCTCACATGACATAAAAAAAAATAATCCCCAAACTACTGAAAGCACAGCTCTTCCGTGGGTTTGTGTGCAGTTGGCATGTGGCAAACAGGTGACAAAAGAGCGCTTAAACTGAAACAACATAAACCTCTTCGAGCTGGTTTTGGAGCAGCAGGGGATTGTGTGAGTTGTGCCTAACGCATCACATCTGGCGTCCTCACGGGCGGCTCTTGGGTGCTGTGTTGGGTGCCTGGCGGGAAGGAACCCTGCTTAAAACAGCGGAAGGGATGCGGAAGCAGCAGCCCGTGGGACGGAAGACCCTTTCTGCGGCGTCTGGTTTGGATGCTGATCTTGCCATCCCGCACTGTGACTGCCCCCGTTAGTCTTTCCCTTACTGAAGTTTTTCTTCCTTGCATTTTTACAGTGCATCTTTGCAGCCAAAGATGCCAAAAGCATGTGACTGAAATGCAGAGTGCCTAACTTTGCCATCTGGGTTAATGAGAACTGTGGGAACACGCTAGTCCCTCTTAGGGCAACTCTGTAAAGCAAAGCAAGATGTAAAAGCCTCTGAGGCCCAATTTTGCATTCCTCGTGCACACTCAGTGATCATCTGGAGTTTACTGGGAGTGTAAAGCACATCTACGGCAGGGTGGAGTGACCCTCCATTCAGCAAGCAGCGTGTTCCTGTGTCTCTTGCAATAAATAGTGTGGGTCAAGGTGAACCTATCTCCTCTGTTAAACTTGCATTTTTATTTCCTTTCCAGGACGCCCACTCGCCTCCTTTCAGAGTAGCCCGACTGATTTAATACCGGATGCTAACACTGTAGTCTATATTAAACGATCAGCTTCCTCAGGAGAAAGACTTTAAAGATAATGAGATCACATACTATGATCCTGGGAGGAACAAACCACTGGGAAGAATTTCATCTGCTGAAAAGAATGAAATATTTTATTTTGCTTTGGGATGGGATCTCCTTGCCAGCTCAGATAGAGTCAAATGCTGCTGTCTTCTTGATGAAAGCTCAGATTTCTCATTGCAGCCCTGCTAGATTCTTTATCTGTTCCCACACTGCTGTTCCGCATAAACGCTCCCAGTTTTAGTCAAATGTAGCTAGACTGTGCAATACCTAGCCTTGCTGCTTCGCTAACCAGCTTGTCAGCCGAGAAGTAGAAATAGCTGCAAGGGATCCCACTTGGGTAGGCTTAGTTAGTTCAGTCACCTCCGAAAATCTATGGATTACGCACCTTGGAGAAGGCAACGGCTCCTCCTGCAGCTGCCGACCAGGATTTCATACCACTGCACATGTAAAGGACTGGTGGATTTCAGCGATGGGGCCGAGGTTGCAGGGGTTTGAGATCCATAACCAGAGGTTGATGATGGGGTTGGTCTTCCGAGGAGGGTCCTGATTCAGTTCCTTCCAGGGCAGGGGAGGGAGGTGGTGTATAGGTCAATTCTGAAAACAAATGCCAGGATGTTTGGTTGCAGGATTTAGGTTTGACCCCATGTGATTTGTAATGCCAGCTCCCATGTATCAACCTTGAAGGTTTTTCTCTGTTACTTTCCGTGAAAGAGTGAGACATTAAAATTATTTATGTATAAGGCATTACTCTGTATGATAAAGAATGACTGTTTATTGTAAGCATCCTGTGAAAAGGTTTTCTTTTTAATTGTCTATGTCTTTACTGTAACCAAATGAACAAATGCAAGTGTTCCCCACCTTCAGCTCACCAAGTGTCATCGCCCATTCCTGAGGACAACCCGTGAGTTGTCTCAGCAGCGTACGAACGTGCCCGAGCCCCTTGGACACTTAGGTCTCAGAGGACGCTCTGTGGCTGCACTTGCAGGCTCACAGGTGTAGAAGAGACAGTCTGATCCCAAGAGCCCTTCACTAAAAATGCAGATGTGACCTCTGAAAAATAGGTGGGGGTTAATATAATTTCAGGCTGTAAGAGATAGCAACATAATGTGCCACTCCCGTGAGCGCCTGGAAGCAGTGACTGTAGGGTACCTCTTCTGTAGCACAAAAAGCTATGAAATGCTTTGAAAGCCCAAACCGCCACTGAGCTCACTCCCCACAAGGGAAGGTCCCTGGCCTTGTGCAGGAGAGCCAGGCTGCAGCCCCTGTGTGATGCTGTGCTGAGTTTTCCTCTTGACTCACGCTGCTGGGTGGAAGTGATGGCTCTCGGGACATCACCGTTGACCCCTCGTAGCCTACGACGGTGTGGCTATTTCTGCACCAGCTCCTGTAGCAGCTGGGGTACCCCTGACTAAAGATGCCTGAGCTCTTGCCTGGGGTTGTGCTGTGTTTTTTGTGATCTGGTCCTGTGTTTCCTAGTGCAGGATCTCATCTTTTGGCTCGTTAGTGCTCTATTAACCCACAGCAATGCCAGCGCATGGGGGCTTTCTCATGCGCTATAACCCCTGCTGCTTGCACTGAGGCTCGGGGACTCTGATAGTGATACCAATTAATGAGAACTCCTACTTAGCACAACAAGAAGGCTCTTCCTAGTGATGGCCACGCTGCTGCAGGCTTTGTGAAGGCAAGGCTTTTTAAATGGACAGCCACAGACCGCTCTCTCCATTACAGTGGGTCCTGTGGAAGTTGAAGGAAAGGTCCTGCCAGGGGTCCGCTATTGTTTTACATCGACCCCACTGAGCAGGGCTTCAGGCATCTGCTGTGTGGTGCTTTACATTAGCAAGAGGTAATGAGAGTTTATTCCATATCTCTCAGCCTCCTGAGATACAAATCAGAAGTACATTTCCCAAAGCAAGGGCAAGGGCCAGCCCGGGGTCATTGCAGAGAGGAAGAAACAGAGGAAGAATGCAAAAGTTGAAGTGATTCCAATTTGTGTTAAAAAGATCTTCCCATCCTAAAAATCTTTCCTGATAAAAAACATTGTGTATTTTAGTCATGCGATGCTCCTTTCACGTTGGGGATTTTTCCATGAAGCTTTCATTGTATGATTGCCTGCTGGGCAGGCAGGCCCAGCCCCTTGGCAGATGGCTCAGGGTACGGCAGTGTTGCTTGTATAAATGTAGGTTCCAGCATCCAACCTGCAGCTAGAGCTTGGGAGCAGAGACTGTATCATCCTGCCTTGAAAGTTTTAAGTACTCGGTACTTAACAAATAATAATAACTAAAAAATCACTAAAAAGGGAAGTCAGGCTTCAAAAAAACCCCAATGCTTGATCTGCTGTTGCCACAGCGAGTGGCTTTTGTGGGACATTTAGTACACCCCCTGCAAATGAGGAAGTGCGTTCTTAGAGCATGGATCCCCATGAGCACATTCATCATGCTAGCACAGGCAAGTAGCTAGGGCACAGGCATACATTCATGTCCCATTCTGTCCATGTGCTAGGGACTTAGAAGATGCTGCAAATATACTGATAGAAGTGTATGCACTGAATCTCCTCATACCTCTGTGCAGCTCCCCACGGCATGTAACACCCGGTGGGCATGCCAGCTTTGGGCTAATTTGGGGTGGCATGCCCCTGCAGCCCAATGGTGCCCAGAGAATGCTGCATGAGGCACAGGGAGGGAAAATGTTTTATCACCCCGCTGCATCTAGAGCTGTAGCTTGACATGCCTTTGAGGAAACACAGTCACTGGAAAAAGCGGTTCCCACCCTGCTTTTTCCCAGCTTCTTGCTGTTACCATCTGCTAAGGAACCTTTTCCAAGGGCCGTGCCACATTAAAAGCATGTAGAATTAATGCTCTGCTAGCCTGCAGCAGGCAGCTCATGACCCCTAAGCTCCAGGCAGCTCGCAGGGGGCTCCGGCGCTGCTGCTGCCGCCGCCGCAGGTCTGTGTGGAGCACCCAGGCTGCTCACAACCTGAAGTGGAGGCTATGGGAGCAAGCATCTTCTCTACAGGTTTTGGGGCCGTGTGGCTGTTTCACAAAACACTATCTTTATGTCCCATCTCAGCCAGTCAGTCTTTATTCATTCTGCCCTTTTATTAAATGATAACTGCCTCGAGCAGCTTTAGACTTTCAATGCCAGAGAAAATTTCAATGCACACCTAAAAACTGTATTTCAGTAACTATGGTACACACAAAACTCAGGTATAAACATTTGTCGCCCTTAAAACTCCCAGTTGCTGGAGCCAATTTGTCTCTGCTATCGCTGATCAGTATTTCAGCCACCATTGTGGAATATGTAACGGAGGAAAGTGCTTGGAAGGAAACAGCAGGGGATCGCTTGCAATGGAAACCATGTGTGCTGGAGGAATAATATTTACCTAAATGTGTCTATCACATCTTCCCAAAGGATGCTGCCATTAGGAGAGAATGGATATGAAAATGTTGCCTCCACAGATAAAAGCTGGGAATACCATTTTTTTAAACACAAACTTTAATATTCTTAATTAATTCCATATTGTAATAACAGAGATAAAGCCACATCCGTAAAGGATAATACCGTGTACTCCGAAGATATAAACCACAGCTTAATAAGCAGCAGCAGATGCCGTGTGACTCACGTTCAGCACACGTGTGTGAGCGTTCATGTGACTGGTGACTTCACAGCAGGGTGAGGAGCAGAGCGAGGGGGACTGAGCCCAGTAGAGAAAAAGCAACTCGTGATGCATCAGGCAAGGTTCAAACAACAGTGAAAGTCATACCTGTATGCCTATATGACATATTTTGCAAACTTTGGTGATGGTCTAAGCAGCATTCAAATTGATGAACTTTCAAGTTGGTTTGGAACATATGATAAAACCAGGAGTTTGTCACAGGCAGCTGTAGGTCCAAATCACACGTCTGGGTTAACATTAATTTCTGTAAGGTCTCCTATAAATTCATGTACCAAGCACTGATGCTCGTGACTAGAAGTCAGAGTACTTTGGTCCTCCTGGCTTTGAAAGAGTTGGTTTGGGGTCCAGTTTAAGGAATTAGTGAAGTGTAACTCCAGAATAGCCCAACATGATGGCTTGGTAGGGCTTCAGAGTGAATTTCCCCCCCTAACTACAGCACTTGCAGCAATCTGTCCCTTGATTCCATTGTCCCAGTGTACCAAAGTGCCACCAATTGCAGTGTGGTGGTGAAGGAAAACTCACAGAAGAGAATTTTATATGAGAGGCAACCATGAGCCCCTCTGGCTCCCCTGTAGCATGTACTTCGTCCAGGATGGTGGATTTGCCCTGAACGATAGTTCTTGGCTAATGGGAAAATGTGTCAGATTACATCTGCCAGGCCTGGGTGCAGCAAAGAGGGGTGATAGCCGGAGGGAACGGCTGCCAAACTCCTCTGGTTGAAATTCATCTCCTGGCTCTGTGTGAGAGCTCCAGGCAATGGCTTGTGCTTTGGAGACTTTGGACCCTCAGCCCTCCCAGATGGGCAATCCTGGTGGCACAAGGGCTGGGTTTATCGGTAGGGGAGACTTCTCAGTGCAGCTTTGGAGGAGATGGAGATACTGATGGCTTTCTAAGAAATATATGCTTGGCCTTTCTGGGGACCAAGTTATGTCTCTGCGCTGCACCCACTACCACAGCTGCCCTATCCTCACCCGCTCCCCGCTGCCACAACCACTGTCCTCTGCCCTGCCCCCCCCAAACCTGTGCCTGATGTCTGCATGCTCAGGTCTCGCCCTCCTGTCATGTACTCACCCCTCACTTTCCATACGCCATCCCAGCCCACCTACTCCTCATCCCCCTGCAGACCCCCCCAGCCCCAGCCCCTCACCCTCGCAGCCCACACAGGGGTGGTGGCGGGGCTGGGGAGCCCTGGTGTCTGCCCTGTCAGAGGCAAAATAGTCCCGTGGGTAGCAGCAGGCCACATCTGAAAGGTGGAACCACAAGATCAGCCTGCCTTTGATTTGTAAGCTCTCTTTTCATTTACCGTCGATGATTTCTAGATTAGCAAGTGCTGAGTACAATGCAGTAGCAGCCTCCTGCAAACAGCCAGGACTAAAGCTGTGCATTAAAACCACGGTGCCTTAACTACGTGGTGTTCTTCACACGGTGCATTGCACCTTCCAAATCCAAGTCTAGACAAGGCTTAAGAAAATGCAAATTCCTACGTTATGCTACATTTATCAGTATTTAACCTCAAACCCCATCAAAACCAATGGGAGTCTCTCATGGACTTTTCGGCTGAAATCTGTTGCCCTGCTTGCCATACAGGAAATGTAAGATCCAGCCTCAAAATGAAGTAAAAAATCAGCCGCCCCCAAAGCTACAAAATAAACACCCAAATTTCCAAATTCTTGTATCTGTAAGTTATATCTCCCACATAACATCCTTCACAAGTGACTTGTTTTTCTCTGCTGGGAAAAACCCTGCTGCAAATTCCCTCACTGCTTCACATGACAGATCAGAGAGTTCAGGCTTAGATTAAAAGCTTGATAATGAAACCTGGGGACACAAGTTAATCATCACACTGGGTAGCCAGAGAGGCAGTTTATTAATGTCTTGGGGACACTTGGGTGAAAAGGTAATTCTCACAGACCTCAGACGGACGATGCCAAGGAACATTTCAGCATTGCTGCTGTGTCTCGTCCAGTGACTTCCTCACTCGTTTGGAGAGGGAGTTGTGAACTCCCACTCCGAATTAATTTCGCCCTTGTTTGTTTCTTCTGATTCTTTAAATACACAAGAAACAATCCGCTGTCCCTCCCAGCGAAGTTAATGCCATGGTTTGCATTTTTCAGGGCTTGACTATTTCCCTTTGTTTAGCAGAACTCTTCTTACATGACTACGATCATTAACATCACCTCTGAAACAAAGCAGCTGCGCCAGCCCGAATTCACTCGTACTCCAGAGCAGTGTCAAACCCCGAAGTTTTACCGGCACAGCTACAGGCCAGTATGTACGTACTCTGGAAATTGCCTAATCATTACAATTGGTTTGTTTGTGTGCTTGCTATATGGGAACAACAATTCAAGCCTCTACAAATCAGCAAAATATTCTTTGCTCCACCCAGGGAATCTTAGGTAGAAGCCACTTCCAGCGCAGAATAACAAACTTTTCCTTAAAAAAAAAAAAAAAAAGTAACAGTGCTTAAGGACTGCATTCCATTAAATAATTTTTACCTTATTTTAACCAAGTGCTTCATCTTTGAAAGAAATCAGTGACGTGTTATTTTAACAGTGCTTCCTCCATCTTACTAAGATAACACGGGAGCAGAAGGATTAGGCTCTCATCCTCACCTTCCCT
>NW_009259419.1:278407-288333 GCF_000687185.1 Egretta garzetta
GCTGCCAGGGGGAGGGCGGACAGTCTGCACAGCCTCACTGCGAGGGACCCTGCAGGTTGTCACCACAGCTGTCAAGGGAGCTGCCACCCGTAGGCAGGGGAGAGGGAGACAGGGTTCCCCTTGTCACAGCCCCACGCAGCATCACCCTGACACTGCCCCACCAGGAGATAAGGCGTTGGCCGGGGCAGCGGCCAGTGGCCGGTGGCTGGTGGCCAGTGCAGAGCTGTGCAGCAGGCTGGCAGCGGTCGGGCACTGCGGGACTGTGTCTGCCCGTGGGAGGGGGTTGGAGGCACTGCATGGAGGGAGGCCACCCCCCCTTCCCTGTCTCTGGCAGTGTGGGCAGAGGCAGTGCTCCAGCACCCACAGACCCAGATGGGGACCAGCTCCCTGAGTTTTGACATCTTTCAGCCCATGGTCTGAAGCATTGCCATCCTAGGGCTGGATCTGATGGTGATTTGCTAAGGAGTGCAATGGCCAGCGTGCACTGTAGCTTCTGTTCTGAATACAGATAGCACGGATTCTTTGTTCAGAGCCATTGTTTAGCAAAGGAGCTTCAGTCCTGCCAGTCTGTAGAGGAGCTATCTTGGGAAAGGGGAATTGTTCCCATGCCAGGAACCAAATCAAAGTTGTACATTCATCCTTAGAAGTGCAGTTTTACCTTGCTTGACCCTTCCATCCTCTGGAGGACCCTGAACTTGAGAGGATGGGCTTTGCACGTTCATGCACGGGAAAAGAATGGGGAGAATAAGCGAAACACCCCACCCTCTTCCATTTATGTAAGATCAGAAAGAGAGTGTAGGCTAAGCCCGGAGGACTGGATTTATGGATTCAGAAGAACATAGTTATTAAAATGTTATGAAAGTTTTCCTCTCCTTTAAATGCATAAATATGCAGATGAAAGGAGCCATGTGATCTGGCCACTGGCCATGCTGCTGCAGGCTCAGCCTAATTATCAGCTGCCAGCTCCGCTGCTTTTTAAGTGGTGAACATGATTAAAGATGCACAGACAATTGAAGAAAGTTAGATCGGTTCTTACAAGGCCTGCTTCTATTTTATAACCACATGGCAGCTTGGCCTTGGGACTGAATCTGCCCTTACAAGCTGAGGGAGAAGAGTTCTGCTGATCAGACGGTTTCTTTTCAACCACAAGGTCCATGTGCTCTTGAATTCATCGTTTTCATAACAAGCTATGTACCAAGGCAAACCGCTCTCCTTCCCCGCACTGAGAAAAAGAAGGCTCTGAAGTGGGGGGAGGGGGGAAGGAGGCAGGTAGGACAGCACCAGCTGAGACCGGCGGTCAAAACACTTCAGAAGCATGGCCTGAATATTCGGATGCTCCCAACCAGAGAGGTGCTAACCTGTCTCAAATGCGTTGTGAAAACAGGATTTCTGGGGCTTCTCCTTTCCCTTGGGACAGGAAATACCACTGAGAAACCCAGCTGGTCTCATGCCTTTGGGGGAGAGCTGCAGTCCTGCAGGCAGGACAAAGAACTGGGACTCCTCTTCCTGAGCTGCTGGGTTTCCAGCCGTGTCACTGCCGTTGCAGCAACAGCAAGGCCAAACAGTCTGGCAGCATCTATCCTTTTGTCATCCCTATTCACCGGGGGATGGAGCCTGGCTCTGCGAAGTGACAGACCCGTCAAGTCTCACACGCTGGGCGTGAATCTCGCACCCTGGGCTTTTGCCTCAACGCTTCCCGCAGCTGCGGTGGGGTCTTGTGCCTTCCCTGGGGGGTTCAGTGATGGCTTGGCTCTGCCTGGGAGCCACTGTCAAGCTGCACCACGCTTGGGGGCTTGAAAAGTGGCAGGCTTATGACTGACTTGTTTTACCGTTGTTTCATGGCTTTCCAGAAAGACATGGTTTTCCAAAAGACAACAATTTAGCCAGATTTTAGCTCCACCAGGGAGTGGTGCCCCATATGGTCCTGGGAGCGAGTCAATGCCTGCAGAGCCACCCCAGCCTGTCCCCAGCCCGGCTGCAGTCGCTGCATGCCTGGACATTTTTGGATGAGCACAGCAGCTCTGCGCCGCCTCGACCTGCAGGGGCTGTGCATGGCAGATCCGTGCCCGTGCATTACTCGCCTCTGGAGGAGGCTGTTTCTTAAGCTGGCCAGGTAGCAATTTGCACTGGAAGGGCGGATCTTGCTGAAACCTAGTCAAGAAATCTTATTTTATGCATGTTCTCCTAACACTTCAGCAGAGCCCCAGTGTTGTGGTTTAACCCCAGCCAGCAACTGAGCCCAGCTGCTTGCTCACTCCCCCCACAATGGGATGGGGGAGAGAATCAGAAAAGTGAGAAAGCTCATGGGTTGGGATACAGACAGTTTAACAGGTAAAGCAAAAGCCGCACACACAAGCAAAGCAAACCAAGGAATTCACTCACTGCTTCCCACGGGCAGGCAGGTGCTCAGCCATCCCCAGGACAGCAGGGCTCCATCACGCGTAACGGGGACTTGGGAAGACAAACGCCATCACTCCGAACATCCCCCCTTCCTTCTTCTTCCCCCAGATTTATATGCTGAGTGTGACACCATATGGTATGGAATAGCCCTTGGGCCAGTTGGGGTCATCTGTCCTGGCAGTGCCCCCTCCCAGCTTCTTGTGCACCAGGCAGATCTGAGAGCCGAGAAGTCCTTGACCAGTGTGAGCACTGCTGAGCAACAACTAAAACATCAGTCTGTTATCAACATTCTTCTAGTACTAAATCCAAAACACAGCACTATGCAAGCCACTATGAAGAAAGTCAACTCTATCCCAGCCAAAACCAGGGCACCCAGTTTCGGTTGGGTTTTCGTGATGCCTTGGATATGTGTTGACTACCTGTGCACCCAGACAGCAGGTTCCCTGAAGAAACACCCTGCCCCAGGGCACCACATGTGCCCCAGCCCCCAGGTAGCCCGCTGTGGTGCTCCCACAAGCCTGCTTGCCCAGGGCCATTTGCTAGGGTGCCCCCACGCCGTGCCCCAGGGAGCTGTCACCTCTGCTATGGAGCTGCGGTCCTCCACAGCCATGCGGCCATGGTCCCGTGCTGCAGCAGTGCCAAGCCAGCAGCACAGAGGATGCTGGTGGCACAGGTAGTGCCACAGAGGATGCTGGGCACCGGCCCAGCCAACTCTGCCATGGGGGTGAGGGCCCGCCAAGCGTTTCATGGGCAGCTACAGCAGAAGCAGCTGCCTTGGCTCCCTCTGTAATCAACAGAGAGAAACAGGCCCTTTCTGGGGCAATGTGTTTTACCTCTGTTAGGCATCTACTCTTGCACGGGATGAATTACATCCTCAGAGCACCTACTGATTATAGAGGCAGCCCTGGGTGACCAGTTCAGACACAGACACATGAGATGAATCCTACTCAAGGGGTCTGGTGCCAATACTCGGCCGTGTAAGATAAGAGATATGGCTGGTGCACTCTGTGTGCTGCTGGAAATGTGACTCTACCCTTCCACAGAGCCGAGGTCTTCATGGCAGAGGCTAGGGAGAGGGGAGCCGGGCTGTCTCCTCACCCTCCTGATTTACGAGCTAGATACTCAAGGAGTCACTTCATCTTTGAAAAGGAGCAGCGCACAAATGAATGTAGCTCTATCTTCCCAAGATTAGGGCCTCCTCCAGCTTCTTGCTGTTTTAACCACCTTCTGATGGATAAATCAATGGGATACAAAGCTGGAAGATAAACCTGATTATTATGTCTCATACCTGGGAAGCCCCCATGGCCCCCTGCCCTGCTGCACTGGCTTTGGGTTTTTAGCCTTCTTATGTAATATTTTATTTGTCAAGACAGAAACCAGTTAAAGAAACGCAGTTGCCTCTGTGCCAAAGTTATGCCTTAGGAAGCCCCGCTATAATTTTGTGTTCCTCTCAAATGTTTCCTGTTTCACTGGCAAGACTGCAGCACCGCTGCTGTTCCCGGATAACCAAGGATCCCTAAAGACGCAGTTTATGATTACAGGTTTGCTAAGGTGGAGATTTACATTTTCCCTATTACGCTTGCCCTGCGCTGCTTCCCAGATCACATTCTCTCTTTTAAAAATAAAGTGGTGTTGGGCACCAACTGCTCATTAAAAGCTATTTCAAATCATGATCTCTTTTGCTGTTGGACAAAATAAACATTCCTTATCCCAGAGATTATTCTATTGCAAAAGATAAGCAAAATGGGCCAGTTATCAGTGCTAATTATCCTATAAAGGCTGTTCCATACTGATTCAATATATACAGCCAGGCCACGGAAGTCTGTTTTTTTCTAAAGCATTAATAATGCATAAGCATGCTGCTCTTTCTAGTCTCAGCCAGATGCCTCTGTATTATGAGCCTGCTCTCACTAATGTATTCTCTGGTAGAGGAAAAGAGGATTAATCACATGCAGGGAACGGCAGGAATATATATATTTTAATAATTCTCTGTTCTCAGCATTTGTTTGCATTTGAACATGAGGACAGGGATGGGAAGGGGCTGCCCGTCAGCCGGCTGGCTCTCCCTGCTCTGCCAGGGCTGCTCCTCAGGCACCGTGCAGCAGGGTGTTGGGACTTCTGAGAGGTCTTTCCCCGCAACCCGCTCTCCTGGAGTCAAATGTTATCTGCAGATTTGCGTCTCAGCCCTGCTATCAACTCACTATTTAACCACACTCCAGCCATATAATAGTTTTCCTTTTGGGCTAGTGAGCTGTTAAATGGATTGGTTTCAGTGGCTGGGAAAAAAAATATACGTAATTACATTTACAAGCACAGTTCATATACCCTTTTAAACCCCTCCTTTTTTTATCAGTAAAGTGCAGGTAAGAAAGAACACAAATAATTAAATTGGAGAGTGACAACAAACAGGAGCATCTGACTCTGGCTCTGCCAAGCCAAAGCAGCCTCTCACCACTGCCCAGAGGGTCTCAGGACCTTCCCTGCCCCTGCCTCCATGCTTCTGCCAGGTACCTTGAGCTCCTGCTACCTGGAAAACCAACTTCACCAGCTAAAATGGCAGAAAACTTTCCGAGCAAATAAATGAAAATAAGTATGCGGGGTTAGCGAGAAAAAGCTGTCTGGGTATGTGCCAGAGGAGGGGGGAGGCTGCTGAGGAGTTACCATCTATCAGCAAAGAAAGGCTGGAGAAGGGCAGGAGGACAGGGAAAGGACAGGGGGAAGGGCAGAGCCACAGCAGGGGTAGATCAGGACACTATGGTACAGCACCATTGCCCACATGGTTTCATGCTCTACTTAAGCAAATGCAAATCCTTGTTCCTGGAAAAGCTTTCCCACCACTTCCCTTGCACTGTCTCCCACAACGGGGCTGCTCTGCAGTCAGCCAGATCAACAGGCACTAGAGAGCCAGAAACCAACCTGAAAAACACATCAGTTTTAAGTCAGGGGAGCTCCCTGATGTGGAGCATGTGGTTGCATGAATGCAATCAGGAGGGCAGGAGGCAGTGAGTACATTGCTGAGAACCAGGGAGCTCCACAAAACCCACTTGTCCATCAGTCACCAGTGCAGACTGAGGCTGACTCATGTTAATTAAGAAACTGCGTTCTGGCTCTTCACCCTGGTGGCTGGGGCCTTCCACACTGAGGTTCCTATGCTTACAGCTCCTTCTGAACTACATTTAATGGGACTTTAACACAGAATCACAGAATGGTTGAGGTTGGAAGGGACCTCTGGAGGTCATCTTGTCCAACCTCCCTGCTCAAGAAGGGCCACCTACAGCCAGTTGTACAGGACAGATGGTTTTTTAATATCTCCAAGGAGGGAGGCTCCACAACCTCCCTGGGAAACCTATTCACAAACATAATGTGAACAACACAAGTGCACACGCAAGCTTTCTTCTGCAAGGAATTTTAGGAAAGACCTCAATTTTTGGCATGTGGGATGCTCCATTTCATCATGATGCATGGACTCTGGTGTCTAATTGTCCCTTTATACAGTGGGGCAAGAGAGCCTGCTCTGCCACATCACTTTAAAATGGCCTCGGTGCTGGTACAACCGCCCTCTCCCTGCATACAGAAACCTCCTCCACGCCCTGAGGGGCCCTCCCATCCTCCTGACCCTGCAATGAGCCAGCACAGGAGCTTACCTGGCAGAAAGCAATTCTCTTTTTTTGCCAGGTCAGATTTCTGCCAGTTTAGTTTCCTGAGCTGACTTACTCCATAGTCAGATAAGCATCAGTGCCAGCAACCAGGCATGCAGGAGGGACGGGGAAAGTACCCCAGATGAAACACTAAGGGATGCTTAGCTATTGTGTAACCACAGCTTGTGCTATTCAGGTGACTACTGGTAAAACTCTCAGCCTCAGAACCCCCCAAATCACTAGATATAATACTGCACAAAGAGAATCTGCAGACCCATTCATTTGTATTTTGAAAGCCCAGGGAAGGCCAGGATGGTGGAAGTGCTAAATGTTCCGCATGACCTCAGCTATAAGGGGTTGCATGCATCTTTTCTGTAATCACTGCTGGTCTGGTTACTGATGGCAACAATCTGCTCTCCCACAACAGCAGCAAAGGCAGAGATGCTCTTCCCCAGCTTCCCCAGCGGTGCAGGGGCTCTGCCAGGCTGAGGTGTTGGCTGTTGGGGATGGGGCACTGCCCTCAGTGTGGCCCTGGGGGAGATCCCGTGCGCCCTTGGATGCTTCAATGTGGCTATTGCATCGCTATGCATTGCTGAAAGCTTTCTTTTGAGCAAGAGCTATGTTCTCCACAAGTCCTTGTGCTTGGTGGAAAGAGCCAGGCATCCAGCTTCTCCAGTTACAGGCCTCCTTTGGACCTTTTCCACTCCTTGGTCACCTCAGCTGGTGGCAGCTGGTGGGCAGCTTTGTCACTGTGAGGCTCCTTCCCAAAGCTGGTCCTAGGGCTGAGGGGGGCTAAGGCTCCCCCGAGAGCCAGCATGTTCAAAGTCACTCACAATGGATTTAATTTCCTTGCAAGACATTTACAATTTGGGTCTGCATGACACACAGTAAATTTTAAAGGGATAAATGCATGGTGGGTATAAATCATTTTGATCACCCAGCCTTCTACTGGAGGCAAATTCTTCCCCCCATCTGAGTCAGTAGAAGAGAATCTGCAGCCATAACTCAAGCCCACAGCTAAAAATTGTGAAGGAAATATTAAGCAGTTTAAATGGGCAGAACTCCAGGTCCTTCGAGTACTTTCTGAAAAACAAAAGGGAAAAAAAAAGGAGGACTGGATCACTGGGTGGTGCGAGGACAGCTGTGGACTAATGCTGGTGCACCAGCTCAGACCTGGCTGGTGAGCAAACGGCACCTCAGAAAAAGCTGTAAAACTGAAAATAGCGTTCCATGCAAGTGAGAGGAACGGGTGTTGGCGATGCATACACTGCAAAAAGGCACCAGGGTTTAGGAAGAACTTGCCCTGTGTGCCTCAGCAAATGAACTATTCCTATTTTATAGCCCGCCTTGCGGTAATGGCACCAGGCTGCCTCTCAGCAGCAATGAAAAATTTTAACATTTCCTTCGTGCTAACAAAGGACACCTTTTAGGATAACATCCAAGAAGACTTGCTGGAATTTCCAAGCCCTCCTTCTGGCACCGCTGGCAGAGGTGATCACCCCGAGCTGCATCGCCGTGGGCTCCCCTCCTTGCCCGGCTGGCTCAGCCCCACCTCGGGGGGCTGGATGGAGCTATGCTGTTGTCTTCACAAGGAAAACAGTGCCTGCTATGAACTGATTTGAAGCTGATTTAATTAAACTGATACCAATCTCACTAATGTAAACACAAAACAAGAAAAAAATGTATCCCTGCTTTAAATCCTGCCTAACGGTGCCAATGGATGGTAAACAGAAGGTTGAAGGGAGGGTTAGCTGGCTCGTGCATGTTTCTTGGGAGGCTGCATTTAGTGTTTGATTTACAGGTAGGCAAAGTAAGCCGCTGCCTAGCATTGACAGAAGGGAGGACAGCAAAAAGGCAAATTTGCAACAGTGAAACTGTTTTTATTATTTCTGTTAAAACTGGCAAAAATTAAATTCTCAATGGATTTTAGTGTGAAATTAGAAAGCTACCTAGAGAAGGTAGGAGAAGAAAAGATGATGGTACCTGTGCTGATTTAACTGCATTTATCCTCAAGCTGAGGAGCACAGGTAGGGTGGTGTAGGAGGAAGCCTGCAGAGGAATTGCTGCTGTGGAGCAGGAGCTGGGGCTGGGAGGAGGCAGCAGAGCTGGATGTAAAACACTAAATGCCTGAAGGTATTTTTGCTGGTGTTTGCCAGCCTGACTCTGAAAAGGGTTTATTAACTTCAGCACAGAGCGGTGCTAGCAGTGGCTGCTCAGCTCCTGACTCGGAGCCACCTTGTATCTGCCCAGCTTGGGTATATTCCCGGTGGCACAGAGAAAACAGATCTGTCTACAGAAGATTGGGCAGATAGGACAGATTTCTGGTCTTGCACCTTATCTGTTAATTTAGGCTTTATCCCCATTGCAGTTGGGGTATCCAGAAGACCCTGATACTGTTGGTAAACTAACACTTGAACATGTATTATCATAACTGGTTGTGACAGAGATGAATCATACCTTATCCTGCAATAAAATATGAAGACAGCATCCACGCTGGGGAAGTCATATGCTTACTTAAAGTCTAAGCAGTAGCACATCAGAGGAGTCATGCAATCAATGAAAGTTCTCCCTCCAGGGAAAAGCTAGATGAAGGGGGAGCGCTCAGCTCATTGTTTTGCCTGGAGTGCCAAAAAGAAATACATCATGATTTATATGCTAATGAGCAATTCTCGTTAGGCAACGCATTCTGCAAGGTGTTGCAACGGGGGACTGAGAGGTTGATCCGTCAGAGGAAATTAATTCATCATCAAAGTGAGACAGGGAGCTCCCTGGTGGGAGCTGTAAATAGGGCACTGGGAGAGTGACAGAGCGCTGGGTGGCACGTCCCCCGTCAGCGCTCCCACTGACAGCCCTGCCACCGCCTCTCTCGGGCTCCAGCTCATGCACATTATTTATAGGGCATTCCACATTCCTGGTCGGTATCCAGTTGATGTTGGTTTCAATTAGAATAAATGCTTATTGATTGAGAGGAGATGGGCCGGCTGATTAGCTCCTTGGGAAGCGGAGCACGCTTGGCAGAGGGCAGGCTGGGCTCCTTGCAGAGGCAGGAGTGCACGGGGCTCTGAAAATCTGTCATGGAGGAGAAGCCGTCTAGATTAAATCAATTCATTGAAGAGTCCATCTAATAAAGATAAATGGCTAACTTCATTAGGGAATTAATGATAGGCCTGATAAAAACCCCTGTGGGAGTCCTATTGAATTCGGCAAGCTTTGGATCCAGCCCAGTATTTGCCTTCAAGCAGTGGTTCCCAACCTTTGTTTAGGCTACCGAAAGATGTGTGCGTATAACCAGGCAGTAATCGGAGCAGACACGCTGTGCTTGAGCTGTAGATGGAAAACTGTAGATGGAAACCAAGCATCTTCGAACTAGAATAGAAATGCCAATGAAAAAAGATAAGCATCTTTATTTACGTTAACGAGGAAATTTTTTTTAGGTACTGTGGAGAAGAGTCTTAGCCAGACAAATGTTCCAGGAGCATGGAATCGCAGCACATTTTCCCTTCCCCAGTCCTGCATGCGTTATCACGAACACAGCGAGATCGAGACGCTGTGATTGACTTAGTTGCATGTTTGGGCATCGGAACCATCTAACTCCCTAACAGCCTGACGCTGGGTGTGCCACACGCTTACACACGCTTCTCTTGCTCGCAGCAACAGCGGCGGGTTGCCTGCATTTATTTAGACCAGGTTGGATGGGGCTCTGAGCAACCCCTGCTCAGTGCAGGGGGGGTGGGCTAGATGACCTCTAGGGGTGCCTTCCAACCCCAAACGTTCTGTGACTCTATGAAACCATTTACACGCTGTCGGGCTGTTATTCGGGTCCCTACTGGTGTGCTGCCACGGCTCTGGGACCTGGGGCTCCGCACCCCACCCGCGCAGCCCTTCCCG
>NW_009259419.1:289143-292191 GCF_000687185.1 Egretta garzetta
CAGGGGCTGTATGTGAAGGAGGGCTGAGGTGGAGCTGGGGGATCCTGCGGGGCCTGGGGACTCGTGTCCTGCCCTGGGGGCAGAGAAGAGGGTTGGGGGTCTGGGGGAGGAAGCGAGAAGAGGTGCTGGGAGGGCAGTAGAGAGGGTGCGCTGAGGGGACAGAGCGCTGATGAATGGAGGCACAGTTATGTTTTTAAACATGAGTTTTCTTCTTTTTTTTTATTCCTTTCCCATTTCCTTCTGTTATTTGAAGAGTGTACGTTCCTTTGGGTTCCTGGCCAGTCGGTGCTCAAGCCAATGCTGTGATTTGTGGGCTAAGGCAGGGATGCTGAAGCGGCTCAGCTGTGGGCTGCAAAACCTCCTCCCTCTCCCTGTTGAGACTTTGCCCATGCTAGGGACAGCATGACCTTGCTGAGCACAAAAAGCAGGTGCTCAGTGGGATCGAAAGAGAAAGACTTCAGCGTGAGTCTCTAATACCGATGAATCCGCAGGAACGGCAATTCTGTAAATGATTAATGAGTCCCTTCATTGTTCATCTCTGTGTCAGGTGCTGCCAGGGAAAGTGCCATTGCAATGTGCCGTTGCCTGCGTGCTGCCTCGCCAGAGCTGCTGCTGCCACATGTGCCGGTGCTCGCGGGACGCCGTTTCTGTGCAGTTTTGCTTTGCCAAATGCCAGATGAAACATCAGTGGCACAAAAGTGCTGCTGAGACACCACTGCCTTTTTATAGGTCTTTTTTTTGCCATGGGCTATCAGTGGATAGGTTTCAAGGTTTAACAGAGTCAGGCTATTCAGTATTAGCAGCTTGTGTTGTAGGTCATGCAGCACATTATGCAGGAGGATAGCCTGAAGGATGATAATGATGTTTTCGAGTGGTTAAAATCTAACAAAGGTCTCATCTACCATTCTATCTGTGGCCAGAAATAAGGAAAGAAATTCCCTTGCAGTCCTCACACGTAGGAGCAGGAGTCAAATTGTTTGGGCTGGACTTTCCCTCAATCCCAGGATTTTCACATCTGGCCTAAGCCTCTGGAGATGAGGCTGGGATGCTCTGCCCAGGAGGGACGTTCACAGCTGACCTCTGTGGCTCTTGTATCCTGCAGCCGGAGCTCTAATTACCCACATCATTATCTCAGCCTGCCCTGCTGGAAATGTTATCAAGGAGTACGGGGATTCACTAGGAACACTTCTTCCAATGTAGGACGATGTAATTATTATTGCCATCAGAGAAGGGAATGACTAATAAGGACCTTCAGAGAGTGTTTCATTCATCTGTCGCTCCGTGGCTTCAAAGACAACTTTGAAAGGCATAATTAAGTAGCTCAAGTGCTAAAACTGCTTTGGCTCTTTTAGTTAATTTCTTTCCAATATCAAGACATAAAGTGGACAATAATTTCCCAGCAGGTCAACATCTCCACCCTTAATGAGCTAATGGAGCTTACATCTGTCTGCTCTCCTGTTTTGCTCTTGCTGTGCATTTCTACCTGTTGTTCCCTTTTTTCCCTGCTGATTCCAGTGATATTGCCCAGAAGAGGCAACTGCCCTGTTTCCATCTCACTCCAGTATCTCTTTGCTGTACATTCCTCACAGCCATGGCAGAATGCTGGGTTTTGATGACCATCTGCATCTGCATGAAAGATTAGCCTGACTTAGCAAGAGGCTCAGCACTGGTTTTTTCACCAGTTTGGTAGGGCATAGGATATTTTTCAGTCTTTCTGGGCCTGCAGAGGGAAAAGCCAGACATCAGCATGGCTGACTGTGGCAATTGCTCCCGTTACCTTGACCAACCGTCCCTGATGTGACCCCATGAGCTGACACAGTTACACAGGCTTTTTTGCTAGAAATAGTCTACTTACAACATTTCCACACAACTGAGAGTTGGGTTTTTTATTGTGAGGATGACCAAAGCAGGGAGAAGTCCTCAGTAACACAGCCATTGGGCTCTCAGAGCATGACCCCATGGCCTGCCCCTTCGCAACTCACCGATGCTCACACGATCAACCCCCACCCAGTGGTCTTCCTGGCACAGCCACGGTGTGGGTGGAAGCAGGGCCAGGGCTGCATCCGCTCTCCCATCCCACAGATTGCAGCATCCCCACCTCCCCAGTGGGGAATGAACGCTGGCAGCATTGCAGCTCATCCCTGTCTCTTCTAGTGAATTTGTCTGTGCGGTAGTACCTGTAGTATCAACGTAAATTTTTTTAAACCCATGCATAAACCTAAGGCACAGCCAGGCCCATAGCGCTCATTGAATTCAATGCTTTCTCATATGAATTTTAAAATTTTAAAATATGCTGCTCCTTTGTGGTTAAAGCAAATCTATCTATCTGCTTTAGGTTCTTTCTTCAGTAAAACGCCTTAAAATGAGTTACTGTAAAATAATTTTGGAAGGGTAAAAAAGAAGGAACATTTACAAAACCCCACATATGCTTTTCTGACCTTTCTGGATTGAAGTCAGCTTCCAGAAATAGCAAAGCAGGTGTCTGGAATTCCTTTTTACCTGCATATGTCAAGGGAGGCTGTTAAAATTAATGAAGTAATACCAGCATAAAGGAGGGGTAATGAATTTGATTAGTTTTGTTACTTCCCCCAGTGTTACTGAGAGATGCCAACCTATCTGCGGGAGGTGTTGTAAGACACTTACGGGCACATAAAGACCTCAGCAAATGTAACACCGAATATGGGGCAAACCTAATGAGCTTCTTAAATGATTAACTACACATCCTCCTTCCCACATTGGAGACTAATTAGCGACGGCAGACATTTTCGTAGGGTAATCAGAACTAGGCCAGACATTTTGATCTGAAGGCGTAAACCCGACCTTTCTGCTCTCTACGGCTGTGGGTAAGCGAGCTGCGCTGCTGCGAGGTGTTACACCCCGGCTTTTACCTCACCCCTCTGCCACATGATACCGGTCCTGTTTTACAGCGGGTAGCTGCTACATCTGTTCCTCGACACCGTAACGCGTGGCACAGTGGCAGGAAGATCGGTCAGTGCCGCATCGGCCACCGGTGAGCAGGAGCCTGAGCCTGCAGCCAGCACGCCTGGC
>NW_009259419.1:292243-298352 GCF_000687185.1 Egretta garzetta
GGGGACAGAGCTTTGTGCTATGGGTTGCATTTGAAATCTGCCTTGGTAAATCAGATTTTCAGATGGGAGCTTTCTGAGTTGCCCAGAAGAAAAGCTCCTATCTGTGCAAAACAATAACGTTCAGTAATAGCGGTACGGACCTTTACTGCTCCTGGTGATCTCTTACTGCCTGGCTATAAGAAACTCTTTAAATATGAATTTAGACAGAAATTAATAAAATTTTCTCCTCTCAATTAACATTTACAAAAATATTAAATCTGTTTTTGGTTAAAACCCCCTGTGTAATTACTTAATTCTTTACAGACAGTCAAATTCTATTTATGCTTTGTGATGAAACTGTTAAAAAATAGGTGGCAATTTGCAAAAGCACAAGGAATCTATGCATATCCTTCATTTAAACTAACAAAAAATAGTACAGTTGTCACTTGATTAAAGTATAGGTGAGAGCGGGAATGTAGCTTAGAGGTGGGTGTACCTGCACCAGTTACCAAAATGCTTTTCATCAAATCTAGTGAGATGATAATATTGGTAGCTGAAAAAAGATCAGATATATTTATGAACTACTGCATGAAGAAGAGGTCAATCAATTATAACCATGCACTTAGAATTGCAGAAAATTCAGGTATATGTGCCTTTGGCTCATATATATGTATGCGTGTGTATGTTATATACATAGCATATAGGTTATATTTGTGTGTTATATGCATAGTACATAGATTATATATATTATATATGTGTGCTACATACATATAATATACATGATACAGCTCTAAAATAGCAAAAGGCGTAATTTCTGTAGGTCTAATGTTCAGCCGGTTGGACGGATACATGCACTAGCAACTCCATCATCTTCCAGGAGAGGGCGGTCATATATATCCACAGGGTTGTTAAGTGTTTTATGAACTCAGAGCATCCATAGAGAAACGGGTCATCTTAAAAATATGAACATTTATTTCTGCTTTCATGGCCATGGACTGCAGTGCTGTGCTCAGACTAAAACACATCCCCAGACTCTCTGAACCACCAGCCTGGGGTCAGAAATATTCTCCCTAATGCTACAGCCAAAGTTTTCACAGGCAGAGACCTCCTGAACAAAGCCTCATTAAGCAGCTGACAGATATTAAAGCCCTGTATAAAGCTCAATATAAATGCGGTAGAGCAGGTGCTCAGCGGATATTTTCCATTAGCGTGTTTCTTTGGGAAGTCTGCACGGGTGGTTGTGGAAGAAGGACTGCGTTGCACCTTCCCTGCATCCCAGCAGTGAGTTGGTAACGGTCCAAATAGCAGCTACATCACTGGGAATCATCTGAAAGGTGCTATTAGTCTCTTTTGTTATGCTAATGCCAGGTGGAAGTCAACACAAATATTAATTGCAAACCTGTTCAGTCGAAGTGCTTTGAGCCAAGCAGGCATCATAATTCAGCTGAGAAGCTTTGTATTTTATTTTAATTAACTCAACAAGAAAGGCAATTGAAATGAAATGTTTTCAGTTGTGTTCTCCAGTGCTAATCAGCAGCTCATTATCTTTAATCACACCAGCATTGCCGCTCATCTTTTCCAGCGTGGAGATAGAGACGGAGCGGGGGTGCCTGGTGGCATCTGCCGCAGGTGGGGTGGGCGCAGCAAGGCGAGGCTGAGCGGGGAGAGAAACCTGGTGCCCAGGTGGAGAGAGCGGAGCCCTGTCACCAGGCCTGCAGGCACTGTCACTGGCACCCGCCAGACGAGCAGATCCAGCTGATGTACTGCCACTTCAGCAGCCTGTGCTGCGGCGGTGCTGGGCAGAACGGTGAATGTGCTCCAGAAGGTTGTGTGGGGCCCTGCTGCCACCAGCAAGGTGGGTCCTGGCCCTCCCTCACCCACTCCATCCTCTCAAGGCTTTGGCAACTTTGCGGATGACACTGCACTCACAGAGATGCTCAGATCCTAATGCATGGTTGCAGAATGATAACTTGCCTTCCTAAAGGCTCGTCAAGGCAAAAGGACCTGGCTTGGCTGAATCTCCATCCCAGCTCCCTCCAGGCCTTCAGTGGGCAGCATGCTCCTGGGTACAAGCACCTCCAGTCTGCCCAGAAGCAGACCCAGTGCATAAATCACTCAACAGGGCCAACCCTGTGGAGGTGATGGCAGTGCCGGGGCCCTCTTGAGGCTCTAGCCCAGTTCAAGATCCTCGTTCCCTCTGTGGTCCACGCAAGGGATCTCCCTGCCTCTCCAGCTGCAAGGCCAGCATCCCTGGGCTGACCAGAGCCAGCACCTGCTTATCTGTAAAAACTTTGAATCCTTGAGAAAACATTTATAGCTTGCAACTGCCTCCAGTTCATTGTTGTCCTGCATCTTCCTTTCTTGCCAGCAGGAGGTGGCTAACTAGGAGAAGGACAACTCTGTTAGTTCTTGCAGCTTTTGGGTACCAAGCCCAAATAGCCTTGTCTGTCTTGGAATCGTGGTTTTCTGTTGCCTTGCTTCCCTGTCCTCTTTGTAAGACACCCATGACCAATATCGATGTGTCTGTCTCCTTTATGTGTTCTTCATCACTGATGTAATAACCCATGCCACCTCACCAGTTGTATTAGTGCCCGTGTTTTGGGAGTCATTTTCAAAACATCAGGTATCTATAGGAGTCTCAGAATTTCAAGGTTTGATAGTTTTCCTCACTCTTGCATATTGCCAATCTTGTAACATTTAATACTGATAAATTCAGTGATGCAACTCATAAAAGGACCATTTCTGTGGCTCTAGATATAAGCACGAAGCAGTATTTTTCACTAGATATTATATAGCGAGAGAGATGTAGGTAGTGGATAACAAGCTGTAGATAAATTACCCAAAAGAATTAAATCCTTGTTTGGAAGTTCCAAAAGCCAAATTAAACCCAGATGCAATCTAGAAACACAGCCAGATGAAAAGCCAAGTTTTGGCTGTGTTTTTATAAAAACCTCCTTCAATAGATTGAGTTTGCAGAGCCATCCCACCTCTGAGATTTTATACATCTGGATGACTGATAAGAAGAGCTAGCAATGTTAGCTAGTGCCAGATTCCAGATGAAATAATTCAATATAGAGCAAATGATCAGCAGAGTAAACCTTAGAGCCAGAACACCAAACACAAAATTCTACTTTTGGGTATTGGAAGTGCTCCGGGGAAAGTACTAGGTCTATACCCAAGCTGGAAGTGTTACCTGCTATGGGGTATTGGCCCGGTACCCTGAGAACCGACAACAAGTTCCCATGGACTTCAGCGCTGCCGAAGCAAGTGCTTTTCAGCTGCCCGGCCCCTGGATGAGCAGGAACAGAGCCTGTGCAGACAGCCTGGCCGAGCCTGGAAACCATCCCTGCCACGATGGCACGTGTCCCTGCCGCGATGGCACGGGTCCCGGGCCGCACGTGTCCCTGCCGTGATGGCACGTGTCCCTGCCACAATGGCACATGTCCCTGCCGCGCCGGTACGTGTCCCTGCCGTGATGGCACATGTCCCCGCGGAGGGCTGCTGGGCAACACTGCAGTGCCCCATCGCCCCTTGAACAGAGAAACCGGGCTCAGGAACCTGTTTTTACATGCTACAAAGCCCAAGGAAGGCACAAAACATAAATTCTTCCCTGCTCATAGCCTAAGAGCCGTAACTCGATGTCTGAAAGCCTTTGGGATCCTATGGTTCATACCACTGCAGAAACCATCCTGCTGCAAGCTGATTTGCTTTGCCATGGCTTCAGTACATGTCGTATGAGCCTGTGTTACACCGGGCAGATCTCGCATAAAGGTTACTGCTTTTTTCTTCCTTTTCTCTCTCTTTTTTGTTTTTTTTCCCCATTTGCATTGTTCAGAAAAAACCCCAGCTCATTCAATATTTTGTAGGTACACAAACCCAACTGCTTTATCATTCCTCATATTTTCGGAGAGCCTCTGTAACCGTTTCATGAAGATGAAGGTAAATGACCACCATCATTATGAAAAGGATGGAGGTAAATGGCCACCAGAAATCCTTATTGGGGACGGCAGGGGCTCAAGAGCTAACAACGAGCCGCACCAGATGCGTTAGAGCACCAGCCACAACCCGAGCACCCGTGTTTGGAGGCCTGCGATGTGTTTCAGGTTTCCTGGCCGTACTGTCAGATGCCACGTAACGCTGTGGGTCAAGTTTGCTCCTGGCCCAAGTTCAGTGAAATCAAATCATCTGCCTTTGGGTTACTGGTGCTGCACCGGGAACTAATTTGGCTTATGGTGTTTAATTTCGATCGTATTCAGTTTGAATTAGCATTGGCTATTTCACACAGCAGGCAGGCTTTACAAACAGGAGTTTTCTCTTCGCCTCCTGCTGTGTGTGTCCCAGTGCATCTTCTTCCTTCTTTGAAAAATTATTCTCTTTAGTCCTGTTGTATCTAGGAGAAGTATTCATCAATGGAGAGAGAAATGTGGATTAGCCCCACATCTGCTCGCCTCTCCGCTAAGGAGTGGGATGAGCCGGAGGAGGAGTTTTGCCAAGGGAAACGGTAGCAGCGAGCACTGTAGATGTAGATAGAAGTAAAAAGTCTGCCCTGAGGACAGCTTGTCAGAGGAAGCCTCCTGTGCCATTAATTACAGTTCCAAGGTGCAGATGAAATATGTATCTGATAGAAGAGGTTTGCTTTTTAATGTATTGTTCGAGTGAGTTTTTAAAGAGACAGCATCAAGCCAAGTCTCCAGTCCATAAATAGCAGATTTTCTTTTCTTGTTGCTCGTAGACTCATTTCATTCCCAAAACACTGATGGTAGCTCTGGTTACATGTCCAAAGGCTGACCTCTTCCTGGGGAACCTACGGGAAGGGCTTTTAAGACTGACAGACTGTGGCCACGCGAGCTCTCACATCAACCTCTAGAATTGTGAAAGCAATCCCAGAGTCACCTTATTTGTTAGAGAATTACAATTTAAATGGGACTCCATACAAAATAAAAAAGCAGAGCATGAAGAATTATAATTCAGTTCTAGTTAGTATTTTTGTCTTTCATATCAAAAACGTAACAAGACCTTTAATGAAAACGCAACACGAGTGTACTAATTATAGACATACACCGAGATCTCGGCCAGGGCAGAAGCCCTGGCGATAGGCACAGTGTAAACAAGGAGTATAAACCAGCTCCTGCCCCAGACAGGTTACAAAGGGAAACTTTGCTATCTACAGAGGGAAACTGAGGCAGGGAGAAATTTAATCTTTGGATTAGTGTCACAGAGGCGATCCCTGGCAGAGCTAGGAACTAAACTTAGCCTGCTGAGTCCCAGCGGCAGCAGCCCTTTCCCCGGGACAGGCTGCATTCCTCCCCTGAATACTGCCGAGCAATAAATAGCAGTGAGCAGGGGAAATGGAAAGGAGAGCTGGGGGCTCTCCACTGAGGTTGCTGGTGACCTGGCGAAGCAGTGAAACAGTCAAGGAGGAGGATTTGCAGCTGGGAAAGCTGTGCCTCCCGCCTCCGAGAGGCACTGAGGGGGTGGGCAGTGGAGGCAGGAAGGTCAGGGAGGAAGGTGAAGGTGATGAAGGTGACTTCCAGAGACAGACAGATGTGTTCTCAGCTTCCTCTGAAAGGGCTGAGCCCTATGGGGACAAAAAAATAAAAATCCAAACCCCTGTGGGGTTTGAGGCCAAGCACAGCCCTGCTGGGTGCAGGGAGGCAGTGGGCAGCGGGCCCTGGGCAGGCTGCCTGCCAGGACAAGACCGGCCCCCGCACCCCTGCAGAACTAATGAATGCTGGCTTGCTGTGAATTTTTTGTCCTCCATGTCTGCCTTATTTTTCTAGCTGCAGTGATGCCTGTTTTTCTCCTTGGGTTATCTGTAGCATTCCCCCCGCATCACAGCCTGTCCAGCAGCCCCCACTGCAGTATGGCCTCACACCCCCGCTTCCCCTTTCGGATCCCTGCCTTCCTCCTGTGTCCCCATGACCCTGCCTGTGCCACTGGCAGGGATGGAGCTGACAGGGATGTGCCACTGGCAGGGATGTGCCACTGGCAGGGATGGAGCCCTCAGCACAAGAAGGACATGGAACTGTTGGAGCGGGGCTGGAGGAGGGCCACAAAAATGATCCGAGGGCTGGAGCACCTCTCCTAGGAGGACAGGCTGAGGGAGGTGGGGGTGGTTCGCCTGGAGGAG
>NW_009259419.1:298518-317702 GCF_000687185.1 Egretta garzetta
CTTCCAACCCAAAACATTCTATGATTCTATGATTGATTCTATGACACACTCACGCCAGCTTTGGGGCTCGCTGTGTGCTGCGTGGCCAGCCTGGCCACGCACACTGACTGCGGTTCACGTTGCCAGCCTGTCTTAAGTCAGACAGCCTTAAACTAGTCCAAGCTCTCCTCTTTAGCGGAGTCTCAGATGTCTTCTGGAAACTGCAGGAACTTCAGTGCCTTTCGGACCTTGTTGTTGCTTGGGACTAGCCAGTGGGTTGAGGATTTATTACTGAAGGGGCTGAGCAAATCTTGTTTCTTGAGGAAACAGCGATGACAAGGAATATTAAATTGGCAAGGAAGCAGCAGGCCAAAGTCTGCCTTTAGCTGGGTGGATGTGAGTGTCAGCTGTATCAGTGCCAGCAGTGTGTGCCTTTCCGAGGGCTCACTGAAATCCCAGCAGCCTCCAAGAAGAAGAAGAAGAAGAAGAGAAACCTTAGGAAGGGAGGGCCAGCGGTGCAGGTGTGGCTGACCAGGCTGTGCCCGCGGGGAGGAGCGGGGAAGGGAGCTGTAACCTTTTAAAAATGGGCAGCCGGGTTTCTGAATGCATGTGCGCTGAAAGGAAAAGTGTGCTTTGCTTTCTCTCCCTCCCCTTCCCCCACTGAAAAACTCAGCTCGAAGGAAAAAACTTCTCTCCAACTGGAAATACAATTGCCACATTGCCCTTTGCAAAAGAAACAACTTGACATTTGACCATACGTGGAATTTCCTTAGATGTGGGCTCTGCTGCGAGACAGATTTCTCTTAGGCTTCTGCTGCTTTCTAAATGAAAAGAAAAATAATATCAATGGTGATTTAATTTTCAGCTCTGCAGCCTTTGGGCTTCTCTGGTCTACTCTGTGCAAGTTTAACATCTCACCATTAATAAGGTTTTGTAACTTTTAAGTATAATTGTGTGATAAAATACAACTAGCTATATACTGACACTGCACTTCCAGAATGCCGGGATCCCTGATTAGTCCATGTTAGCTGCTACAACGACGGCCCAGGGGTGGCATTTCAGCACATCTCACTCTGCTCTGCACAACATAATGATGATTTTCTGTGCAGACCCTGTTGGTTAGCTGAATCCCAGGGTCTCAGAGACAAGTGTTCACCTGCTTCTACTAATTCCTGTCACTTGTATGAATTAATAAAATGATAGGTGAGGGATGGATCTAGGATGTAGCATGAATACTGCCTTGGGTTTGTGCTGGAGGGTTGTAAAGGTACAACACGAGCAAGACATCACTGAGAACTGCAAGAGCAGCCCTGGGAGATGTCAGGAGGCAGCAGCCGCCCTGGCTCTGCCCTGAGATGGGAGCTCTTGGGTGTGTTTAACTGCGTGTGAAAATGCCAGGATTCCCCTAACTGCTGCACTCCAGTGAGGGTAAAATGCCTGTGTGCAGAGATGGCAGCAGGAGAAATTTAGTCCCCAGATTAGCCCTGGATGAGAACTGGAGAGTGAGAAGGAAGAAGCAGCTTCATGCATCCAATTAGGAAATTGTAAGGAAGCTTGTCCCTACGATTTGAAAGCATAAAACATTTGATCTGTGCTTCCTGAATGCCTCTGGCTCCCAGGGCAGCCTGGGACATTTGCTCATATATTGAAAGAAGCACTTGCTGCAGGACTATTGAGTATCTCGAGAACAAGTCGTAAGATATTTCAGTCGCAGAAGTGAGTACAGCTTATCAGAGAGCAGCCCCAGCCTGGTGGACACCAAGCAAGCCACAAAGCTGCCCCAGCTCTGTGGCAATGCAGCCAGCTGCAGCCAGGCTGGTGAGCGTGCAGTTGCAAAGGGGCATCCCGGACCAGCTGCATCACGTCACTACACCGAGGGAGCCGGTTCAGTTATGTGAAAGGATGTCACATATGTAAACCCCCTTATCCAGCAGTCCTGCAGCAGCTGTTCCTAACCAAAACCCCAAGAGATCAGTGCCAGGTTCACATTCAGCCTGCTGGGCAAAAATATTTTTCCATTCATTGAGACTTTTAATAAAAAAGAAAAATAAAGATTCTCATATTTTTCATGAGCATTGAATGCTCCCTTTCCTTTCTTTGATAAAAGTAAGCAAATCAGCTTTATTGAGACTGTCCTGTCTACAAGCACACTCTGGTTTAAGCCTGATTTAGTGCATTCCCCTGTTTGCCCCTTGCCCACTGCGGAGCAGGGACCAGGCTCCCCCTCTACCATGCCATGGCCTCATGGGGTGACCCTAGGAAAGTCACTTCACCCCTGGGGCTCCGAGTGCCTGTCACCCCACACTTCTGGGGTCAGCACCAAGGTGCTGCAGTCCCCACTGTGCATCTTAGCCTGGGCTTCCCACCCCTGGAGCCGAGAGTCTAACCACGCCAAGGCAGTCTTGAATTTCTCCTTGAGGCAGCTGGAGGTGCGTGTAGTGAAAAACATCAGATATTGGAGAACCTAAACCGAATGCAATCCTCTTTTCAATGAAAACTGCTTGGAAATATGTGCTATTAAACCAGCCACAAGCAAGCTTTCCTTTTGCCCCACCAACATGCCTCACTCCCACCGTGACTTACAAAGGTCACTTACGTGGCAATAATCTGCTTTATTCACTATTCCCAAGGAGACTTGTCCTCTTTGCAGAAATTGCCAACAAGGTCACCGCTTCCGCTAATTGTGACTGTGTTTATTGAAAGGCCGAGGCAGCTCCAAATGACTGAGAATGAAAACTCCTCCCAGATCATTCCCGGTGTCAAACACTGATGACGAACGTTTGCAAAGAAGCAAATGAAAGTGGGTTGTAAAGTGCACCGCGTTACAAACTTCATAGATACTCTAATGAATCATTTCCCCCGCTGTTCAACTCTGATTCCATTAGCAATTCCTTAATTAATTCTGTCTCTTAGCACGGCAGACTAATGTTGTGGAGACAGCAGTTGCTTTGGTAGAGAAGATCAGCTGGGCAGATGATCAGCTGGAGGATTATCAGATTTCTCCGATGCTCTCTTTCTGCTGCTGGTCATTCCCAAAAGCACAGTTTGCTTCTGTTCCAAGTTTGGGATGAAACCCCGATCTTTTGGTTACCTGTTGTGGCTAACCTTGGACAGTGGTGATTTTAATGACATATTTTCAGCACATAGCACTGAGCAGGGAGAAAGTCTTGGAGACGAGAATGGAAATGAGATGTCATTTATTTGAAGGTAGGACTGCATTGGGCTGTTGTAAATATTCTGCATGGGTAATGTGCTATCTGGGGCTGGTTTTAATAAATACTGAAGGTAGGTGAAGGATTGGTCTCTCTCTGACCCACGGTGGAAGGAGAAGGCTTTTGCTCTCTCAAAACACATTTCATTGTTCCCAGGATGGGCCTCACCTTCCCTTATCACCAAACCGATATCCTTGATCACGGACGGCTGCAATTAGTCCCTGGAGCACTGATAGTACATGATGAACGCTGTGGCTTTTGCCTTCTGAAAGGATGATACTGTGCCTCTGTAGCTCCTCCTGGGATTTTCCAGCTCTGAAGCCTTTGTCAGCTAATCTTGGATACACAAGCTGTCTAGGGAAGTTATTGATTCCTCTCGGCTCCACCTCCCTGCCCAGTTAGGCTGATTTATAGGAATTTTGGTAGGAACCACTAAAAACCTGGCAGAGCTCATTAATTTGTGGATTTTTTGAAGACTTCCCTCATTGCAGAGACCATCTGTTTGCCTGAGTGTTATTTTTGCAGCTGCCAAATCAGGTTTGCAAGACTCTCACCTTCTCCTCAAACCCACCACTTGATACCGTAATATTTACATTCAGGGCTTGACACTCTTTTTTTTCCACCAGATCTGTGCAGAGCAAAGGCAGCTATGCTCAGCTGCGCAAGACTCAGTCTTAATCCCGCTGAAATAAACAGCAATAATGCCATTAAAACCAGAAGCAGCAAGATCAGATTGAATCGTGTCATTTTTCTTGGCTTTTTATGTTCACCAGCAGATGATTTGGTAACACCTGGAACATTTGCAGAGGGAACTCCCATTCATACTAACTGCAGCTGTGCGTGGAAATCTAGCATCTAGCAATGGGAAAACAGCTTCAGCCTCGGACCCCCTGCGCTGTGTGACTCCTGCAGAGCCTGCCAGCAAAGAGCCACTTGCCTTTATCAGCAGATGCCGAAAGCCAGGCTCAGGCAGTGGTGCTCACCTTCTCTCCATCCTTGCGTAAAAGCATTTCACTTGAGCGCTAGGGCAGGCTCATTTTGGTACCCGGTGTGTCAGGAGACACTGCCAGCAACAACTGCGACAGCTCAGAAGCCAGTTTTGGTTTTTAGAATCATAGAATGTTTTGGGTTGGAAGGGACACCTAGAGGTCATCTAGTCCAACCCCCCTGCAGGAGCAGGGACACCGCTAACCAGATCAGGCTGCTCAGAGCCCCGTCCAACCTGGCCTTGAATGTTTCCAGGGATGGGGCCTCCACTACCTCTCTGGGCAACCTGTTCCAGTGTTTCACTACCCTCATTGTAAAGAATTTCTTCCTTATATCCAGTCTAAACCTACCCTGGTTTAGTCTAAAACCATTACCCCTTGTTACCATTAACCCTTGTCCTAACCCCTAAGATGTAGTTTTTCTATTTCCTCACATAAATTCTAAGGCCTTTCATAACTCCTCCCCAGTGAATGCAACCGCTTATAAATTAGATAAGACTAAAATGCCGTTGAGATTCAGACTACCCACTCATTTCTTCTTTAAGATAAATCCTCTTCCAAGTCTTTGATCTTCTTATTTCATTTACTGTATATCTGCACGCTTGCTTAGAATGCTTTCTCTGCAAGCCAGCAATTGTCACTGGTAAGGTTCACATTTCTTGGAGATATCTGCAATTTCTCCCCCCTTTTCTCTTTGAGTGTGCAAAATTATTTTCCCTGCTGTTGGATTGGCGTCACCTGACATGGTTAATCTTGTAATCTTCTCTTTGGGGTGACATCAGAGGAGATGACGGAGACGTTTCCTTTCTTGAATACAAAGCTCAGATTCAATTGTGACTGGTGAAGATCTTGTTAATAACATTTAAAAAAATACAGATTAAAGCAAAATGATGATATAGCTAGCCTTTTTGGGGGGCTGCTACTACTTCTGTGTTTGTTGTTTCCTAGAGGACTCTTTTAGCTGTCAGCTGTATTTTGCCTCTTTTCACTCGCTCTCCCTTCAGTGGATGCACCCGCAGGAGACCCTCTCAGTGCATCAGCTTCTCTTGTGATTGCGTTATTACACTCCCCATCCATCAAGCTGAACTGCGAACAGAATGTGTCAGAAACAATAATGAAATAAAATCCCAATTATCGGAACTTGCTCTGCGCTTGACTTCTAGCCCGAGCCTGGCTGCTTTCCTCAGAGCAGACTTCTGCTGCTCGCTGTGCAGAGGTTCAGGCCTGTCTGACCAGCAGCTCTGGAGTCATTTTTCTGCCATGTGTGCATGGGGCACAGCATCCCACGGACCCTGGACTTGGCCCACTGGTCCCACAGGTATGGCCGGGACCGCACCGAGGTGGCCGACCCCGGCAGTGGCTCAGGAGATGGGTGATGGCTGCCCAGCATGGTCCCCTTGTGCTTCTCTGCACTTTTTCTGGGTGCAGCTCAAAAGCTGTGGTCAATTTTACCCCTTATGCTAGAGGACAGAAAGGCCGGTGCTCTCCCCACCAGCCACAGGGCTTTTCAAGGGGGGGAGAACCAGTCTTTGCTAACCAATTCCTAACCACAACTCCAAAGGGAAACAACACTAGGAGCAAAAGATTTAAAGCATGTGCTGCATTTATTCAGCTCGTCTGTCTGTGCTGGCAGGAATGTTTAGCTTGTCTGAGCGTGGGTCTTGCTCCGGAACCATCCCAGTGCCTGGGGACTGTCCATGCCTGCAGAACTGCATTTTGGGCTCTCCAGCGCTCTGAGACAAGGTCGCCCACGTCCCGATGCCAACCTGCTTATATCAGCCTGCAGTTTCTCTTCGAGCCCTATCCCTCCCCTCCCCCTGCTGTGAATCCTCCTGTACCCAACAGGCAGAAATCTCTTCACACGGCAGGAAAAAACCCAAGGGAATTTGCATAAATTAGAAGAGAGAAGTGCATTTCAACCATTCTCTCTTTAAACTGCGTGGAAATCACGCTGATGGGAGATATAAATGCCTGACAAAGCGGGCAGTAAGGTGCTTGCTTCGATCTCACAGAAAATTGGGGATTTTATAATCAGATCTGACTTGGTTAGCTAAAGAAATCATTCTCACTGCTCGTGATTTCCCTCTACCAGGAGAGAGAAAGGCAGAGGGAAGGAGAACAATTTGACCGTGCTCCTACAGCGGTGAGGAGCTTAGCAAAGCGCTTCCAGCAGCTATGTTAGCCTGCGGCCAGCGTCTGGCGGGGCCTGAGGTCCCACAGCGTGAAGGGCAGCTCCCCGCTTTTCCTGCAAGGTTCGGATGAGACTGGCTCCATCCATGGCCGAGTGAGAGGTGAGTCAGCAATAAAAGCCCTGGCTCAGCTGGAAGCTTTCTGGTGGCTCTGGCTCTGCATGGTCAGATGGCTGAGCCCGTCAGGTTGTGGGGAAAATTATGACCCTCCATGAGATTTAAAATCCTAAAGATCAGATTTTCCAAGGCATTTAGGCACTTAGATCGGGGGCATAATGGGATGTGTAAACATCTGGGCGAGAAACTAAGTCCTTCTACATGTCTTGCTCGTGTAGGTGACAGACAGTATTTGGGCACTGAGGTGACTGCGTACTTGTAGGTGCCCTGCAACCCAGTTTCCCCACATTTATTCTCTTTCCCCAGCTGTATCAGCTCACATCCAGGTTCTCAGTATCTCAAAAGCCCTTTGCACAGGCCAGACTGCAGGTTATCTGCAGGATTTGTGGCCTAGACAGCAAACAAGACATTTATATTTCTTCCCGGAAAGCTCCAGAGTGCTGAAGTATTTCAAGATGGATGCAAGGGCGATGCAACTGTCTTCCACAGGAGGCCAAATGAGTCCAGGCAAACCTTCTCTAGGAAACACTCTAGTGACTTCCTTCCATACATTACATTTACCATCCCACTCATGGTATTTGTCACAGATTTCAGGCAGAGGGCTATCTGTCAGGTAGTAGCATGAAGCAGACAGATTCGTGACCAATTCTCACTGTTGGCTATGGAACAAGCATCCTTCAGGTTCCTTGGAAAGCCCAAGTGAGAGCAGCTATTGACAGATATTTAGCACATTTCCCACATTGGTTTAATACCTCCTAAAATAATATGTGCTTTACTTCTCACCTTTTATTGTTTAGTTCAGTTTTTGGCTTTTGCATGTTTTGCCATGACAGACACCAGGCTTATTCATAAACTCCCCAAACTTTCTCCTTTCAGACTTAAATTTTCCAGGCTTGGCCTTTCTCCAGGAGCAAGCACAGCTCTTTTCCGGCTGAGAAAGAGGGAAGTTAAAAGAAATGCTTGGGGTTACTCTGGGAAAAAAAAAAAAAAAAGCATTATAACCTCTCAAAACCCAGTATTATAACTAAAGTATCCAGGGACCAAAGCTAATTTTAAATGGGAGTAGTCCTCATCAAAGGAAGGTTTTTGTGAGTATCATTGTAAGAATTAGGTCTGATTTGTTCAGCTTTTGACCCTGTGGATACCTTCACGCTTTAGTGTTTTGCTGAAGAGCTCTCCCGAGGCCAAACCTAATAATGGCTCTGGCAGACCAGCTCTTGCCAACTTTGCTGTAATAGTTTAAGATGTATTTGTCCTCCCCCCTCAATCTTCCCTGCACCTCTTCCAGAAGATGTCGACGCCCTGTAGCAGACTTGGCCAAGGACGATGTAACAGGGGTGACTGAAGCATAGGTTTCTTAAGTTGCTCTTGAAGATGAGCTGGAGTGAAGACACCAGGCTGTGATTTGGCGTGCCTTTGCTGCAGGCAGTTGTCCAGCTCTGCTGGAGGGCTCTAACCTTCAGCGGAGGAGCACCAGCATGCAGCTGTGAGAGGTAACTTCAAAATCAGCTGCAGCTGTTTGCTCCGTGAATACAAGTCAGAATGGTGAGCCCTTGATCCTGCAAATACTTACGCATGTGTTTAACTTTATAACTGTGAGTAGTTCCAGGAACTTCAGTGGGGCTTGACGTTAAATTGGCACGTAAATGCTTGCAGAACTGGGAGCCTGCATTTGCATCAGGTCGAGCTAAGAAAGCTTTGGTTCACACACGTTGGAGCAATATGTCGCTGCAGTCAAATTGTACTGGAAGAAAAGTCCTCCAGTTTGGTTTAGGCCTTCTTCCCTTCCCAGATGCGTACTGAGATGAAGACCAAGCATCTCCATGTGTCCCTATCTTCCAGAATAGCTAGAGATCACTCCTTGAGACGTGGGTGGCAGCAGGATGGGTAGGCTCTAAGCACTTCTCCTCCTTCTACAGCCTCTTCGGTGAAGAGCACAGCCTGAGGCTCTGTTTCTCCCTGGACCCGCTGTCCAGGTGAGCCCTACCCCAGTGAATATCCCGGTGCTGTTGCATGAGCAGACCTAGAAGCAGCCACCGACGAGGGCTGTCCCTTACAGAATGATGCCAACAGATCATGCTGGCAAAGCCCCGGGACCATGGGACACCCCTAGCCCCGCTCACCCAACCCCACGCAGGCAACCCGAGGGATGGTTTTGGGAACATATAACTATCTACATTTGCAGCTATTTTAGCTTCTTAGTCACTGGCCTGACATCCTGAATTGAATCCATGGCTGGCTATGCTGCTGAGTAACCAGCAGAGTATTAAAAGGCTTCTCCTCAGAGAGGAATCAGGTAGAGCCAGCAGGGACAGCCTTTGGGTGCCTTCACTGAAGCACCTAAGTAAAACCAGCTCAAATTTTTCAGAGGTGCTGAGCATGCTGAGCTCCTAGTATCCTTCATGTAAATTAAGCCTTTTTTCTTCAAGGCATTTTGAAGAAAGGCGTCCCCTGGGGCTTTGATGGCTCATTTCCCCAAGGGGCTGTGTCTGGCCACAGGGTTTGGACAAGCCCCCCCATGGAGCCCTCCTTGCCTCCCCCTCCTCCCAGCCCTCACACCAGCTCTGAGTCCAAACCCCTGGCATTTATGAAGGGCTCAGGCACTAAAGGTCTGTGTCACGTAAAGCCCAGACTGTCCCTGACTGTTCCCAGGACAAAAAGTGGCAGCAACCCCCCCACCCCACCCCCAGGTGCTGAGGGCACCTGCCAGGTCTGGCACATCTCTCTGCCAACCCTACCATGGCTCTGATGCTGTCAGAGCCTTCACTTGCACTTCATTAAGGTGCCTAACGAACACACCAGTGTGCAGGGGTACTCTCTATTGACTGGACTGGTTTGGAGATCTCAGACCAAGCAAATCCCACATAAACATTCCCAAAGATTAAAAAAAATAAGTTTTAGGAGCAGCCACAAAATGCTTCACTAAGGCAGCAGTAAAGCGGCATATTTTAAGCAAGCAAAAGTCATAAAGTTGCAGAGGAATCTGCACTCGCAATAATATTATATACCATGAAACAGCCTTTAGTAACAGTGTCGCAAAAACTATTTCTCTGATATTGCAGTATAAACGGAAGATCTTTTTCTTTTTTCCTTCCCCCTTAAGCAGATACCTCCTGGCTCCTGCCCCCTCTTCAGCAGCGAGTATTTCTGCTCAGACCCGTATTTAACCCACAGCCCGAGAAGACGCAGGGCGAGCCCGGTTCTCCAGCGCAGATTTGCGGCTTAGCTCTTAAAAGCCGTTTCATAAATATTCGATGGCCTTTCCGACAGGGTAATGTGCCTCTGTGACATTAAAGAGGAAACTCTGCGAAGGGGAGGGATGACAACAAATTTATCCACCAATAGCACACTCTTTTGGCACAAAAGCACATTCTTATCTTTACATCCCATAATGAGAAGGCAGGGAAGGGACTGTTGCTACAGCTCTCTGGGTGGGTAGATGTACAGTCCAAGAGAAGGGTGGCTGTAAATTGTTAGATATTTTTTTCCCCCTGCCTTTGCAAGCAGAAGGACCCGCGCTTGCGTTCCTGCTGTGGTTTTCCTAAGCCCCCGGTGAGGAGGACTTCTCGCACGATGTCAGACTGCGAGGGACTGCCTGTGGGTAAGCGCCAGATTTATATTTACCCCGGTGTCCTGCCGACTAGTTCACATTCTCAGATTGCAAAGTCACACGCGAAGCCGCTTGCTTTCGAAGGGAGCCGAAGCCGTGGCAGGCAGAGGAGAAACTCCCCGCAACCACCGCGGATCCGGTGCGGTTCCTTGCAAGCCCGCGGTGGAGGGCTGGCGCGGGTGGTACCGCCTGGGTTTTCTCTAAAGGCACGGGGGCTGGAGAGGAGGAAGGGTTCGGTAATTCAGGCAGATGGTCTGAAGTGTCTGTGTCCGGAGAAATGATGGTATCGACGTGCGTAATCTCAAGCTTGGGAAAGAGAGTTTTTGGGGATGGGTCCTGCAGGACCAAGCGTGCTGTGTACATCTCGCGTTCATGCCTTGATAAACCTTCCCGAACGGTAACGCATGCAGCAAGGGCAGATAAATGTAACGTGAAGGGTTTATTTGGTGAAAGGAAATAGAAGTGTACCTTATTGTCAAAGTAAGCGCCTTACGTGTTTTGCCTATATCTGGAAAGGGGTCCTTTACTAGCACTTATGGCTGTATGTGTCAAACTTCACGGAGCAGGAGAGCACGTCAGCAAGAAGCAGGTTTCTCAGCTGGTTGTTTTTAACTTCTGTAGGAATTGTAAACACTCACTAGACTGCACGGAAGGAAAGTCTTGTCAGAATGCTAGAGCAATTCTCTGCTAAGGCATTTCACTAATAAAGGGATAAACCATTGAAAACAACTTTTTTTTTTCTCTTTTCCTTTTGCCATGGCAAGCATTTCTCTTTTCACATCTGTATATATGTCTATATAAACACATACACATACTCTGTAGCACTTGTGTTTCGCCGGCCTGTGAAGGCTGTGTGTCAGAGATGAGGATCCGGACTAAAAAGTGGGTCAGGAGAAGGAGAAGGCTGCTGCAGTGCTTTTTTTTCCCCTCCTCTCCCTGCTTCCATCTCACAAAAACAATCCCAAGTCTAAAAATGCACTCTCAAAACCAGGGTGGAAAAATATAAATTATGTATATGGTGCAGAGTGAACTGCACCATGCGCAATTCCCTGTGCCGTCACACAGTTGCTATCGTTGTCTAAAGAGAGGAGAGAGGAGGATGAATATTTCTTGCTTACCTTCTCAAAGGGCTGATCTGTTAACCAGCAAAGCTTCCCTTCGTCAGGCTTTGATTTTAAGGGCCTGACCTCGGTTTGCTTGTTAAGCACTCTGAGTCGAGGGGGGGATATTTCAGGGTGACAGTGGCAGTATTTAGCTGGCATCTGATATTAATGATGAAACTGATATTGAGCATGCATGGCATGTTGTGTGCAGAAGTTACTGATATCTCAATTACCTTTGCTGCTGAAAGGACCGAGGAGGTTTCCTCCAGAAAAGCATTCGTAGATGCATGATTTGAGGGAAGGAAGCAGTTTGTTATGGGCAGGAATGAAAAGCAAAGATAAAGTGATGTTTAGATGTGGACGTGGATGGGAAACGTGCCAGCATATTCGTTTCTCTCTGCTCCCCCAGTAATCCTCCCACGTCCCCCGGCCGGAACGGGCTCAGCCTGCCTCCGGCCGCTCTGCCCCACGCTGGCACAAATAACCGGCCACGGCCAAGAGGCCACCCGCTGCACGATTTTCTGGCTCATGTATGTATAGGTGTGTGTGTGCATGTATGCATATACAAATACTCACAAAACCAGCACTGGGGATAGAAATGGTGCCACTCCCGTGCAGTTATTAAGCAATTTTAGTGAACCAGTTGCTGACAGCTTGCTTTTTGCGTCAAGGTGTTTTGAAAGCAACTAATTCTCTTTGTGGTTATTGTTCTTTTACTAGCTAGCTGAGAGTTTAAAAGTTGAGCACTAGAAACTCCATAAAAAGGGCTGCAAAATATCAGCATCAAACTTTCTAAAATAATGTCCACTAGTGTAGAAACACCGCTTTGCTGAATCCAGCGAGCATAGTAAGGCTGGCCTTGTACTTTTAAAATCCTTGCTTTTGAATGCGGCCAGATAATATAGTTGCAAAAAGTTGTTGCACTGACAGATATCATTAGCACCGCAATGTGGCTAGAATCCAGAGCCCTGCGTCTAACACAAACCCTACAGATGTATGCACGTGTCCATGTATACATATGCACGCAGCTATAAATAAGTTTAGCCAAAGCACAATATTAGTGTCGAGTGTATGTATTGCTTCACCACCAACCTCTTTGCAAAGGGCATGCCTCAGGAACAACCTGGAGAACTGCAGTTTGTAGTTACAGCAAATTAATGCCAGAATTTTTAGCCTGCTTTCAGCCTACACAAGAATGTAGCAAGAACAGCTGCGTAATTGTTCCCTCAGACAAGCAACTCGGAGGCAACTGCTGAATACAATCTTTGAATCGGATAGCTGGGTACGAATGGGTCGATGTATCAATAATTTTTCAACAAGAAGCATCATTCAGTAAGAGTATCTTACTTCTATGCTGGAAATGGCTATGCAATTTTTAAGGGTGAAAGCATTGGGTTTTTTTAAATCTCTGTTTCATGTTCAATTCCAGCGTGGCTGCACCCTTTCACTGATGTGGAATGGAAAATTAAATGTGATGCAAACAAAGTTTTATTTTGTCTTTTGACTGTAGCACAGAAGACATAAAAAAAAAGGATTCTAGCTGTCAGACTGCAGATTAAATGTAAGCAAGTGTACAGTCATTTTGGGCAGAATTAATACCAAAAAAGGCACTCGAAAGCGTTACTATTAAAATGATCTATTAGTAAACAGAATTCTAAAATTTACACTATTAATTTCCCATTGGAACATGGGGAGCTAAAGAAGAAAGAAAGATCAGTGGCTTCAGGACAAATGCACTCCTATTTCTTTCTCATTAGCAGTTATTGACATTCTGGTGCTATCCATTAGTGCCAGCTACATAGATTCCCTGTCATTCCTACATGCAGATAAAAGAAAAGCCCATCAATTATTTAAGTGCTTCCTCTTGTGTGTATTATTTTTCTCTTGTAAGGAGACATAGTTCAGTCTGTGTATGACTGAACAGCTTTTCATGCACCCAGCATTTTGATTAGGAATATATGAGTCATGATGGTTCTGGTTCTTAACACAATCCTTTTGACTTCAGAAAAAAAACTCTGAAGTCACGCAAAGGTTCTTGAAGTGCCTCTTCCCTTATTTTCTTATTTCTTATTTCAGCCACAAACTGACTTTGAATGGCACGGGTAGCTTTTTGTGGATAACATCACTGTTGCTATAACACAAGGTATTCAGCTGTAACAGATGAAGTTTATATTGCTGAAGAGGGAGCAGCTATTCAGACGCTGGGAGTCTCATGTGTACATACTTTCTCTGTTATTTACTAAAATGGGACTAAGAAGGGAAGAAACAGCATTGATTTAGCTTGTTCTGCAGCAGGTGGCATGCGAATCTAACTGAATTCCCTTAAAATTCCTCCCAAACTTTTATTGGCCTCATTTCAGCAGAGGAGGAAACAAGACCTTTCATCTGAAGTTATGTTCCTGACTCTTTAGCTAAATACTTCCTTTCAAAGCTAAAATTACACATTTCAAACATGTCTTTAAGACAGACTGGAGCCAATTTGCTAAAATTGGTGTTTTCAGAATCAGGATATCCCAGAAACCTACAGGAATTTATCTTTCCTGAAATTCAACACATATTCTGCACTGTCATGGGGAGTCCATTTAGCCCAGCCGGAGAGGCTGCTGGTGAGAGAGACCTCCATCTCCCACGCTGGGCTGTCTCTGAACAGCCGCGGGGAATAAAATATGGCACAAATATATTTTTGTAACAAAAAATCATTAGAAATGACTCAGCACATGCATGAGCAGTACTCCTGTCAAATAAAAGTGCCCCACTTCCACGTACTCATATTAGAATAGGACTGTGCTTTAAACTAATCTTTCATCAGATTTGGTAAAAAATGTCTTAGGTTTCTCTGTGTCCCCCTTAGGGCTGGAGCACCAGCTCTGCTTTGCAGACTAAACCTTAGATAAAAGACACTAATGTTGCCATGTGAGTGGTCCCACTGAATACTACTGTTTGCAGGGTGAGACCCCAAGTAAAAGGCAGCACACGGAAATCACGCTGCAGAACTGCTGTACAGGCTGTGTTTAGTGCTCTGGGGTAAGCAGGGAAGTGGCAAGGTTTTTTCAGCGTCTCAACCCAGCTACCTGCTGCAGGTTAGAAAGATAATGGCATGTCTTAAGCATCTCAAGATAGCGGTCTGCAGGATGAATGACAGCTCCTGACCCCACTAGAACCACCAGCACTGGCTTGCACACTCGGAGGTCCCCAGGAGCATCCCCCGGCCAGGGGAAGGTAAGGCCAGGGCGCAGGGGCTCCCACACCTGCAGAGCTAGCTTTGCACATTGGGGCATGAGCAATCTTGCAGTCAGTACTCTTACAAAGAAACAAAAAAAAACATATAAAGCTTTCAGCTTTGGGAAAAAATGGGGTGAAGCCCGAAGGAAGAGTGACGGTGAATGACTACAGCTAGAGCACTGCCACTGAAGCTGTGCAGCCTTGCTCAGGTGCCACTGCAGAGTGCCTGAAATCTGTCCAGGGATTTCATCTGAAGGTCTACGACTCCAGCCTTGCTCTTGGCTAACTTGCTACATGCCATGGCCAAGTCATTTAAAGATGCTCTGCAGCTGCAACGGACGTGGCCAAGTCAAACGTCTTAAAGAGGGAAGGTAAAAATGTCTGACGGTCAGTATAAATCCTCGAGAAAGAAGTGTTTCTGAATGCCAGCATTTACGCCATTTAGTGGGTTGTTCTTCTGCTTCAGCCTGATCCAGGCTCACTAGGGAAGACCTCATCTCTCTGCACACGACTTTCCATAGGAGACGTCCTTATCCATGAAGCAGTTTCGTTTCCTCTGGTTTGGCTAAAATCCCAGGGGATTTCCTGCAGCCTGCGTGGCTCCCTCCTGCTCTCCCCTCTTCTCCCAAGAGCTTTCTGCCCTGCTCACCCGGTCCAGCAGCCTGTCCTCTGCCTGCTTGGGTGTGGAGAAAGCCCTGACCTGGGGAGGGATGGGGAAGAAATCCCCACTGCCTCCTGCCCTCTGCCTCCAGGCTCTCCAGCTGCTCCAGATCTATACAGAATCATAGAACCATAGAATCATTTAGGTTGGAAAAGACCTTTAAGATCATCAAGTCCAACCATTACCCTAACCCTGCCATCCCACCACTAAACCACGTACCTAAAAACCACATCTATATGTCTTTTAAGTATCTCCAGGGGCAGTGACTCGACCACTTCCCTGGGCAGCCCGTTCCAATGCTTCACAACCCTTTTGGTGAAAAATTTTTTCCTAATATCCAACCTAAGCCTGCCCTGGTGCAACTTGAGGCCATTTCTCCTCGTCCTATCGCTTGTTACTTGGGAGAAGAGACCAACACCCTCCTCACTAGAGCCTCCTTTCAGGCAGTTGTAGAGGGCGATAAGGTCTCCCCTCAGCCTCCTGTTCTCCAGACTAAACAACCCCAGTTCCCTCAGCCGCTCCTCATCAGACTTGTGCTCCAGACCCCTCACCAGCTTCATTGCCCTTCTCTGGACATGCTCCAGCGCCTCAATGTCCTTCTTGTAGCGAGAGGCCCAAAACAGAACACGGTACTCAAGGTGCAGCCTCACCAGTGGTGAGTACAGGGGGATGATCACCATCATAGTAGTATTAAGCACTAATTGCTAATTTTTCCAGAACCTGGAATGCTCTGTGTTATTTAACAGCGTTTGTAACTGATGAACACCTCACAGACACTCTGACCTTGATGTATGTACTCCTTGGCAAACTTGCATTTCCTTTTGCATTTGGGGAGTCAGGTGAGAAGATGAATGTTAACTATTAGAGCCAGTCACAAATTTTCCAGTAGAGTGTTCTTCCATCACAGAATACAGAGGTCGCCAAATCAAAATGCAACATATTGTTGACAATTTCCATATGTTAATACATTTCTAAAGACTATATTTTGAAAATTGAAATTGAGTGGGAAGTGAGACAAAAATTCCTGGAATGCTTGGGTAAAATAAAACCAAATATCTGGGTTCCTGTGCTGTGGGTCCCCAACCTGTCTGAGCAGTGCCTCGAACAGCGGAGGCTGTGCATTGAGGGGACAAACACCAACAATTATGAAGCAGTCATTATTTTTTAAGGTTGTAAAGAGATTTTGGAACATGAGGATCAGGCAAACAGTCAAGGAAAAATGAGTGACTCCAGTGCCCCAGGTATCCATGTTTTACAAGAAAAACCTCAGATCAGATTTACGGTGACAAGCAAGTGCTGCTGAGACACAGGGATGTGAGCCTGCTAGAGGCACACCTGGAAAGCCTTCTCTGCCCATGACATGATTCAAGACAGCCCCATGGTCCAAAATATTCAGCCAACGGTCCATAAAGAGTTAAAATTGCCTTTGTGCAGCCTTCACAGCTGCAGTGGCCCAACCATAATCTTTTTGCATCCACCTTCTCAGATCTTTTGTTGGCAAAAAACGTGCTTTTCCATTTGGGAGAAATCTGAAGCCGCCCAAATCCACGCAGCAGTTGCTGCAGTGCTGGGGAAGGGAGAGAGACTGAGGGTTGGGAGCAACTCCCAGTTTGCGCTTGTGCAAAACGCCACGGATGGCAAAGCTGGCTCTTTGACATAAAAGCAAAGAGGGAAGAAAGAAGCTGCTCTGTTTTGCCGCCAGGCTTGTCCTCAACAGGGGTTTAGCCCAGCTCGGCTGTAGCGTGGCTGTATGTAGCTGTGTAGTACAAGCCCCATCCACTACTCATAAAAGTTAATTCTTAAAACCAGTTTCAAAGTTTACAACCTCTGGAAATAGGAAAAAGGCAGCACGGGAGCAGTGGGACATGGGCATCCTGTCCCTGGGGCTTGGTGGTGTTGGGGGGAGTTGACCATGCTCCAGGAGCATCCTGAGCAAAGGCACAGGGTTAGCCTGCATCTTCAGCCTCTGCATTTGAAATGTAGCAGGTGAGGTGTCCTTCTGTGAGCGAGGCTAAATATTTGGCTGACAGGGCTGCACCTGCTCACTGTGTTTCTAAAGCAAAATGTATGTGTGCTATGTGCTGTCGGGGCTCCAAGTGGGAGGTATTTGAGCTAGCAGAGACATTAACATCCATTTTCAGAAGTCTAAGTTTGCAGAAATGTACTGAAATCATATCTGGGAGTATAAAAGAGGATTTATTTTCTTTTTTTTTTTTTCCTTTTTCCTTTTTTTTTTTTCTTTTTGGTTGCTTTTTAATTAACGAATATCAAAATATTGAAACAGAGCGAGAATATCGTACCGCAAACTTTTCCGTTCGTCGGAATTCCTTTTTTCTTTTTTTTTTTTCCCCCCCCAGGAGAGTGCTGAGTAAGGAGAGCTCTTTCAGGCAGTCCTTAGAGAGAGTTGAAGTTAGCATGACAGTTTGCAGCTGGGATGCTGGTTAAGGGTCTAGGTAAGGAAATACGGAAGATGCTACACAGTTCCCAAGTGCTCCTCCTCCTCGCCTCCCCTTTGCCCCCTCCACTGATGGGAGGATTTTGCTTATCTGTAGAAATACTTGGAATCTGTAGTTTGTCCCAGGGTCTGTGAGCAAGAGCACTTGTACTGGCTGTACAGCATATTTCTGAACAGTCTTATTCCGTGATGTTTACAATAACTTAAGGCCTGCAAAAAAGAGCCGATGTGTTTTCTCTCCTCCTCTCCTCCCTGCCTGACAATATCTGCAGCATTTCCAACACAGGCTGTGTTAAGCCATTGGCATTTAGAAGCCATAATTGCATTTAGCATTTGCTTCTTGCTGTCTGGAGCCCTCTCTTGCTACAGACCTGTTTCTCGGGCAGTAATTTAGAGGGTGGGGCACCCTGCCCTTGCTTTGCCGTTCAGACTCCAGACTAAATGCCCAGTTCACCCTCCCACCAACCTGTGGTGAGTGCCCAGTCTCTCATCTACGTATTCAATGGCTTCTCAGTCCCTGTCATTTCTTTCCTTACTGTCTGTGATCGGCTCCTTCACCACACACTAATGGTATACACAGTTAAATCTGCAGCATTCAGGATTGCCTTAGAGCTCAAACCTCCTCTAAAACTCGCCTAAAAGACTGGCAAGATCCCCCAAATGCTTTCTTCCTTGTGGGAAAGCAACTCTGGGGCAGAGGATTGGGCTCCTGACAAACACCAAGCGCCTGGCATGGACCTGTTGATAGGGCCCAGGATCAGTTCCCCAAAGGAGTCCTGGGTTTTAGGGAGCAGCTGAAGTCACGGTTGAGTCAGCGGGGCTGGTGGGGACTGGTCAGAGCTGCTCTTGGGTTCTGCACACAGTCAGTCAATCACAGAAAGTGCTCTTGGAGGAAAAGCCTGTCTCTGCAAGCCCTCACTCAAATGATTCCAGGCTGGGCTCAGTAGATTGGCTGCGGCCCTTGAGGAGTCACACCAAATTCCAACAAGATTTAGGAAAGTACAGTGCTGTCCCCATCACAGATAACAGGGAATATTTCAGAGAGGTGCCAATGGCTCGTTCATCTCCGACAGCTCCTCCCGACCGCCCGGGGAGGGAATTCCCCAGCACCCCATCTCCGCTCTCAGCACCGTTTGCGTGCCTGATGTTTCCATCGCTTCAGTGCTCCTTGAGAGAGCAAAGGCTTTCACCCCCCACCAGCTAGCGTGAGGGCACGAAATGAAGAGTTTGGAGAGATGTTTGAAAGGTTTAGGTCCAAAATCCCCTCATAAATCCATAGACACTACTTGCCAAACTTGGCATTTCACATCGTTCTTGTCTATTTTGCAGATAAATATGCTTACTGGCTGCCTGCACAGCACTTGTGCACACAGCCTCTGTGATGTGCTGCTCCTTGTGGAGCTACAGGATGTGCTGTGGCTTTGCGAGTACCCCTCGATCCCACAGCGCACCCAGAGCACTTCCCAGTAATAAAACTACCAGGAAAATGGTAAAATCCTTGCTGCTGCAACCAGCAGTGGGAGAGGAGCCCCACGGCCGGCACCTGGGGCATATTTATGTGAGTAGCAGCTCTCCTAGCTCATTCGGACAGGCATGGCCATTCCCGCTTTTCCCCCAAAGCCTTGACTGAAAATGCACCCGCACCTCAGC
>NW_009259419.1:317750-321126 GCF_000687185.1 Egretta garzetta
CCCAGGCAAGGGGTCTCCAGCCTGAAGCCAGTGTTGGGTGAAAACTCCTCTCGCTAGACAACTTGCCTGAAGAGGCTTTGCTGACACAACAAAGGAGTGAAACCACACAGAAAAGCCCCGTGTGCAAGAGCTGAACCCCTAAGTGTTTTCCACAGATACGCAAAAATCTACAAAGGTGACAGCAAGCTGAGGGTCTCAGGTTGTGCTTGATCATTGCACAGGAATTAAGAAGGACGTAGCTTCAGGTTAAACTTCAAGTTTGTGCATCTCCTGCTCTCTGGGGGAAGGAAGAAGTTTAGGAGCCTGATCCATACCCCTTGGAGCCAAGAGGAGACTTTCCATTCACTCCACTGAATTTGGATTGCAACTCACTTAAATTCTCAGAAATACCTTTATCCACCCAACCCATAGGTACAGACTGTGGCTGGGTCAGCTCAGTTCTTCTTGAGACAGCCAGCCCGAGCCCTGCACCGTGTGGCTGGTGAGGGTTGCTGGGTGAGACCTCACCCGCCAGCGCTCTCGTGGTGCGTGGGAAGCACCGTGCATTAGTCAGTCATTCTTTGTCCCAGTGTGTTTGCTCAGAGAAACGTATTTATATTTGCACCTAATTAAAACTCAGCGAATGTTTCATATTTCCCCTACTGAAACATTGATAGATATGACTTAGCAATAAGTCACAGCCGTGTCTGTGGTATTATTCAGAGTTTACATACGAGGGACTGAGGCACAGCAAGACTAAGCCAAGACTGGTTCCCACTGATATGGGTGTCTAACCCAAGGTGCCGAGGAGCTCTTCTTTCAGAGCACCCAGCACAGCACCGTATTTCGTATGTTCGAGCTTCATTTGCAGCTGTGAGTGTTGGGCATGTCTGTAAATCAGACCCACAATCTCCAGTACGGCACCAGGCGATGAGGAACGTGCTGTCAGTGACCAAATATTTGTGAAAAGCTTGGTTTTTCCCTTTGAGAGCTGCTCTACAGCTGAGGCACAGATGCAATCCAGTTCCCGGCAACACTTTTCAAGTTGACATAGACTGAAATCATTCTTGATCTTCCTGTAATTGCATTCTTTACCATGTTCAATATCTCCAACAGGCGAAGCTGCGATGTTACGATAAACAGCTTATTGGAAACACAATATGGCATAAAATACAAAATACTCTGACACCTCATAACTAGATCTTTGGCAATAAGTATACTTGTTATAATAACAGCTTGATACTTTACCAATTGTTTGGAGATAGCTTACAGTGTTGATAGCCCTGCACACAAGCACCTCTGATACAGGCAGCTTGTCCCCAGGACACCAAATCTGTCATTTTCTGCAGCAGTTCTACCCCAGATCAGAGGCTGCCAGGTTTGTCCTGTTGATGCAACAGTCAGCTGGCCTTCTCACACCCATCTGACTTAGGCACGAGACTGCAATCCGTTTGTGCTGCAGGCATATGGACCGCATGTGGAAAGGATTTTGAGAAGGAAACTATTATTTCCTGCATCTATCATAAATTCCAAGTGGTATATTCAGGCATAACTATTTGAAAACAGACAGTACATTGATGAAGTGGAAGCAATTTCTCTGGGAAATTTCACCTAAACTGTTTGATTCGTCTTAGTGCTGCCAACTCTTTGATGTTCATCATGAACCTCGTAAGACTTGCTTTTTTTTCTTTCTAAAGCCAGGTTTCTTGGGTTATAAGTTTTTGGGGGTTGTCAAGATGTCTATGCACCATCTGTTTTCACCCAGTCAGCAACATATGGGGAGTCTTATGCCACTAGAGAGTGAGGATTTTTTTTTCAAAGATGTTTCAGTCAGGTATTTAAACATCTGAGGCATAGGGAGAAGCATCATGTGGGAAAGTGCGAGAGAACGTGCAGTGTCTGGCACAGATATGGCAGGCTGAGGCACAAAGTGCTCACATGCGTAGGCTGGAGAATAATATTTCTCTAACAAAAACTGTCTTTTTAAACACCAAGCACATTTTTGCGTGTTTTCATTTTGAGTCATTTAATGAAAAAAATTGGAAAACTCCAGGGAAAGCATTCAATCTGCTCCAAGTTTTTCACAGGAGGAGTGTTTGTTTTCTCAGCAGACTCCTCTCCTACAATTGTTTGGTTTCTGCAGATCTTTGGGGAGCCTCCACACACATAAAGTAGCTGAAGAGTCTTTTAGCTGCCCTTTACTACTCCCTGCCTCCTCTGATGTCCTATAAAGCGGGGGGGAGGAAGAAGACAGTTCTTTGCTCTTCTCCCACTCTGCTGGAAGGAGACTACCACTGAGAAGTGGCTGGATGACACATCTTTGTCGAGGCTTGGTGAGTCTCCTCTCCCTACGGTAGGAGCCTCACTGCTCAGATCAGTCAAAACATAACCAACACCAGTGAGGCTTCAGCACTGTTTCGGGCTCTGGGGATGCAGAAGGACCATCAGACCCTGAGCATGAGCACCTCCCTGCTTCCTGCTGCCATCGGGACCTCAGCGGGACGGAGCCAGTTCCTGGAGCAGTATGTGGGCTCCCATGCCGTGTCCCTCGCTCCTGAGGTCAGGTGTCCCTGCAGGGGACAGGAGGCAGAGGAGCACCCCAACGTGCACATGGAAACTTGCTACTCCCTGGCTGTGAGACACACTGGTAGCCAGGAGCTGAACGTCTCCATTTTGTGCAAGGAGGAGATACGGGCTCAGAAAACATTCAGTTTTCCTAAATCATTTCTACTTACTCCTGCAGAAATGTGCCTCAAAGTTGAGTGCACGTTTAGCATTTGCTTCCTTTTCCTAATGAAGTTCAGCAGCTGGGTTATCCTAGATAACGGTGCCAAATCTTGAAAGATTTCCTTATTCCAAGGCTATTGCTCAATTGACAATCTGCCTCAGTAATTAAGCTGCCTTCAGGGAGAGAGGAGAGCTGGAGGCAAGCGGACAATTTAATGAGTTGATGCAAAGGGCAAGACAAGGCTGTAGCGTGAGTCCATCCTAGTACGGCCCCAAGCCCGCCCTAACAGCTGTGTCTTTGCCGCTCGGAGCGCCTGCGTTCTCGGGAACGAACTTGAACGGAGTTGTTTGGAGTGCAGAGCCAGCACAGGGAGATCAAATTTACTTTCCACTACTCGATGCACCGCCTTGCCGCAGGCCAGCCTGTTTACAAGTCGGCTGCCTGGAGGACTCCAAGGAGCGAATGCAACTGGGCAGGCACCCTCTGGTACAGCTTCTCCAGGCTCGGTCTTGTTCCTCTGTGCCAAATCACTCGTTACCTGCAAGGAGTCCCAGACCTCTGGTCTCAGAAGTGAATAGCATCTGATGAGCCCATGGAGATCCTTACATGCCCAGATTTCTGTGTGTTGATGAGGTATCAAACATCTACAAAAGGGGAGAAAAATCAGCA
>NW_009259419.1:321166-324714 GCF_000687185.1 Egretta garzetta
AGCAGGAAGGCTAATCCTTCACTGAGCTGGGTCTGTGGTCAGGCATAGCCCTAGATTTCTGCTTGGAGCTGGAGGTTAACTTTAGCTCAGACAAAGGTTATTAGATCCTTGTTTCTGCTTCCATTATTTCTCAAAAGCCACTTAGCAGAACTGAGTTATCTTCCTTGTCTAAATTCTCTGACTACTGATGATGCTTGGCTGCCTTCTCTGTATTTTCAAGGCCTTATGCTAAATTTAGACAAGGAGGAGAGATTTCTCCTCTGGACCTTCATTTAGTGGGTTACCCATTGACTACTGTGGGCACAATGTGATCTAAAACTCTCATTTACTGCACAGCCGAGTGGGTTTCGGTTAGGAAGACTGATTTCTTCTTGCTACCTACTAGAGCTCCACATGCCCTTCATGTGAATGGCACATGCTCTGTGCCCTGAAGGACACTGCTGCAGGTTTCCAAAGACTTAGGACCACCCCTTCCTTTCTTATATATTACCTTAGGCAAATACTTCTTAAAAATTGACTTTCTTGGCTGCACATGTGGTTCTCAAGAGATCCTACATAAGCGGTGTCTGCTGCAGCGCGGTGCTCCCTGGAGACACCCAGTCCGAGGCCACTCTGGCCCTTCCTCAGTTCTTCCAGCCCTGCCCATCTGCTGCTTCCTTCCTTGCTCTGCCCAGCAGCAAGACCTGGGAAAATACCTTGATTTTATCCAGAGATAGAATAGGAAGCATCAAAATACCAATCATAAGAATTTGTGGGAGTAAAGTCTTTGCATCTGAATACTCAGGAAGTAGAAACACAAAAGTAATTTTCTGCTTGGAGTGAAGATTAAGAGAAATTTCTTTGTGCTTATTAGAGGAAAGCATCTTCTACTATTTTTACATCTTTAATAAAGGTGGTTTTCTCCAATTGTTATGCAATAAAGGTGGAATTCTACCAAGTGTCTGATGATGACCCAAACCACAATAGTGAAATACGAGACACTTGCTCATGTCACTGAAATCTCAGAAGGGAATTACAGCCTTTAGCAGGGTTCATTTGAGGTATACTACTTAAGGTAATAGGGCTGGACAATCTCATTAAGATTTATTTCCACCCCATTTAAACCTGGGTTCAAAAGTACAGCTGGAGCTGTACCGGCTTTATCTTTGTCTTATGGAAGAGATTGGAAAAAGAAGTAAACAGAAAACACGGTCAATCACTCAGTCTGCTGGGCCAGGAGACTGCAGTGTATAGTGAGCACAGACTTGTGTCCAGCAGGCTTTTTTTTTCTCCCACTGAATTTAAGAGATATTGCATCATCCCGGGAGGGAGGGGGTAACACAGCCATTGCTTCTGCTCTTCCCCCATCACGCTCACTGGACTTGTTCCAGACCTGCATTTGTCCCCACTCATTTGGGAAATGGATTGTTCAGGAAAAATACATTTTCAAACACTTCAGCTTGTGTTGCAGACTCCCTGAGTAGGCTGAGATGTTTACAAAGCTTCCAACGCATCGGGCTTGTCCTCCCCCAGCTAATGATATATGGCAACAGTAATTCTGCTATCACACTCTTAAGTGCTTGTTCTTGCTTCTGCTGAAGTCATCCAGATTGTGGGTTAGTCGGAAGCATTTATTTTCTCTGCTTTTTCATTATAAAAGAAGCAGAGGATCTTTCCACCTGGGAGAGGAGAACTTGCCAGAGAGCAAATGCAGAAACCCACTAAATTTGCTGCAGTGTCTTTCTGCTAAGTGGGAATAAATACACTCGGACGCTTCAAATGCTGGCGGGAGGCTGCACCTACCAGAAGAGACTCGTGGTGACCATGGCCTGAAGGCCAGGGGCTTTTGGGAGCAGGTACACCATAATCCCCAGGCCAAGCTCAGGCTGCCAACATGGTCCAGCTCCTCTTGCAGCAAGCAGGTGTGGGGCCACCCTAGGGCTCACCCTTGCGGGAGGGTGGGCTGCAGGGCCAGCACCAAGGGAGGCTTCAGCAGGCAGATGATGTGAGCAGCAGAGGACATGACCTCAAGCACGTCCATGGTGGTGTTTCCACACAGCAACATATCCAAGCCCTTCAGTCTGTGAATGGATTTTCTTGTTTGGGCAAGACCCTTCTCAGATTTGGATGATCCTTTGTGGTTTACCAAAACCCAGGGTAAATAAGTACATCCAGAGGCCCCTGGAGATACCAAGTCAGGGAAATGCATTTGGCCCCCTCCCACACTTTCTGTTAGAGGCTCAGCTGGGAAGTAGATCCAGCATCGCTATTCTCTAAGTATAGAATCATAGAATCATAGAATGTTTTGGGTTGGAAGGGACCCCTAGAGGTCATCTAGTCCAACCCCCCCGCAGGAGCAGGGACACCGCTAACCAGATCAGGTTGCTTAGAGCCCCGTCCAACCTGGCCTTGAAAGCTTCCAGGGATGGGGCCTCCACTACTTCTCTGGGAACCTGTTCCAGTGTTTCACTACCCTCACTGTAAAGAATTTCTTCCTTATATCCAGTCTAAACCTACCCTGGTTTAGTTTAAAACCATTACCCCTTGTCCTGTCACAGCTGGCCCTACTAAAAAGATCTTCCCCATCTTTCCTATAGGCCCCCTTTAGGTACTGAAAGGCCGCAATCAGGTCTCCCTGCAGCCTTCTCTGCTCCAGGCTGAACAAGCCCAACTCCCTCAGCCTGTCCTCCTAGGAGAGGTGCTCCAGCCCTCGGATCATTTTTGTGGCCCTCCTCTGGACCCGCTCCAACAGTTCCATGTCCTTCTTGTGCTGAGGGCCCCAGAGCTGGAAAACCCCCAAGTCCCTCTCGGCAGGGCTGCTCTCGATCCTTTCTTCCCCCAGCCTGTACTGGTACTGGGGGTTACCCTGACCCAGGTGCAGGACCTTGCACTTGGCCTTATGATTTTCTTGGCACTTGTTTGATGCATAAAAACTCACAGTCAACACTGCCATGTAGGACAGGACTAAGGTCTGCATGTTTGGAAGAAAGCTAAGGGATTGAATAGAAAGAAAAGTGGAGTCGTCAGTTCTAAGGACCCATCACCATAGCATCAAACCACTATTTACAAAACTTCTTTGTGAAGAAATTTCCACATGCTCTTTCCTTCAGTTTCAGTTAAACTCAACATAGTCACTGCTCTGGATTTAAACTCTGCTCTGAAAGGCCTGTAATCTAAACATGGAAACAATTAAGTCATGTGCTAAAACAAGAAAATGAAGCTGCATGGTGGGATCCAGTGCCATGTGAGGACCCCCGGGCTGGTCCTGGTGGGGCTGCGATGGCCCCATTGCGTAGAGCAACACCTAGGGAAAACCTTCTTGGCAAGGGGAGCTTCCATCCCAGAGAAAACCCTCGTGCAAGCGCCAGAGCTGCCATGCTGGGAGGAAACCATCATCAAGCCCCAGAGGGAGGTTTACCTGGGGGGTAAACCCTTCTGCAAACCCCAGAGCTGCTGTCCTTAGGGGGAAATCCTCCTGCAAACCCCAGAGCTGCTGTCCTTAGGGGGAAACCCTCCTGCAAGACCCAGAGCTGCTGTCCTGGGGGGGAAACCCTCCGGCAAAGCCCACA
>NW_009259419.1:324751-354012 GCF_000687185.1 Egretta garzetta
CCTGCAAGCCCCAGAGCTGCCATCCTTGGGGGGAAACCCTCCTGCAGGCCCCAGAGCTGCCGTCCCAGGAGCCTGAGGCTGGGCCAAAGCTAACAGGAGCTGCCCAGGCTGCCTGGCCAGCCGGGCCATAACACGGCCCCTCTGCATCTGCGTTGCTGGTGCTGCCTGGAGCATCGTGCACTGTCCTCTCGCGAATGATGTAGGTGTGCTCTGGCCTGAAAGCAGCAGAATAAAGCCCCATCTGTTTCTGGTGGCTGAGTTGTGTGAAATACAGTTAGACTCTGGCACAAAGGGAGAAAAAATTAATTGGGTATTCAAACTTCATCCTGTTTTAATCTGGAATTATTAAGGACATTTATATTTTTAAACACAATGTTTAACCTGACAGCGTCCCATTAAAATACTTTATATAAGCTCATTAGGAGCTTCTGTGCAGTATCGTGTTTATTGCAATTAGCAAATATTAGTGGCTCAGCCGAACTGCAAGATATTTTTTCTGTCCTGCTCCTCTTTTGTTCCTTCATCTCCTGCCTGTCATAACCTAAGCAGAGCCTAGATTAGATCCTTTCACACATCAGCCTTTCTGTCTGACAAGTTCTAAAGAAGGAGAAATAGAAAAAAAAAAAGAAAAGGAATAGAAAATTAACCATTAGGAGTCTCTGAGAAATCAAAAGAGCCTCTTAGATTAAGTCCCTCAGCAGCATCAAGGCTAGCAGCAGTGCCAGTGGCATTAGTGGCACTAAGTCACTTAATTCCGATATGATTCAGAATCATTTGTAGCTATCGGCTTATTCAGAGTAAATCCTCTTCCTCACAGGTCTTTTGTTTGCCATCCCTTGACAAGCTACGATGCATATTAATGAACTTGTAAGATATGTGAAGGAGGGATATATTTTCATTTGTGCTGAAGTTTCCTGCATGCAAATGCTACTGTAGAAATACTAGTAATGAATAGTACTAATAGTTAATGAATAAAATCCTTATTTTGGTTTTATCTGGGGTTTTTTGAGCCCTTACTCAGATACAAAATGTAGGAAATAAGATGGAGGTTTTCCTGAATAAGGACAGAAGCCCATTTTTAGAGATACTTAGACCTTGCTCTGGTCAGTGGCAAAGTGTGGCCCAGCTGGCCCATGTCCCAACCTGGATCTCACGGGATGGCTGGAATTTAGCCTCTGACATCTTTCATGGTTCGTGAGTGAATCACAGACTGCTAAGCCACTTCAAGCCCACAGAGACGCCAGGTTCCCAGGAAGGAGCAAAGGTTTGGGTACCTGAGTCTCAAATCCTATCATGAGTGCTGGAGCTCCCAATGTAAATGTCAGCGCAGACCTTTCAGCCCAGCTTGCCACTTCTGTGTGTACCCACAAATGCCTGAGTCCTGACATTGCTGAGAAGATAAGCACTGGTGTTTATCCTACAGCTTCTTGAGGGGATTCTAGGATCCTCTAGGAGAGGGCATCCTAACTAACTGGGCTGGGATGCTGTGACCAAACGGTGTGGAGAGGCATTTAGGAAGTGGTGTAGAAATCAGTACTAGACCCTCCACGACAGACCTTGGCTGTTCCCTCACGGTGCCCCATGGCTGCGCAGGGAAGGACTCCTGCTCTGCTGCCAAGCTCCAGCCCTACTTGGTTTGGCAGCAGTGCTTGACATTACCACTTCTTCTGCCCTGTGTGCTGGCCTGCACTGCCCGCATTTGACGATAGCTGGAAAAAAGTCCGACTTTTACAAGGCTGTTAGAGGTTTTTTTCTTTTTCTGGAAAGGGAGGAGATAAAGGTGCCCATGAAGCTCACTTATTCACTTAACAATTATATAAAAATGCATCCAGAACCTACTGCAAAAGTGCCAGGTATGTGGAGCAGCAATCAGAAAACTATTTTTCATTTACTGTAAGCATCAAAACTATCACATAATGTTCAGATATCAGAGTAAGAAGAGTTCATTTTGGGGACTTAAGAAATGAAGGTTCATCTCTCAAGGACACCCATTCTGCAGCTGTCAATAATCTAGATTTAAGGGTCCAATTCACAGACTTTTTTTTTTATGCTGTTATGTTCTGTTGGAGTTGCTTGGGTTTCTGTTTCTTTTCCCAGCTGCTGCTCTTGCTTCCTAATGCTCTCCAGTGGGACAGCCTGCTACTCAGCCACTTGGAAGTCAATCCCAGAGTGTCTCTTGCAGGAGGCAGACTCCAAGTGCTCACCACTGAACATGCCAGAACCCCTGAAGGTCACTGAGTAGTGCATGTGTCATTGCTCCAAGCAGAAATTACCATTTGCAAGATGCCTTGAAGTAGTTAGCAGTCCTGTCTGGAAATACTCACCATGAGTCTGTCTTGCCCATTCAAATCTTTTCACTGATTTCAGGGAGCTCAGCTTGGATTTATTGTTAGGACTAAACTTAGGTTCCTAAAATCTCAAGATGTCATCTGTTATTTTTCTTTTAAATTGTTTAATCCAAACATGCATCAACTGACAAGTGCATCTTTGTCCTGCTTGTCTTGCACAAATGTAATCTTTATGGCACGTACTCGTTGAACTGAAAAACAACATTGATACCCACTTCCATCGCCTTTCCAGGAGTGGATTTAGGACACAGTCTAGAGATTAATGCCTTGGCTGATAGTGAGGAGCATTAAGAGTGGGACCAAGATAGGGTCAGATTACATAAAAAGAGAAACACTAGCTGCAAAATCCACTACTATGCAGAGGAGAGCAGAATGTCTCATGGATTAATTTATCAGTATTTCAAAGCTGGTCCATCAGAGGTGAAGCCAGATACAGCACTTAGAAACTAGAGTCTGTATTCCAGTTACGTTAGCTGTGATCTTGCACTAGCTGGTTCACAGAAAATTTGAAAAGGAGGATAAATATTGTCTATAGTCCCCTTTGCCAAAGAAAATGTAAGCGGTATTATTTTCAGCTGCTTACTCATTCAGAGGGAGCCACAGCACATGAGTCTTGCTGTGCTTTTTGGCTGCTGGGAGCCAGCAGCTTTCCTCTTCGAGCGTGGAGCTGTGCATGCCCGGCTCTTGAGGGAAACTAGGGATAAATCACAAGTTTGTCGATGTCGCCTTGCTAACGTGATGTCTGTAGTCTAAGCATGTGCAGTATGGATCATGGACATGCTGTTGGAAGGGAAAGTGTTTGGGGAAACTTTTACAAATGGGAAGACAAATATGCTGGTATCTCTTGTTGTGTTCCAATAAGGAGATGTAGCATTAGGTGCAGACTGGCTAAAGAAATCACTGCCTTCGTCAGTGGTAACAATGTTTTGCAGCAAAGACAGATTGTGTCTAGGGAGAAAAATGAGAAAGGTGATTCCCAAATAATATCAGTATCAGAACGTATCAAGAAAATACTATTTCGTTACCAAAAAAAATAATGACATTAAAATCTGGTTATGTGGCTTGTCTAAACTGAGGAGACTAAATATTCAGTAACTAAGTATCACTACCCAAAGGATTTGTTACTCTCCCGTTATCCTGCTGCAAGTTAAATACCCCACAAAATGACCCTTAGCAGCAAAAATTAAAACCAGCTATATTTTATTAGTTAGCAGTGAGCCCCCGCATCAAAGGATAAAAGGTGTCAACATGAGATCCAATTAGAAGAAAAAAAGAAAGAAAGAAAAAAAGGAAAGAGACATTAATCACAGCATCCCAGATGCGTTCCCTCTGGAGCCAGCGTCCAGGAGCACACCGAGTAGCAAGCATTGGTTTCAATCCTGGGAAAGGCCTGGCTCAGCTACATGCAGCTGAAGGGATGCTCTGGAGGAAAAGCGGGTTTTGGCTCCTCCGTGTTTGGGACTCAGGTCAGTAACATCAATATATGCTTGTTGCCCTGCTCTCTCAGCTAAGCCGCCTGTCACTTACCTGCCCTTCACACTGGAGCAGACATAAAGAAGCCCAAAATGCCACTGAAGAAGCATTTTGTTCTTTCATTCTTCCTAGGGGTTGCTAGTGATGGGTGGGTAGAGCTTGCTTACAAAAAATGTAGGATAGTTTCAGAAATATGGTAATACTGCAACAGGTAATAAAAAATCCAACAGCTCCAAAAAGAGCCCGTTTCACATTCAAAATGCCTGTCAATAAGCTCAGTTATACATTCACAAACAGCCACTTGTACTACAAGAATGTCGCCAAAGAGCCCAATTTCGTTTTCTCCCAATCCATGGCAATTTACAGGACTGTGATTTAAATCCTGGTCATCACCCTGAGTGTGTATGTTTGGGGGCTGGAGAGTTAAATCACACGAGGCCTTCTTTTTCTCACAGAATCAGCTGTACCTCGAGAAGTCGTTCAGTGCAATTATTCATTACTTGCATAAATCAGAGCAATGCAAAGAGGTCTGCCACTGAAGTGCAATGGCATATTCTTGTTCCTGTTATTGTTCCAACATATCTAACCTGAGAAAGGGGTGATTCCTTGGTTTTGTTGTTGGGTTTTTTTTTTTTTTTTCTGGTTGGTTTTGGTTTTTTGTGATGCTATATACTCCCAGGGAAATAATGGACAGTGATTTATTTATGAAATTCCTAGAGCGGGAGGAAGTCATGCTTGGGTCTTGCTGCCATGGAGGGAGGTAAATAGACTGTTCTAGTATATTTAGCTAAAGAAGATATAACCCATAGGAAAACAGACTGAGCAAGACCGGAGAGACATATACAAGCTGGCACAGGAGATACTGAGCCAGAAAACAGACTGTTTAGGTAGAGGCACTTATGGGTACTCCCTACCAGCGAATGAATCATCGAGGGCATAACTGGCTATTTTTAGCAGCAGTGCCTACGTTTCTTTTTCCTTTTACCTTGATAGATCTGTGAAGCACTACATAGGAGCCACTACAAATCCCTATGGAGCAATGCTGGGCTTCCTTGTATGGATGGGCAGGACTCAGAGTGCCCTTGGCTTGGCTCTGCAGCAGGGCCCACAGACATAAATATATATACACATATACATGTATGTATATATATAAGTGCATGTGTGCGTCCATGCAGAAGTAGTTCATTCTCCCAGCATACGTCCTCACATGGTGGGGAGCATGGGGGTGCTGAGGCACACTTTGGGCTGCCCCCCCCCCGCTCCCATGCTTCCCCTCCACTCCCCTGTGGGGACCAGGGAGATTGCATCTTCTGACATGCTAATCGTTGCTCTGGGCAAAAACCTTTGACTTCAGCTCTGGGGATCATGATTTTACCCAGTAATTTATCCCAATAATGGAAACCAGTGGGTAACACAATATTTGTTTTTATCATTATAGTCACCATTTGGAAGCAACGGGCTGCAAACCCCTTATGATTTGTGGCAGGGCATTCCATTAACGCATCTATAAAAAAGCAAAGATGGCTCCACTGACAGCACTTACCAATTTTCTCTACTACTTTGATGACTATTCACTTTGAATGGAAAGTGCTTTTCTGCACCATTGAAGCATAGCTGGTATCTAACCTTCGAGCCCTCCGAAAGGCGGAGATGCTATGAGGAGGAACACTTAAGAGAGCGCACCCGCTCTTTGGCACGCGCTGCCCAGCTTCAGGCCCCGCGCGGCTCGCTGCCCGCGCTGCGGCCGTATCACGCGCACGTCGGGACACAATGTGCCCCGTGGCACCGAGAGCGGAGCAGAGCTATTGCCTCCGCCTGATGGTTTTGTGTGATTACCAAGTGGATTTTACGTTCAATTCCTTGTATGAAATTGGTGGTAAAATCTACGCAGGTCTAAGCTTGTTTCTAAGCTTTAATTGGACGGCAGAAACAGCGCGTACTCGTCTGGCAGCAGGGGGTATGGAGGCTGTAAATTGAGAGGCTGCTGCTCAAATCCAGCAGATCAGCATAAAGCCCTCAGGATATTATTCTTACTGCAATTACAAGTAACAGCCATCAGGAAAAGAAGGGGTAGGAGGCTGCCATGTAGTGAATAGAAATGTTTCTCTTCAGTTGTTTGTATGAATGCTGCAGACAAGGATAAATAGTTGCTACCGTAAAGCTGTCGGTGACAAATTGATACCCATCTGTGTCTCTAGCAGTCCTCTAGCTTTTCCTTATGGGAGGCAATGGTGGGTCATTGGTGTGGTCATTTTAAGATTGGTAAAAAAAATAATCCTGATTTAAGAGTCTCCTTGTGTGACCTTTGCTTATATTCATAAGTGTTTCTCACACAAACAGCTCTAGTGATGCTGATGCTAATAGGTAGATGGTAGAGACGATTTCCCTGTGACTGTTAGAGACTGGGGACGAGGAACAAAAGCTCCTTTCTGAGAGCTGCCCATCCATCTCGAATGCTCTGACTCACTTCACCTCATGTGGGACTGACTGCTTAGAAAAACCAACACTGCCATCTTTTTACCACGTTTACGGGATCACAGCCTTAGGATACACAAAGCATTACTCACTTCAGCTGATTCCATTAATGCTGAAGACACAGGCTTGTACTTACTCCATACGAGCTCTAGAAAAAGCTTCCGTGTGAGAGGATTATGGCTACAGTTCAGATGCTCAACATTTCCTAGTGGAAATATTTCACAATGAAGCAGTAGCATCATTAAGAGCTTGCAATGCATCAGCATCTGCTTTATTTCTTCTGTTAGAGTTGCCCTAATATATTTTTTTTTGTGTAAGGCTATGAAGAAACTCAAAACCCATTGTTGCTGTTCTTGATTTTTATGGAACTAGTTACTTAGGAAATAGAGAAAAAATCTCAGGCTCAGTTGTACAGCCTAAGCGATCGATGCAAAATGGCAATGCAATACTGTGTCAACGCAAGTTGAAAGCTGAGCAGATTTCTTGTTGCCAACATGTGCCTATCTGAGCATGCTTGTATGCAAACACAAATTCAGTCTGGCATAAATTATACGAACTATGTTATCTTGCATCACAATATTTTCCCAGTTCTGTGTGTTTCCAAATATATCTAATTTATGCATTTCTGAGTGTATAATATGCGCTGCTCACAGCTGAAGCAGGTGTATCAGCTCTTCTCCGTTTCATTCAGAGATGCTTTTGGATATGTCAACAGATAGAAAAAGTACTTCTCCAGGTGGTACCAGGTTTGACAAACAAGCAGTTTGACAAGTCCCAGACAAGGTACCCAACACAAGCCCTCCAAACTACAAATTCTTTGTTGCAGGAGGTGTACTCTCCCTTTCCAGTGACCTTGCCATCCTAAGCAGGTTCTTATGACATCACCTTAATGCTGTGGCTTAAAAACAGCTTAATTAATTTAGCGTCTATGCATTGCTGTCTGCTGCCATTGTAACCTTCGCATAAATAAAAAGAAGATAAGGCACCCGGCTGCCTCTCATGCAGAGCCCTTTGAGTCCCAGACAGAACCCACCAGCTGCTCCAGGGGCATCGCTGAGGAACATGAAGTCCATCCCTGAGGAACCAGTCCAGGCAGACCACAGTGGAGCACCAGAGTTCTGTGCAGGTCACTTGTTTCTTCCATTACTTAATTCCACATTGCCGTTGTTGACATCAGGATTACCTTGTATTTTATTAACAGCTGGGTTTTTAACTCCATCTACAAAGTAATTAATTTTCCTTAAGTGTGACGGTGGCTCGGTGTTAAGCAGTAAGCAGACAGGGTTACTGCAATGATGCTTTCTCTAGTCTGGATATGGTACTGTAAGAGAGCGTCTGTTCCTGTATTGCCTGACTCTAAATACCACACTACAGCAAGAAAAATTGTTCTGACCCAGTGCTGAGCTCTGAGGAGCTCATAGACTTGTTTCTTTTTAAGTATTAACTGCTCACAGCGAGTGTTTTAGTGTGAGTTTAGAACAGAAAGCAGCATTCCTTTTCCTTCAGTACAGTCTGAAAAGCAGACAGGTGGCAGTAAAAAAAGGACTCTAAATCTAAAGCAAGCTATAATGCCATTAATGGTTTAACTTACTTTAATAAGAGGGGATTTGTTGCTTACTAGTTTGAGATTATACATAACTGTACGTTCAGTCAGTAAGGAAAAAACCAAGATAAGCAATCGAAATATCTGATTTTAAATATATTTCATTTTCCTAAGTAGTAGACTTGTAGATCTTTTTACACTATTCATTAGCTAACAAAAGAAATCCCCATCCTGAGATCCAGCCAAGAAAATCTGGGATTGGAGTTCATGCAGAGACTAATCTATGTAGATTGCAGAGCTGTATTGTCTTCCTCCCGGCATTGTACAGCTTGGTAGCATACCCCAAAACCAAAAACAGATTTAAAAGAGAAGAACGTGTTGCATTTCTCCCCAGCCCCAGAAATACCAGCTGCCCTGTACCAGGGTAAAGGGCCTGCTGTTCGCACAGGGCAGTGACTTTGTGGTCTGCAGGTATAACCCTGGGAGGTTTGGGGCTGTGCACTGCTGATGCCCTCAGCAGCCCTTCGCTTCACAGCGCTTGATCCCACAAAGCTGCCCCAGTCTGGCAAGTGGCATCACAGCAGCAAAGGGTATTATCTGAATTATGCATGTATCAAACCTGGGCTCTGCACCGTGAGAATGGGTTCAAAACCCCCTTCCGACAGCCCCATCGCTGTATTTCATAGCGTGTGACTCGTTAACTGTGAGCAGCTGAGACAGCCCAGGTAGAAAGATGCTTTTGGAGCTGGCTGCTTTGTTCAGAGAGAGCCTTACAAAAATCTTATGCTTGCTTTTGTGGAATGGGCTCAGGCACACTGAAGATGGAGGAGATCTGTTAAGGAGCTAAGGCACTTCATCCTGGCACGAGCCAAGCATAGGGCTGTGTCAGACATCTAGGAGCTACTGAAAGAGTGAGACCTCTGAAGCTATCTGAACCCATCTGGCTGGGAGGTCAAGTTTGCAGCCAGGGTTTCTGGAAGAGCAGATACTTTTCCTTTCTAGCAAAAATCTTTGAGAAGAGTCTGAACCTGAATACTGGGTATTACAGTACAGGTAATACTACAGTCCTGTATTACCTGTAGTCTATAATCAATTGATTGAGGCATCTATCCTCATGCGTTCTTCTTTGTTCAAAATAATGAGATAAGATAGCTAGACGTGGATAAATGATACTACTTTTAATCATAGTCTTGGAGTTCACACTGCCCAGCACATGTGGGAGGGGAACCCCCAGAGTGCCAGGCATGCGGGGGAGGTGGGGACGGTGGCTTTTGATGGGTACAACGAAGCTGCGCAGGGAACAGCAGTGCTGGGTCACCTCCTGCATGTGTTCTGGTATTGGCACTGAGCCGTGCGTGCGCCTGGGCACTTCTCTGGCTTTTACTGCACACTGATCTTCTCCCCCTGGCCGTGTCATCCTCAAGATGTTTTTCCATCTCCTTTAATCAGATTAACCAGCTGCTCATGCTCTCAGGTCACTGACTCTGTGGGATGTACTTCAGACCTTGGTCTGTCTCGCTTTCATATTTACCCCCTCAACAGCTGTGTGCTCCGAGCAAGGGGATTGTGTCTGGCTTGGCTTGCTGGGGCACCGATATTCTGTTTTCTGTGAGAGGGGCCCTTTTAGTCCCCTTGGAGATGCTGTGCTGCACCTGTGTTCTCTCCAAAATGGGGCTCAAGGTGGTACCTTCCCAAGGGATATGGCAGGGGCAGACCTGTACCATCTGCTTCAGACTGGTATTGTCTTCCAAAACATTTTAAGGGATGCTTACTGGTAGAAATGAGTTTTTTACGTCCCTCAGGGTGACGTTGGACACTGTGGGACGGTAGCAAGTGATTTGAGTTAGTACCTCTGAAGAGGGCATGCTGCCACCACAGCTGAAGCTCTTGCTTCTTAGCAAGGACATAGCGAGGAGCTTAATTTGCTGCTAATTTGATGGAAATATGAAGTAAAATGGATATGTGAAAATGAACACAAAGATTTCACATACTTACATGGAGTCTGTTCTCGTACTCTGATTTTAAGATGACATATCTACGGTGATGGAAGCCAACGTTTTCATTTGTGTCCACAATCCATATATAGCACTGCATCTGTACACATGCCAATGAATAAATGTTTCCATTATTGTGTTTGCAGTCTGGAAAAATAACCCAGTAAACCTCTGAATAGCATCAAATATATCCAGACTAGAACATAAAAGGCTTTGCCATAAATACATGCATTTCAGGATGTCTGTTACTCTGTTCTTAAAGCAACTAGAGCTAATTGCCAATGAAATCAGCAGATCAGCAAGCAACTAACGCAGCATTTACAGGAAAAAGTCTGGCCTTCGCCGTGCTCCGCAGCGCTTGAAGCAGTTGCCATTGCTACTTTTCTGACTGTTATTCTCCACGATCTTCCAGCCTTACTGCAACTGGACTTGTGAAGCAGTAATTACCATGAATATGCATATATCCTCCCTCATAAATTATTTCTGACATATGTGTTTTAAGTAGGGCAACAAAGATATATGAACTAGACAGGCTGTAGTTGTTTGTGTGGAGTTATTTTTTATGAAGTAACTTGGATTTGAATGTCAGGTATTTTCACCGTGGTATTCACTGCAGCACTAAAATATTGATTTTGTCCCCCTGAACACTAAATACCGTTTTTACTATGTTTATTTGCATGGAGCTAATATCTGCGATGCTGTGTTGGTTGTTATATTGTTTCTACAACAAACAGTAGCTGCAGAAGATGAGATAACTGTACCCAGCTCCCGCCCTGGCCGTACCCCGGCTGCAAGCATGAACGGGTTTACATTTACCGCACTTGTTTTGCATAGCTTTTGCACAGTTTTACATTTACGGCCTGGTTTTACATTGCCTTGCACTTGCAGCACTGTGCTGCAGGTACATTTGCACGTTAGAAAGGCTGGATAAATGGTGACGTGGTCACTACCCATTTGCCCTAATCACTAATGGTAAAGCTGGCCTATTTTTTAAAAGGAAAACTAGTATTAAGCTAGCTAGTCTACTGAAATACAACTGTCTACAGTCAGAATTTTCTTTTTGCCTATTATAATGTCCAATATAATAGCTACTTACGAAAAAAGTATATTTTTATCATTTCTTCCTCTAATAATCACCGAATACGGTTGTCAGAAGCAAACAGTGAGACAAACATTTTCTTTTTATAGTCTTAAAGGCGTTCTGGAAACATAGGCTTGTGTTGGAGCATTTCTCAGAATATTTCCATCTGTCAAGGGAAGATACTAAACGGACGTTCTTTTATCTTTTTATATATTATGGGCCTAATTTGACAGCTTTTTCTTAAGCGCATTTCCTGTTGTTTTCATTGCCCTTCTGAAACATAGATGATACCATGTAGGAACACTCCCTGGTACATTTATTTACTATTTTTGGCTGATGAAATTTTCCATATCTCAATTTCTAGGCTTATGTGCATCAGCATTTAGAAGTACCAACTCCTAAGTGTATTTATGCTGACATGCTATGGGCACCAACTCAGAAACACGTCCACTCCACTCCAGCTTCTATACTCAAGTCACCCTGCCAGAATTCAAGTTCTTTCATATTCTGATTAGGTGCTTACTCCATGTCTCTTCTTAGCATCCTTTTTTTGTAGATGGACTCGGCAGTGTGTCATTACATTCCTAAAAAGTGCTCAGTTGACTGGGGCGGGAGGGAAGCTGGGAAGCCCTGCCTTGCAAAGCCCTGCTTCCCTACCGCAGCACAAGGGAGCATCCCAACGGCCTCTCTCCCGGACGGAGCCATACTATCAGCCTGAGCATGTCACCTCATTTGAACTCCTACATTACATAAAATGAGGAAAGAAGTTTTAATTTATCCAAAAACGTGTCCATGAAAGGAGTTTTAAGCCGTTTCACCCATTATGAAATCTCAGCCATGAAACTCTTATTCAGGCAGAACTATGGATGGGAAGATGCCTATTACAGCTAGAATATTTTTTCTCCTAATAACAATGAAAAACCTGCTACATATTATTACATTTTGAATGAGGGCTTCTATGCAGTAGGGTTTTAATGATCTCACTGTTGCCAAGTTTTGCTTTCAAAATCCCAGTGGAACATTTTTACCAGGCCTATTAGGTAATGCACACAACTTTTGGGCACAAATTCACTGTCTCCTATTCAATGTCCTCATGCTAGACCTTGCCAATGACACAGATGTTCTTTTTCCATAAATTCCATCAGCCATGGTCTGGAAGCCATAGTTTTCGTTGTTCCGTTCATCTCTGCTTTGTATGCATTTGTTATAGCTGGTCATTACCCTCTAACAAAAAACTTTCTGTCTAATTTAGCTTGTCTTTAAAATAAAATTTCTGAGGCAAAGAGAAGAATGATCATTCTCTGCTGTGGGCCAGTTCTGACCCTTTTGTAAGCATCAGGAACATCATCGGTATTGAAGATTGGAAATTTTGTATTGTCCCAACCAATGAAGAAGGAAATATTTTTTTCCAAATCTCATAAAATGTCAGTTATACAGATTTTTCAATACTTTCTTCTTATAGGATTATTCTATATTCCTTATTATACCTCATTATTATAGTACCTATATTATTCTATATAATCTACTCTCATTTCTAATGGGATAGTTCACGTTTTGTCAGGCCAAAAGTGGAAGTTTTAAAATTTATGAATCTTTCAAGTGCTACTTTCCATAGGGCATTAACCACTTCATCTTTTCCAAAGATCTGAAGATCCCAGGTCCATAATAAACACGTTTGACTCCAAATCAGTTTCATGGAAGTCTTGCCCTAACAGAAGATGTAAACCTAACCAGTGACTGAAAGCTGGGCTGACTCTTCAATCCTCAAATAAAATGATTGCCGTTGAGCACCTCAGTTGGGATGGGAGCCTGAGGGAACATCGGGGCTGCTGTCACTATTTAAGGCTCCTTGCTGCAAATCCTCTGCCAAGGAATGGCCAATTCATCTGTTTTAGTGGATCCTTCGGTCATTCCTGTTCTATTGCCTTTCTTTCAGTATTGCTTAAGAAACAGTCCTGTACTAACCAGAAGATTAATGACATCACCTAATTGGTTTTGCTATCCTTAGAGATGATGGGCCAAATTAATCCCTGTTAGAGCTCCATTAATCTTTATGGATTTTACACCCAAGATTAATTTGTCCCCATGATACTAATCACTTGCTGTGTGGTCTGTGGAAAATCACTTAACTTTGCATGTTGGTTTTCCATCCCAGCTGGAAAATGGGGGCAATAACTCTGAGTTCAGTGAAGACAAATGCTCCAAACACTCCTAGGATTGGTTAAAATGGAAGACACTTTTTAATAAAATGCACTTTTTATTTCTGAATGTTAGTTTCAGTTTGCACTTTTTTCCTTGCTTCTTAGTGAAGCTTGGATAGAACCATTTCCCTATGGGGGTATGGATATGCTTGGTATTTATACCAAGTAAAGTCCTGGCACTGTAGATCTTGGTGGGAATTTATGTGTTGATTATCCCAGGCCCAGGGCATCACACTTTAGGTTTTACAGAAGTCACATGTGCACACCCAGAGGCAGAATTTGGCCTTTCTCACTTCTGCTTCATTTAGGCCAATTTCTACAGCTGTTCCCCAGTGAGAATCTCACTGAAGATAGCAGGAATTTTGCTTAAGTAAGGATTACAGGATTAATCCCTCTATCTCCACTCATGTTTATTTTGGCAGTCATTTAGATCGGAGATCTCCGGAGCTCCCTAGCTCAGGTTCTCTCCATTCTGCTCACAGATACGCATCTAAACGCGCCTCTCATCGATTGAAATAGCAATTGCATTTACCAAGAGGCTTCTGTTTTTGCAGAAAAATGTTCTGGTAATGCCACCAATTAGATAAAACTGGGACTTCACGCAGATAATAGAAAAGAATCTGCTGATAAGGATTGCAGCAATTTATTTTAGCTGGGACCCATATTAAAGGTGAACAACAAGCAATCCATCAGTTAGATGACGAAAAGTACACTTGAGTTTTACAACCCATTCCCTTTTAATAACCCTAGGCACTATTACTCAACCAGAAAATATATACGTTGAAATCTGTTCTTCTCTATTTATGTATATTTAATGTGTTCAAGTGCCTATATTAGCAAATATATGTATAATAAAGGAGGTAAAGGATCAGTCATTGCAGCCTTTTCCAGTAGGAAACTATACAATAAGATTTAATGATCTTTGCAAAAAAGAGGGCGCAGTGTGTTCAGTAAAGAAATAATTTTTATAGTGTTTTGACATTTATTTGGAACACCTTCTTTGAGTGATTTACAAATTGCTATGTACGAGCAAGTACTTTTCAGCTATACATTTTATTTTACAGCCAGTATTAGTTATTTCTTCTTAATTCTAGAAATATAAAAACTGTTTTGCCTGCTTATTGGAATTCCAACAGACATGCTAAATACACACTGAAATCATCGTCAATTATTTATTTGAGTTGGCAATGAAAAATATTCTCAAAGTTTAATGAAGCCAGCAGTGATATACAATTTCATGTTGCTGAGCAACAATACTGGTGGCCAGTATTCTTAAGGTAAAAGAGTACAGTATAATCATGTTGATGCCTCAGGGCTCCGTTGTACCTCCCGTAGTAAAACTCAGGGGAGCAGGATCAAAGGGTGCAGCAGACTGCTTCAGCTCCCTGAATTTCTCATGAAGAAGCAGCGGTTTGCAGGTTGGGGGGCAGCGAGGGGAAGCTTGAGGACAGCCCCCAAACTCCACAGGTCCCAGAAACCCACAGGGAAGGAAGCTCTCACCTCCTTCAGGGCAGAAATGATTGAAAGATTTGAGTAAATTGAAGGGGAAGCTTGGGAGGGATGTAGGAAAAATTGGAACACTATAGAAAGAGTAGTTAATCTGGCATTTCTCAGAGTTCAAGGGTAATGAGACATTAAGCGAAGTAAAAGGCAGAACATAAATTTGATTAAAAGAAAGGCTTTTGCACAATGTATAATTGTTCTGTGGGACTGCCTAAGTCAGAGTGCTACTGAGGCCAAAAGCATAAAGGATTCAGAGAATAGCTGGTACAGGTCATGCAGGCATCATTAGCTGCACGAGCTAGAATTTTTTTTAAACAAGGGAAAAAAAAAAGTATCAGCCTCTCTCTCTATAAATACCTATCTTTATGCTTCCTGGGACTAAATAACTAAACAGCAAAACTGGGGAGAAAATTCTCTTGAGGACAAGCTCTTTTATAAATGCCAGTTGTGCCGCAAGCTGAAGCCCATCTGGTAGCGAGCCAGCCAGAGCACAGGTCTGGGTGAGCCTGGCAGTTCTTGTTCGTGTGATGTTCAGAAGGGACGCCTCCCCACAGGGTGGCTCTTGCCTTGGGCTGCTTACATTGAATTTGGGCCAAATCCCTGTTCAATGGGACAAGGGTCAGTGAGAAGGGAGACTTCATACAGAGGCTTCCACAAGCCTCTATGGCTTTGCAAGTGAAAGGAGAAGCCTTCCCACTTGGAAAAGCCACGGAAGTCGCACACTGACTTGACTGAGCCTGTCCAAACATGTCCTTTACTGATAAATGCAGTTCCAGCCCACGGCGGTCCCGTGGGGAAAGGTGCAGGGCTGGAAGGAGCAGAGCAGAGTGCCGATGTTTCCTTTTGCCACCAGCTTCTGTTTCACCCTGATAAAAGAGGGGCTGAAAATCTGCAGCACTATGGCTTGTTATTTATTAACCACATTCCCCAATAAACACACTGGTGCAAAGCAGTACCAGATTATCATCCTTGATTTGTGCATATGCTTGAAAAGTGTACTCTCTGCCTACTGGGAGTTATGTTTTTGAACATTCCTTTTTCTGTACTCTCTGAGTCATATTCCCATCATTCCTATACCTCACAATATTTTCCCATTGCCATAGTGACTGCCTGTGAGGAAAGCACAGCCGAGTAACTTCAAACTGAACCCAAATTGCCTACCAGGCTGGACCTCCGCTTGAGTTTGTCTTACATCAAGCAGGCGGTATGAACCAAGTACTGCTTTTGTTTTTAAAGGAATCACGGTTCCTTTCCGACACAGAGATGATATTGTCAGCTGTCTGATCTAAAAGTCCTCCCAGAAAATCATCCCAGCTGGTCTGATCCTAAATCTTCTGTCTGACTCCTGAAGTAGGCAGTGAGTCCACACCTGGATTCTCCCAGGGCAGCTACAACAGTAAAGCGTGCATTGCTCACTTGCATCTGCATGTGCCCCTCCCTCCACTCCTTCAGCTGAATTCCTTAAACTTAGAAAGAGTTTGGACCAAATCCGTGTTTCAGAACACCTCCCTCTGTTGGACACAGATCCAAATGTCACAGCTTTCTCAAATGTCACACTATTACATCTAAGCAGAATGGCAAACCTAAGTTTCATACGCGTAAAGACACTATTTTAAACTTTGTGGTTTAGGTTCTGGAATATATAAAATATGAATAGATTTTATTAATTTAAATGTGTATCTCACATAATGTAAAAGCCAAATTTATCTTGTAGAAACTACTTTTGTTAGCACTGTGAAGGGCAAGTCCAGAAAATAGATAGTCTAGCCTTCAAGGTTAATGATCATAGTCAATGCCTGTTTAGGAGATTGTGCTGCTAAGAAATAAATCATATTAGATCATCACTCTTTTATGAGGGGAAGGGAGGACAGTTTGTACAGAATGCCTTTATGTGTAGGTGCCTGTGAATGCAGAGAAAAGAGAGGCATAAATGCTTTTCATCTCACACAAGGAAATAATATAAACAGACCCAAACATTCAATTCTGTCCCTAGCAGTACTTTGTGATATGAAGACAAATACAAACTGAGCTCACATTAAAATATTTTCAGATGTGCTGATTACTGACGCTCAGAAGCATCAACCCCAGTGAGAGCTCTCCTTTCCATAGGTGTCCGTGTTTGCCTGCTAAACAGCAATTAGACACTTTTACATGAAAGCAAATACTGCAGTCAGTGTGAAGAGCCTTTTTACTTCATCAGCTTGTCCATATGAGCATTATAGGAGTGGATCCAAAAAAGGGAACAGAGTAGGAAAATTAAATCCCAGCCATCCCACATATTGTTTCGGAAGTGGACAGTGAGGACACCTCAGTCCTAATGCCTACTCAGGCTTTCGGCATCTCACTATTGCAACTGTGACAGTGATTTTTTTGTCAAGTTTTGACTCTGTTTTGTATCTTCGCATAAGAGGGAAAGGCGCATTAGCTCATTTTCTAACGAGCACTAGGGGACTGGGATTGCTTTGTGTTGTCCTGACCTGATGCGCACCAGTGACAGTGAGAAGAACGGCTGATTCTCTATCACTAGCCCCCAGAACAGTAACACCATACACACTAGTGCTCAGAAAATTGACATGATTTTTTTGTATATCAACTCTATTTTCTGGTATGACATTAACTAAACTGTTTTCTTCATCAGCTGCTCTTGGCGGTGGTTGGAACATATTGCCAGTGACTTAAATGGGGGCAAGATTTGATCTCCTCCGAACAGAAAAATGGAGCAATGTGCTAATTTATATTTTTCCAGACTGATAGCAACTGAAAGAGATTTTGTGTGTAAAGTGGGATTATTTGAGGCACTCCAGGCAATTACTTGTGAACCTCACATGAGAACAACAACAGCAAAATGCCTGTGGAAGTGGGCTTGCAGCTACTGAAAGCTGAACGGGCTGGGCAATAACTCTGTGAGGTGGATCTTGGAAAACCTGGGCTGGAAAAGACCTTGAGAGTTCATCTAGTCAATCTGAGCCATGGCAGGACCAGCTACATCACAACAAACAGCACATATATTTGTCTAAAATGATCTTAGAGATGTTCCATGGGTGCTCTGTAACTTCTCCAGGCAACTTACCCCAGTGCTTTACTGCCCTTACAGCTGGAAGGATTTTTTATTCTAATGTCTAACCTGAAGGAGAATCCTGCTTGATACAATTTAAACCCCATTTAAACTGGACTTAATGCTCCAGTTGAGGTGTTATCAATGCAGAATAGGGTGGAAGAATTTCTTCATACATTTTCAGAATTATTTATCCATCCTGGTATGCTGCTTGTCTTTTCCACTTTGCATAATGTAGCTGACTCAGTGTTTGGTTTGTGGTCTACCCTTGGTCGAGCTATTTCCTAACCAGTTATTACCCACCTTCCAGCAGGTAATTCCTGTCTAAATATGGTCCTTGTACCGGTCCTTAGTACATTTTATCTTGCTTTTATAGATAGTTCCTTCAAGATGCCAAGATATTTTTTAAAATTCTAATCTGCCTCCTGACTAGCATACTTGCAGAGCTCCCAAGCTGTGACCTGCACATTTACTAAGTATGTCCTCTGCTCCCTTTTTCAGTCACGAATGAAAATGTGGAATATAATGGGACTAAGGACAAAACCATGCAGAACTGTGTTTCATACATCCTTCCATTTTGTGTCACTTTTTAGGTATAATTACCTGAACAGTCTTACTCCTGTTAGAACAGGTGTAGCAGGGGCAGCAGGGCTGTTTCCTTATTTGCTTATGAGAGTGTCACGAGTGTGCAAAATGCCATTCTGCAGTTGTTATGTGACACCAGCTGCCCTTTCCCGCTCCCCAGCACAATGCAGTCATAGAAAGAACTAGACTGGTTTGACAGACTTTGTTCTTACAACTCAAGCTGAGTGCTACCTACTCCCCCTTTATCTTCTCGGCACTTACAAATAGTTTGTTTAAAATGCCCCTGGTTTTTTGGGAGGTTGAAGTTAACCACATGAATCAATAATCTCCTAGTTCCTTTTCCCCCCCACTTTAAAGACAGGCACAATGCTTTCCTATTTCTGATCCTCTGACACCCATCTGGTCACTTAGAGACAGTAACTACATGTCCTTGTATCAGCTTACCCTTTAAGCATTGAAGGATGAAGTTCACAAGTCTAGCTAATTGGAAAAAAATTATCTGAACACAGTGCAGCCATGAGATGAATCAAACTGCATAACTAATTGATCCTAGTAACAATCATCTATTTGCTGGGTTAATTTTCAGGTGGGTCAGTTCCCCTACCCAGGTCCCTGCACGCCCTTACAAATCGCTGTGGCAACGGGATGCAGGAGGGCAGCGAGGAGGTGGGAACGGAGTGGAGCGGGGAGGGTGTAATGACATTTTTCAGCAACAGCACCGGCTTAACACGTTTGTTGAAACTCATCTTTAATTAAGACAGACACAAAAAAGTAATTAATCACTTGTAGCTTCCCTGTGTCATCTGTCGATAGTTGTCTCGCACCCCTGAGTAGTGGACCAGCACTCCCCTGGCCTTCTTCATACACATGTAAAATGACATTTTGTTACCTCACTGGCCCTGCTTATGTCTTATTTTGTGCTTTTGTCTTTCTCATCGAACCTCAACATACTTCTGCCATTTACTTATCCTCAATAGTTCAATCACTTTCTGTATAGTTTTTTTCTGGTCAGGTCAGAAAGGGGCTTGTGATGAAGCCAGGGACTTTTTCACTACATTTCCTCTCCTCCTTCTGCACTGGGATAACCTGAGTTTCTGAGCTCCAAGGGAAAACATGCAGGGATGGAAAATCTCTGGGTTTCAGTCTTCATATGCCATCTTTCCTAATTTCACATGGAAGGAAATGGTGAATGAATGACAGAACAAACACTCTTCATCAGGCGAACAGAAAAAGAACAAAATGCTAAATCATACCAAGACTGTCCCCAAATTGTATTGCTTGCATACGACATAACTCAGAGCTGTACATAGCCCATGGAGACATGAGCAAGAGAGAAAAGGACATTTTTTGTGCAGTTCTCCAGCAGTTCTGATCTGCTCAGCAGCGCTGAATGTAAACAGATATTTTGCTCTGCTTCTAGTCTCTAATTGCACCATTTTCCACAAGTTCATGTGTATGACAGCTGAAAATCATGAGTCATATGTATTCTTTTCCAGAATAAAGTCTTATTTACTCCTTATTCTTGGATGGTCATCACATGACATTCAAAATAGCGAAGTTGGCAAAATGTCCTTTTACATAGTCTTACACAGGTTTTCTTAAAACATCTTACTGCTATAAAATGAATGCCATTGACTTCTTTGAAATGCATTTTTTCTTAATTGGTCATATGAAGCTAAATTGCATCAACTTTGCTAAGCTTTTTTTTCCTGCTGAAGTGATTGCTGAATAAAAAAATCACTGTGGATGTCTTGAAATAAAGAATGTTCTGAAAAATGAGGAGATCTTATAGATGTGTAAATCTAAAAAACCTGGATCAAGAGTTTTGACTTTGCCAAGCAACTGTTTAGTTGAATGAAGTCTCTGATGAGCATTAACCAGCTAGGTAGGTGCTGTGGTTTAACCCAGCGGGCAGCTGAACACCACACATTCACTCAATATCCCCCCCAGTGGGGGAGAGAATTGGGAAAAAAAAGTGAATTTTGTGGGTTGAGACAGTTTAGTAGGACAGAAAAGGAAGGGGGGGGAAATAAATAATAATAGAATATACAAAACGAGTGATGAGCAATGCAATTGCTCACCACCCGCTGACCGATGCCCAGACTGTCCTCAAGCAGCAATCGTTGCCTCCCAGCCAACTCCCCCCAGTTTCTCTACTGAGCATGATGCCATATGGTCTGGAATAGCCCTTGGGCCAGTTGGGGTCAGCTCTCCTGGCCGTGCCCCCTCCCAGCTCCTTGTGCACCGGGCAGAGCAGGGGAAGCTGAAAAGCCCTTGACCAGTGTGAGCACTGCTGAGCAACAGCTAAACCACCAGTGTGTTATCCACCTTCTTCTCATGCTAAATCCAAAAATCAGCACTATGCCAGCTACTAGGAAGAAAATTGACTCTATCGCAGCTGAAACCAAGACACTAGATTATTTGTAATTATGTCTGTACATAGCACCATAAAGCTATAACAATTTTTCTAACAAATAAAAAGCAATGAAATGAAGACTCAGCTGAAGTTGATGGTGCTCTGCAAGGTTGCAGCAGGTGAGGACTTGGTCCTTGGCCTATTCAACCCATCCCTTAGTCTAAAGGGGCTCATTCACCTTTCTGTGGGATTACTTGTCTGAAGGGATGGTTTTGGGAAAAGACGCACAATTCTTCGTTGCAAGATTTCTCAGACATCTGTAAAATATACTGCAAGCTGGTTATGGCCGAAACAATTTATTAAACAGCTACAGATATGTAAAAGAGCTGTTTAAGAGGAAGAAGACCTTAGGAAAAGGCAGCAAGCCCCTGCAAGTCAGGGCTGTAAGATGATGTTTAGAGTGAGATCCTAGCCTGGACTGCACGGTGGTCATGCAGTGCCCCTTGGCAACCCCCAGTCCTTCATCAGCCAGTGCACACTGCAGGGGTTTTATGTTCTTAATTCTTTCGTTCATGGCTGCACCTACTTGTATAATTTGTGGCACACAATACATATTTTTCTTTTGAGATTCATTCTGTTCTTTATTCCAGCATTTATTCTGTTGGAAAGTGGTGGGACAAGGAGGGGTCATTGGGCATCAAAAAGTTGAAAAGAACTTGTCTCCTTGCCCTTTTTTTTTCTTGAATTATGACTGCACTAATGACAAAATCCCTTTAGTTTTTCTCCTTTCCCTTACCGTAGCTCTGGTTTTCTCTTGCTTCTTTGAAAACTTGAGAGAGAAATGTCAGGTGGTGAAATACTTAAGAATTAAAGGGCTGCATCAGGAAGCGTTTTTAAAATTAGGTGACTTGGTATCGGAAACAAATGCACGATTGTTCTTCATGCTTGGATGGCTGGCAGCCAGGCGGCAGGGCCTGGGCTATTTTTCAGGGCTTCATTCAGAAACTGTCATTATTGCCCCTATTACTTTTTCCCTCTGTCCAGGACTCCCTTGAATGCCACCACCAAAGCGAAGAATGCCACGCATGGCTTCCCCTGAGGAGGATTAGTAATCCTACACCTTGCACTGGCTGGCGGAGGTGTTTTAAGAACAAGCAGCATTCTTTCCCCAAAAGCCAAATATTTCATTACTGTATAGACCTGATCCTGCAATTTAAACCCCAATGTCTATTCATGCTGCTGGGCAATTCAGTGAAAGCTTCTTTGGTTCAACCACTTACTTTGTTGTATTTTATTTCTCAAGTTTTATATGTCAAAAGGAGAAGAAAAATGGAATTTATCTAAATTTCTGGATACACTTGTTATGAATCTGTAGAAAGAAATTACTCTGAAAAAAACACATGTAACACAAAATTGCTTTGATCACACTGTGGGCCTTGGGTGATTGCACAGACCAGAACAAAAAAGTCTCTTCCAAGCCAAATTCTGTTCCAAAATAAATAAAAAAGTTTAATTCAAAACAAACCTATGGTTACCCACAAAAATAAAAGCTACAGCCCATGCTGGAAGTTAGTGTAAAGTAATGTTAAAAACTGTAGGAAAGGATTGTTCCCTATTGCTTTTCTCGAGACGGCCAAGTTTAGATTAGCTGATGATTTAACCGTTTTCTTCCATCCCCAGGTTGTGTCTTGGGATCTTGTACTGGGAAGGCAGAAATGGGCTGAGGCAGCAAAAGTAGTGGAGGGCTGAAGGTCTCAATGTAGGTGGTCTTGGGCTCTGGCAGATATCAAAGGAATCTGTGAGTGTAGTGGGCTGAATTTTCTGCGTATCCCTTGTAGGTCATCCTGCCTTCCACCCTCTCGCTCCTCCACCCACTTGGGAAAAGCTCATGGAAATTCAGTGAGTTTGAACCAGTGGGCTTTCTATTGTCGCCTGCAGAAATAACCCACACCTTACAAATGGAATACTGTCTTCTTCCTCCCCCTCCCCTACCTCTTTTAACGGGGGGGTGGATAAGCAAAACATTAAGATAGGCTAGGTGGGGTGGTCAATGGGCGTATGTGATGGCAGGAGTTAAGATTACAGGTAAACTTAGCAACTACTTTCTGTGACTTGTTTAGTCACGCAGATTAGCTTTACCAATAAATCCCTGACTAAAACCAAAGCATAACATATAAAATCACTAAAAGAAAGGCAGTATTTTTTCCAATTACCTCTCAAGACACTTGCCATAGTTCATTTTCCATCTCTGGGCAAATTTCCAGTAACATAAATTACCAATTTTAACTCTTATTGCAAATGTAGAAAGTGGCATAAATGAGATTGGCTAGCCCCTTTAACATTAATATATTGAACGGATGTGGTGCTTCATCTTACACATACATTTTTATGTGTGCTTTATTATTTACATGACCAACAGTAAATTTTCCTAGCACGCATCGGTTCCATGAGATGCCCTTAATTGTGCTGGATCCTGAAAACAGTGAACCAGTGACATGGGAAGATGGGAAATTATGAATACCAGCTCTGATAAGGCACAAGTTTAATCCATGAGGAATGTCAGAGATAGTGTTGAGATACCTCCCTCTGTTCACAGGTGCTGTGGGTGTCTGCAGAGCAGACTTCTCACTCACAGTGTAGCTGACATATATCCTTTGGACATATTTCTTGTTTTCTACTTCTGGGTTTTACACATTCTTGTAAATTGCTACAGTCAAATTAAAATTCTCAGACTAAAAATTGAACAGAATAACTATTTTAGTACTGCTTTGTTAAAAATAATGCCAATTTTTGTGTACACCTTAAATGATCCATTTGCTATGCTGTTATTTAAGTATCATTTAAAAAAAATCTACATTCTAGTTTGTGCTAGTCTTTTTCTTCTGTAATATAATTCAGAAGGTACAGATTTATATTGTTGTGGCTTTGTATAAACCAGATATTAAATTCTAACAAAATATGACTTAAATATATGCATAAAATAGACTTCTGGAATATTTATTGTCATAGTAACATCTTTATAAACATAATAGAAAAACTAAAAAAAAATCAGTGATCCCTGCCATGTACAGGAGGCATGTCTATGTGGTGCTAGCCACACAAAAGCATCCCTTTTTCATAACTTGCTGAAAGCATTTCTCAATACCTACATGCCTGGGGCTCCTCGAGGTTTTAGTGGGTGCAGGGAAGCTCCTTCTGCCGGGAAGGAATTCCCCATGGGAAGTGATACAGACCTGTAGGGACGACCCTCCACTGCCCTGGCTGGTGAATTGGTGAACCAGTGCCAAAGCCGTTGTACCTGAAACCAGAGAAGCAACTCTACCAGGAGGTAGGATTCATGAGACCTCTGCTACTGGAAGCTTCCAGCCTCCATTTAAGGATGAAGCCACCAAAAATAGGGTTGCGGAGCTGAGCTAGGATTGAAAACTTTTAAGGAGTAATTTTGAAGAGCAGACGGATCATTTCCTCATGTGCTGCTATCCATCATTGCGCCTCTTCACATCAATCTCTCAGAGAATTAGTATCTCAGAAATGCTGTTCCCATCAGCACAGATTGCACAGAATGTGGAAAAGGAGTTGCATCCCTGTGTATCAGCAGTGTATTTTGCTTCTCATCAATTTAGTATCATAATGTTATACCTGTGGGCGTAACAAGCCTGCAGTTGGCCATTACATACACTGAATGCATTGAACCCAACTTGTTAGGAGGCCTTACAAAAATAAGGGTATTTCTACTGCAGGCACTATGCTTGAAAGCATTTCCTAATAAACCGTACAAGTAATACCATCAGTGTTTGCAGGCAGGGTAGTCTAATGGTTAAGGCACTCAACTGTTAGTTATTCTGGTTTGATTCTGTCACTGACTGCCCGGCGCGACTTTGGCTGTGTCATGTTTTCCCCCTCATTTTCCAAATAAGTAAAACAAAGACAACATTTAGATCAAAAAGGTGGTGCAAGTCTGAAAGCACCACTGTTCGCTGAACAGCCTCCCATCTTCGAATGGGAAGAGTCAAAGAAGTGCAAAGCATTATTCTTTTCATCTTCAAAGCCTTCTCTTTGTATTTACAAATTAATCAATCTGCAAAGCAAATTTCTTTTTCCTGGACAGTGTGGTTAAGAATATTCTCCTTAATTGTAAGGAAAATGCTACAATCCCAATATATGTCATTCAAAACAACATGATGTATACAGACATATTTCAACATATTTTCATTTGGATTGTAAAACAGGCGTACCTTTGATGGTTTCATCCCACATTTGTTATATTGTATTTTTAATGCGCTCAGACTGTGCTGGCATAATGGTGATCCTCCCCTTATAGCCCATCTTTCCCACATGCATGAAGCGTGCTTTGTAGTGACATTCATGAAGACCCCTGCTGCGGTTGAAACGCTGGAGTCCTGCTATTTAGAATGAATGATTATTCCAGCGGTTGAAGTGTTTTCACAAAGGAGACTGGACGGCAAGGCGCTTCTTCCTTTCCTACCCCACAGTAGGAGAGGAAATCCTTATCTGAGCCCATGATAGGACCCTGACAGAGAACCCCACTCTAATACCTGGAGATAGCCAGCTGGTGAGGAAAAGCCACTTCTGAAGAACGAAGACAATTTATTCACCACATGAAATTCTCTTAAAAATAACAAACGATCTCTGCTGCTGCTTAAAACCCAAACTTCACCCCAGAGCCCCCCTCTGCTAAGTGCTGATCTCATCCTGCAAGTGCCTAAACCCCAGGCGCTGGTTCTTGCTTCCTCAGGGCTCCGGCGGCACGCAGCCTGCCTCTGCTGCTGGCCCCCCAGCTCCTGCCAAAGCACTGCGCCCTCCGACGGGGAGGCAGAGCACCGTGCCAGCGAGGTGAGCTCTGTGCCCCCACACCAGCTTTCAGACCACTGATCTCCCAGTGCCTGTGACGAACGGCTGGAAGACGTGCCCATTTCTTCTGTTTTAAATGAGTGATAGATTATTCAGGGGGAAGCACATGCATGGTACCTCGTGTTTTGGATTGTAGCCTGGGGCCAGGCACCAAGTGTCGCAGTGCTTCACTTCTTTAATGGATGAAACCTCTGACTCACAGAGGAAAAGCAAAACTTGAACAAACATGCAATTTAAAACCTTCCAGGCTCGAGCAAAGACTGACTGTTGCATTAAGTAAGACTGTAAATGGTGAAATGGCCTCGTACATCTTAGGTGGAAACACAATGAGCTGCAGAGCTGAGCTCAGCCCCCCTTGATCACGCTGCAGCAAATGCGACCTATAAATGATTGCCAAGGAGCTTGAGGCACTCTTCAAAAGTTAGTCATGGTAAAATAGATGCTATAATTATATCCACTGATAAATTTTAGTGAAAACAGCACATTTGCTGATGGTGATAGATGCTTTGCCCGATGAAGATTTCTCTAGTTACAAAACACGTTCAGTGTGTGCAGCAGCCATCCAGGCTTTCCCTATCTGTGCAGCAGACATGCACTGCACTGACCTGAAAGAAGAACCTTCCAGCCTCTGCGGCAAACTAAGCCTTCACCTCCTGTAAACTCGGCAAAGAAGGGCCCGCTACGCCTGACGCCATCAGCAGCTCTGCACAGCAGGCTTTGCCACCGACATCCAAATCCCAATGTCCTTCCCTTAGCACGTGCCATCATCTCACTCCCCAACCAAGCCCGCTGAAGGCAATGGCACTCAGCACAGCCATAGGTGCCAGGTAGGAAAGGTAGACTGTTCAAGCTACCACCAAACGGTGGAAACAGCCTGATGCTGCCAAATGACAGAGCCACAGAAATGACCCAGAAGGGAAAGTCCCTCTGCAAAAGTCCTTCTGTACCAGCCAGGAGAAATGTGCTTGTATTGGGCTTTTTCTCTCAGTGTTATCGCTAAACATAAACATAGACTCATAGACTCATAGAATGGCTTGGGTTGGAAGGGACCTTTAGAGGCCATCTAGTCCAACCCCCCTGCAGTGAGCAGGGACAACAGTGCAGGGATAAGATTTATATAATTATTGTCTGTCATTTTAGTGGATTTTAAGAAGATACCATAACCCAGATTTCTTTGTTTCATATTGACACGGTGACTGGGACAGCTCGCTCTTGACTTGAGAGTATCGTTAGCTATAACACCAGATTATAATACTATACGATCCTATACTGTTGAGGGTTATGAACTACAACACTTCTGATATGAAGCTGCAGCAGGGTATTTTTTGTATTTATTAGTAATGCAAAAGAAATAAAAAAGAACAGGAATACACAAAACATGAAGTTATTTGACTATAGCCTATTAACAGGGAGTGAAAGCAAGGCTTGTTTGTCCTGAAATTGGAGTATTAACTCCTGAAAATTCAGCTAGGGATGGGCAAAAGCTCTTTTGTTCTCACTTAGCGAATAGTCATGTGTATTACGCTACGCAATACAAATGAAACTTAAACCGTTAGCTACAAAACACAGCTTTCACAAATGTAACATCATCCAGAGTTTCTGACGCTGCCGACAATAAGCGTGCACAAGCATACAGCAACAACTCCCCTCCTGACACATCAGTCCCGCGACACTGCTCAGGATGCCACATTCCCGTCTATATGATTTCCCGTTTTCCAATGCACTAGCTTTGATCTGTACAAATGATTAGAGTTTACTGAAACATGGACAATAAAAAGAAGGGTTTTCATTGTTTCGCCGTACCAGCAGAATTCCCAGAGACACATCAGAGCATCCTTCGGATCCATTGTCCCATTGTTCCCACAGCCGGACACAATTTCTTTTTCATTTTGTGCCTTGTGGCGCAGTTTAGGGTAATAAGATTGTAACAGGTCTTGAAATCATTGCAATTAAATTATGAAACTGTTTTCCTTTTCTAACCCTTGCCCTCAGAATATAATGGCATCATAATGGCATCCAGAGACTGGAGCCAGGATCATTTTCTGTCACATCCACTGAGCTGTCACATCACGGGTTTGCAGCACAGTGAGGTGATAGGCTTCACCGACACCTTCACAACTAATTTTGGTGGGTAATCTATCGACAGGTTTTAGCTGTCCTACCTTCCTTTAATGATGCCGCATTCAGATCAGGTTTAGATTTGAGTTTTTAAGTGACTTTTAATTTTTGCTCTCTGAAATGGAGCTGCATTGCCCCTTTTTGTCCTTTCTTCTGCTTTGGCAAATGTGGTAAAAGTTAGTGGGCATTTACTTCTCTTTGTGGCACTCTGACTGACAACATGCTTTTTACTACAGACATACTACTTTTAGATAGCATAATTCCACAGATTTAGCAAAACTTGCACATCTGAAGGAGGTATAGGTTAAGCTAACACTGACATCTTACAGTGAGCACTCTACTTGTGCTGAAACTGTCTCTAGCTGGTGGAAAATTAGCATATTAAAGCACTTCTCAACCTCAAAAAGAATAACCTCATCACGGCAATCATGTCTTAAAGTGAAGGAAATTCCTAATTAAAATTTGTATGAAAACTGAGCTTCATTTTTCTATTGTTGTAACATGCCTGCCAAAAATCCCGTGCACGGATGTGTTTCTGTGTGTATAATTTTCAGAACAATATGGCATCTTCGAAAAGTTTGAGAGCTTATAAATGAAAAGGTCATGAGAAAACCTGAGGGCTCTGTGGTAATTTTAACGATGAGAAAGAATCATGGTTCATTTAAAACATTAAGAAAAATCTAATGTTTTCAGTATTTTTGAAGTAATTTTCTCTTCCAAGCTTTTTGGGGTGTTTCATATAATTAATGCCACAAAATTCTGGTATTTTATAGCCCCCAGCTATAAAATGCAGCTGTTTTTGTCAGATACAAGTTAAGCACCACGAGGCTGGGTAAGTACTTGGGTTGGAGATGACTTCAACCCGACTGATATTGGCACTGGCAATTCAGGGGGGAGCACTTTTCACTCTGCTTTAATACGGAACTGATATCTCCGCCTAATTTTATGGCGTATTTTTGTGTTAGCACTACCATGGTTTAGTGGTTGGTGAAAAGACTCATATACACCGAACCCGTGCCTGTAAATGGACCCATGTGATGGAACAGCCCTGCAAAAAGCTCCCGAAAGACATGCTTTGTTAAGTGCTGTGGCATTTTTCAAGACGAAAGGTGCGCTATTTTTCTTGCGTCCCTTGAGGAGCTTGAAATCAAAATGCCCTTCAGTCACCGGACACTTCGACATCCCTAGCACAGAAATTGAAACCCATGAAGTATAAGCTAGCTATATATATGCATGATATTTTGCTGGGGTTGCTTAAAGTCAGATACCACCAAGTTTGATCTACTCGGTCTTTAGGTACAACTGTCACTTACTACTTGGCTCCGGCTCGTGCCTTTTTCCTTTGGATTTTTCTCTCTTTTGTGCCTATGTACAGCATGTACCTTCTGAATAGCCACTACCTAACCAGCGTAGGTGCTTTATTACCAGCCACCGGTTTTGTACCACTCATCTCACCGTGAACGGACATTACAAACACACCTAGGTGAAAAATATTAAAACCAGTTGAAATTATTTTGGCACCCCATCTTGGAAAAGCGTGTAATAATTCTTCAAACTGAATAGTTAAAGCTGTCTAAAACGTCGTCACAGATTACATTTGGGTGGTTTCTGTCACGGTAAGAGAGTATCAACTACCGCGTTACCGTGGCAGCCCTAC
>NW_009259419.1:355913-448703 GCF_000687185.1 Egretta garzetta
GGTAGGTCATGAAAGGAGAAGGAGGAGGCGAGGAACTGCCAGCATCCTCAGAGGAGGTATCTGGAGGCTGGCCTGCGCAGTATTTGGGATTATTCAGCTAGCTGGTGTTTACTGTTATGTGGGGGGAAATAAATCTGGTATCCTAAATGTTACAGAGAGTTTTTGATGGTAAACTTTAAGCTCAAAATACCTTGTTTTGATTCTAGTTACTGCTTTCTAACAGCAAAATTGCGAGCATCCGTAATCTCATATTTCACCGAAAATTGATTTGTGGGTCTCTTACTCCTCCAGATTTAGTAGTGGTCTGGTTTTCTACTGCTGTCTGAACAGCTGGAGTCAGATTCATATTAGATTGCTTCATGCCAGCAACTGCATCAAACATAGCTGCCTCTTCGCTTGGAAGAAATCAAGATGATAAATTTTACACGATTTTCTTTGTGGTGTGGCACAAGAAGGGGACAGGTTAGCAGAAGACTTGAATACGTGTGGACCTGGAGGTTGTGGGAGCAGTTTTTCAGGGCATGACGAGTCGCCTGTGTGGGCTATGCATTGTGTGGTGGCGCCGCGTTCCCAGAGCTCTTCAGGAGAGAAAACTGTGACTATGTACGGGGGTTGTACGCTAATAGCAGATGCCTATTTTGCCTAAACTTAATAAATATTTCATTGTAAGTATTTTAAAAAAGAAAACACACAGCAATGTATTTCAAAGTTTATACTCTAACCCATTTACAAGCAAGCTGTCTTCCTACCAAAATCCCCGGGCTTTGCTTTTACAGCGTTCACGGGAGCAGCATACATATGGGAACAGTAGGAGTAGCAGCGCTTTCTGAATAGTTTGAGTAAGCAGAGTAGCTTATTTCTGAGAACTGTCACTTGTGTTGATTTTGTAACTGCGAGCTCCTATTATGCATGATGGACGTAAGCCGTATGCTGTGTATGTGCTGTACACAGGTTTGAAAATCTTGGTTAATCCTTAAGTACTATGTTCTAGAATGCGTTACCGATGAGATCGCTTGCCTAGCTGTCGTCTCATTGTAGACAGTGAGCTCGAGAGCTGTTGCAAACTTGTACTGTTCTGCCTTTTATAAAAGTAAGTGGTTTGATTCAGAAGCCTTTCCTTTTATGAGTTAGCCTTCAGCGAGACTGTATTAGATGAGATGAGGAAGAGCAAGAGAATCAGGACGTTGAGAACTGCCTTGAGGTGATTGGATATTTCACACAGACACATATGACCCATGAGGAAAAAAATACAGATGGAGGATGCCAGTGAGAGTTTTGAGGTTGAAAGAGAGAAAGCAAATTGCTTTATAGGGAAGTGGAAAGCTCTTGCAAGTATAATGGGCAGTATGAAAGACGATGTGAAGTTGGGAGTGGGGCAGGCATAAAGAAGAACCAAACAGAGCAAGCGAGTGGTGGAGATGTGAAGGAAAATGTGGTTGTGATATAGGGTAAAGTGAATTACAGAAATGGCTGGTAAGCACTTGAAGTGGTCATCACCGTATGTTGCAAGGTTTTCTGTTCTGAACATAGAAGAAAGGATTAATTTTAGTTTTACGAGCCGAGACGTGATGGAATTTTCTGATGGTCTCGAACTGAAGCAACGATAAAGAGACTGCCTCTATGTACTGTGTTTGGAAAGATCGGATACAAAGCCCGCGCTCCTGTTGGAATAACAGCAGATCACCTGTAGGGCAGCAAGCGAGCTCCAGCCTGGGCCCTAGGATGGATGCAGCTTCTCCCACTTCTCAGCCCCTTCTCCATGCCTGGGGCGGGTGGCAGCCGCAGCGGGGATGGGGGAGGAAGGGAGCAGTGGCGGGTGGGAGGTTGTGGGGGGGGTGAGGGATCTTGGCTGTTGGGGGACCTGGTCAGAAGGAAAAGGAGTAATATGACAGCAAACTTACCCAAGCCTCCCTTTCTCTCTAGAAAGGGTTCTGCGTTCACAATAAGAATTTGGGTCTCCCTCCCCTTCTTTACTCATATGCAGATCTAGTCTGCGTGATTGCTTGGTAACGTATTTTTATGGTTTGCAATGCATAAAAAATACAGTAAATGGAAAAGGAAGGGAGAGAAGAAAGAGGTGAGGAAAGTATGCTCATTTCAAGCTGCACGTCTAAAATCTAGGGCAAATATTTAGCACAGCTAGTTCAAAGACACCTACTTTCTGCAACTCCATTTTACAGAACAGTAGGGTAGGGCTGGTGTTTGAGAAACGTTAGGTTAATGAACGCAAGTGTCAGCCTGAGATAGCATCAAAGCAAGAAATACAAACTTGCAATGTGATTTTAGACAAGTTACTTCATTCTTGTTGCTTTAGTTTCCTTAGTTGTAAACTCAGAGGAAAGTACATCTCTACTCTGGAGGAGTTGGTCGCATTTGTTTGAAATCTCCCTCTTGATTTTCGGAGGACAGTTCTCCAGATGCACAAAATGTTTTGCTAGTTGCTGAGCCTATTCTGGTTGTTTGTTTATTTTTAAGCAAGACACTAAAATAACTCCTCTTAATGCCTGTCTAAGGACAGTTCTCAACTTACATCTCGCTTTCTAGGTAATGAAGAACACTGTTGGCTTATTTTGCATGTTGAAAAGTAAAGCTTGGGTAATATTAACTGTGCATGGTTATAGATACCCTCCTTGGTATTGATGTAACTTTTATGTAGTTCTTGGGCAGAAAGCCATTATGTTTATCTACAGTTGGTCAGGCTGCTCAGGCTGCTAGTAATGTGTTATTTAAGCTGAAGGTAAAAGTGGTAGAACGCTGATAAGGCGAGACAGCATTGAGGCTTTTAGCATCTGCTTAAGAACTGATGGAGAGAACCGTGCTGGACATGAAACTGCACAGAACAAGGCACATATGGGAATTATAGGCGGTGCTCATCTCACCTCCCGCTGATGTACTGAGCTGCAGGAGTGATCAGTAGTGATTATAGGCAGGTTGGGGAGGCACGTAGGGTGTGGGCAGAGGTTCGTGGGTCCTCTGACCACAGTCCCCTCTCCATTTATAGCCGTAACAATGACCTAATGAACATGGCCTGCACCACGCTAATGGCTGTGGGCAGGGTTATAAGGCATGCAGAATGTAAAGGGTGAAATCTGTGATTTCCTGCACTCTGCAAAATGCCTGTGTGGACTAAGAGAAGGAAGTGAGAATTTGTTCTTGATTCATTTGCAACTTGTAGCATCTTTTTAGCGTCCTTCACCTGGCTGGTGGGAAAATTGTAGCTGTCAGATGGCGGTTTCTGCAACCACGGGTGCCACCTTTGGCAGTAACTTCAAATTTAGAGTATCTGGGTAAAGCACTGGGAAAAAGGAAGTGTAAAACAAATTGTTTCTTAATGAAATTGATTTATTTGGCAAGGGATTCCATAATATTAATTACAGTTCTGTTTAGCTGATTACCTGAAATGTAATTGCTAGTAGAAAAACTTAGAGTTTGTGAAAATTTGAAGTGATACCACCTATATTAACATTTATTAAAACATTTATTAAAAAAAAGAAAGCAGAATAATAAAAAAAACCCTCTTAAAAAGTAACAGTTCTTTTTCACTCCTTCTTCCCTAAATCACTGGGAGGCCCCATCCCTGGAAACATTCAAGACCAGGTTGGACAGGGCTCTGAGCAACCTGATCTGGTTAGTGGTGTCCCTGCTCACTGCAGGGGGGTTGGACTAGATGACCTCTAGGGGTCCCTTCCAACCCAAAACATTCTATGATTCTATGATATTATTAAGATTTTTGACAGGTAATAGTTTTGATAACTGTCAGTCACTATTTCTTCCAAAGTCATGAAAAGTAAATTGCGTGAATCAGTTCATACACTAGTTTTGGTCAGTTTATTTCCAGTTTGAATCTTCTGCTTCTGTAATTATCCACCATTCCTGACAATAAATTATATATATGTACATTTTCTCTCTGACTCTTGTATCTACAAGTGGAGCGATGCCCTGTCGGTGAGGAAGTGAACTCCACAAACAGGAAACTTTTATGGACAGTATTATTCTGGCAGTCAGCTCTTCTTTCCCATTTGACTCTCACTTCCTCTCCCTAACTTTCCGAAACACAGCCAGTTACCCTCTTCCTACAGCTGGACCAAAACCGCACAATATAGTATGGCTTAGGGAGGGAACAATGGTAAGTCGAGCCTTACAGCTTTCAGGTCACTAGTTCAAATCTGTCAAGGGTGGGAAGAGACTGTACTTTGTTCTACTGTGATCACTTCCTAGGAATAATGCAAAGCAAAATCGGATTTAATTTGGTTATCACTGGGCAGATTCATGCACTGTGTGTGTATGAAAAGATGTTGCAAGCGTGTTCAAAAAGATGTTGCAAACACGTTAATAGCATTACTCATGTTTGTTGTTTTTCTCAAAAGCCTGTAACAACAGAGACAGACAGACAAACCAGGCTTTCTCATGTTTCATCTCTAGACTGTTCTCTCCAGGACAGCAGCACATTTTGAACTCAGGAGTGGAGGAGATACCCTACGTGAAGCTTCTGCCAGTTTTGCAGGACAGTAGAAGATTTCATTACCCAGAATTGCTTGGAGACCATTTTCTTATTTTTCCTTTCACTGAGATTTGTTATGGCTCTTGCAATTGAACCCTTAAATGTAATGCTGATCTAGTTAGCGGTGTCCCAGCTCACTGCAGGGGGGGTTGGACTAGATGACCTCTAGGGGTCCCTTCCAACCCAAAACATTCTATGATTCTATGATTCTATGATTCTATGATTCTATGATTGAACTTTGCATTAAGTGTCTGTTTCACACATTTTGGAGCTGTATAGAATATAAGTTGATTTTTTTGATCAGCTTTCTTCTAGAACTTAATTTCTTCTATCCTGTAGTAAGGGGGGAGGGGTGGCATGTAGAAACATTTTTTTGTATGAGCAGTAATTGAATGCAGAATAGATCAGTACACGATGAAATAAAAATAACTTGCTGTAATGGACACTTTCACAATATATATTGTTGGCCTATTAAAGCTCAAATTACTATTTTGAATAAGTCACTATATAAGTAAAATGAATTTGTTGCCCTTTAATTAGCTATGTATTTCCAAATAATGAATTATTAAAGCTCATTTTAGTCATGGATAGTGTTAATTGTAGTTACTGTAATTTAGTCGTCCCCCCCCCTTTTTTTTTTTAACTAAGCTTTTAAAACCAAATGAAAATATAGACCAGTCATGAGAGAATCCTTTGGTGACAGTCAAACCTCAATAGGGAATCTGTGTCAGTGTTAGCAGTATGGAGAGAAACTACAAGTATCAAGTATTTTATCATGAATAAAACAACATACAGAATTGCAAATTAAAGCATTGGGCTCTCAGCAGAAAACATGCTTTATCTGATCTTCAAGGAGGTTTTTAAAAATTTAATAGTATTTTATGTTGCTGATAAAATATCTGTTTTAAGATCTAATTAAGAATAGCAAACCCCAGATTCTTGTGTTGGCGCTTAAACCACATGCAAACAATTCAAATAAGGATTAAAATTATATTAGAATTACGTTACTAAAAGGTGAAATAGTGAGGAGTGCGCCAGTGACATACATTTTGATAGGTTTTATCCTGACTTCCCTCCTGTTTCTCCTTTCCTTAGAAATTTAAGATGAAGATTTTAAAGTTGATGCTGCAGTTCTTTTGTCAAAAGAAATTTTGCGAAGCTGTAATGAAGAACTTGTCTTTTGATCATTAAAATCTCGAGGAAGATGTGAGAGAATAAGTAGGAAGTTGCATGAAACTGTATAATGGCTATATTTTTTTGCGGTGTGCTTGCTGTTTGCAAATGACACTAATTGGGCAACCATAAGGAATTGTGAAAGCTTAGAGGGAGTGCAGAAGGAACTATGGATGATGCTCTTCTTCCATGAAATACAATTTAAAATGTTCGTCCATTACATAATTAAAATGGGGAAGTAGCTCCCTGAGGTTTTTAGGGAGATGGGGTGGGGATAATGATATGTTAACATGATTTCACTAAATTAATTCTTTGGAAAGTAATTAAGTGAGATTGTCCACACTCCATTACTTCCGAAGAGTAAAATCTGACATGGTCCATCATTTTCTTGTCTTGCTTTGAAATGACTGATTATTGAATAAATATAATATACTCATTTGAAAACTAATATTGGAGGTCTCTAGCAGTGTTTTTAGATATTTTGTAATGTAAGAACTAATTGCCTTTTTGGATTTAAAATCTGAAATAAACACCTCATTATGATAAAAGCAGTTTGTGTTTCTTAATAGCACAGACCCTTTATTTGTTTGGAAACTTACGTAAGTTTCCTGCAAACAGGAAAGAAAAAATGTTTTCTGGTTTTAAGTATAGCTTCTGTAATCCATTGCAGGTCAACATATGAAGCATTACTTCTGCCTTGTAGTCATCTGAGATTTGTGTGTGAACAGGTGCCTAAGCTAAGCTTAAGTGAGATTCCTTAGATATAGAATAGATGAGTACATTAGAAAAGATAGAGAAACAGTCGTTGTTTCAGGCTAGCAAAGGCAAACGAAAACTTTGTGAAGAACCTTGTACTTCATGAAAATGAGATGTTTCTTTTTCTTACAACTGTGGTGAAAACCACAACAAACAGAAGGAGCTTTTGAGATTTCCCACTGCACCTCCTGTACTCTCAAGTGGGCATGACAGGGCAGTGGTGTCTAGAATCTCCCTGAGGCTGTGGAAGGGTTTTGTACCCTGAAGTCAGCAGAATTACGAGCAGCTTTTTTTTTTTTTTTTTTTTTTCCCCTCCATGTGGGGGTAGGGGGGAAATCATCCTGAAACCTGAGAAAGACGCAGACAGACAGTCAGTTTTATATTTATTTTATGTTTACTAAGCCCAATTACCACTCTGTTGCTTCTGTAACAGCATTTCCCAAACTGTTTTACCCAGACCTATTGCTGCCTAGAAAGGCATCCTTCTAGTTTCCAAATGGAGATGCTGCTTTGAACAGCTTGCAGGATTCCACAGGTGCATCCTCCTCCTGACCCTGAAGGAAGCGTATCAGGCTTAATGTGGTACATGACATGGTCCTACCGCTCGATGTCCAATGAATTGCACAGCGCCGGCGGAGGTGAGCGAGGACTGTGGCTAGATGGGTGGTCTGGTGAGGCTGGCTGGGCCACAGGGGGCAACAGGGTCTTTATCTAAACTGATAAAAACCCTACAGGCATTAGCATATCCCAAGACTCAGGCCAGTCTGTGTTTGAATCAGTGTCTGCATTGCTGCCTTTTTGAAATATAGGGCAAAATAATAGGGCAGTGACAGCCAGGACTATGCTCAAGTGATCTGAAAAATCAGGCCATCTTTTTTAGGTTCCTAACTGTGAACCTAAAAATTGAATTTCAAATTCAATTTTAAAATTGAATTTAAGGTGTTCATGTCCATGGCATGGATATAAAGAATATTTAAAATAGCTCAGTGTAACACAGTAAACAATTACTGATGTGATTTGGGGTAAGAGACGAAATCCTGATGCTGTGGAGCTGATAGAGGAGTTGGGCTGTGGGCTTCAGTAGGACTACAATTTCAAACTCTGAAAATGCTCTTGGCAAACTCCAGTTGAATCTAAGAAAATAATGAGGATTCTTAGAAATTTTGGCTCTCATAGTAAAAATACGCACCACTGTAATTTAGTCAACTCTGTATAATGCATGTGTGGAGGGAGGGGTGAGGGTATTTTTTTTTCTTTTTTTCCCTTTTATGCTAGACAGCATGTGTGTGAGATCCCTGTGGTGGCTGTATTTCAGTTTGGAAATAAGTAATTTCCTCTGTGTTCAGATGTTTTAATGAGCTAATTAGGGATCCTTTGGGACAAAAGATTTTATACATACAATTTTTAAGTTAAGCATTCATATGTTTTGCAAGGCTTGAGGCCTTTCTCTATTGAGCAGTGCAAAAGGATCCATTTTTAAAATTTGGGGATTTGGTGTGTGGTCTGACAGACATGTGGGCTGGGGTCAGCTACCGGTGGCGTATGGGTAAACCTCTTCTTGAATGCCATGCTGCAGGATCTGCAGCTGAAGGGCAGAATACTTTAAAAGAGAGATATGTAAGGTGCACTAGCTTCCCAGATGCTGTATTTTAGCGCTATGTCTACATTAGCAGAGAATGTGGGACAAGAGGAAGAACTCTGTAAAGCAAAGCAGTTTGTAGTAAGGGCTCGGGTATCCGTACATCTCTGCATCGGGTATCCGTATGTCTCTGCATTTACTGTGGACTAGCTCTAGTCTGATGCCGTGTGCCGAACACACATCACCACTCGAGTGCTCCTGGTGCGTTGCTGGAGTGCGCTTCCAAGACTTGGCCATGATGTGAACCAAAGAGGGGTGGGTGGTGATGATCACTGCACAAGCACCCTGTGTGTCCAAGCTAAAATACATATAGGGAGCCGGTGGTTGTCAAAGTTGGCGGGCAGTGCTGCTGTGGCAGCTAGAACTAGGGCAGTTGTGCTGTTGTCTTCTTTGAGAGATGTTTCCCAGTCTCTAGTCACTTACCATCATTCTTTCTAATTTGGGAAGATATATGGTTGGAACCACTATGCCTGAAAAGTTGCTTACTTCTTCCACTCTGTTCTTGAGAAGAGATTCTTAATATCGTGAACAAAGGACCATAGGACTTGTATTGGGCTTGAGCACTTCTGTAGGTCTGAAGATTTATTAACGGTTTATTTATCAAAAAGCTCATTATGGACACTGATCATGTTCAGAACTGAAAACTGAAAACTCTTGACTTCTTTTGAGCAAAGTTTAATGGGTCGGACAGAACTAAAATCAAGGCTTTACAACAGTTCTGCTTTCTTAGAAAGGTCTAAGCCCAGTCATTTTAAAGGTGGTGGCAGGAGGACATGGTTTTGCCTGTTTACCTGGCCTTTTTATTATTTAATGGCTCAGTATTTCCACCTCTGTTTTTTAAAGCTGAATAAACAGGTTACAAATAGTAAGATTTTTGATTAAGGGATTCTCCTCCCCCCCCCAGTATGATTGATTTCTGTGTGGTGGGTTTTACTTAGATTGTTTTTGCTACATTTGACAGTCTGTTATCTGAAAGACTTAGAATAAGCGTGTTATCTGCACAAGCCTGAAAAAATGTTTCTGACTCTCGCACCAGTAGTCTTTCAGAACAAATTTATAGCTGAATTAAATCATTAGTTATGTGAACTGTATTTCAGCTTCCTTTTATGACCTGGATGCTTTGTTTTGCTTTTTGGAAACAGTTAAGAAACTGAGTTGTGGGATTAAATGTTCAGCTATGGAATTGAAAAATGTCTGCTGTTGTGTTAAGCGAATGCTTTATAACTAAAATTCATGGAAGTTGGAAAATATGTTTGTTGGTATGGTCTCCCAAGAGCAGTATATCTGTATCTACGCATTTTTTATGGAGTTCACGGTTGTAAGGCATTAAGGTGAAACTTCACAGCTGTGAAAAAAGTAGTGTGGTTTATTCCAGTGTTGTCTCATGTAAGTTATTTGAGAGATTCCATCCTGTAGCTGTTCTTGCTGGGACCCTAACCTCTCACGTGAAGACATACCCCTGGGTGATTGATATGCTTATTTCTAAAATTTTTTCAAACTGGGAGAGTCAATACCAGGGCAACCTACCATTTTCTTTCTTTTTTTCCTTCAGGGCAAAGCTAAATTGAAAGAAGCCTTTCTTCTTTTATCTGCTAAATCATTCTAACTACTAACTTTGAAGATGAGTAACGCTATGTGATTATGTTTCAATTTTTACAATTAATGAAACAATACAATGTAACATAGATGGGGGAGACTGAATAAGGGATGTTAAAGATGACAGGCTTGGTCCTTCATATATTCTGCGATAAGAGGGTGTATAGGGTTGCTCTAGGACTAAAGGTTAACAAACTAGAGAGCTGTGGGAGCTGGAAGATAGTAGTATAAAATTCAGGAGACTGAGGGTAAGCCAATTCTGGTTTTGGGGGCAAACCTGATGCCCCCCTCCCAGCCTTCCATTCCCATTTTCAGGCTGCAACAGCTCGGGCAGATAAGCTTAACATTTGCCATGTGGCTGCTCAGGGGGAAGGTCTCGCTTCCCCTTCCCTCTCTTGCTCTCTTGGTTTTACCCACTCAACAGACTAATTTCTTGGAGTTAATTTAACGTGCTAACCCAACAGAGAAAAAAAAATCTAGGCAGTGTTTGTGTAGGGTACTTTGGTTTTGTTTTTGCTGGGTTAGTTTTCTGCCAGGTTGGAGAATTAAATCAGTTTCCAGAGGCAGCAGAAGATAAATTATAGGAGTAGAGGGTGCTGCAGGCACACTGGGGGCTTCTGTATTGGCCATTGTGTCTTGTGGAACTGGACCCTTGCTTTTGTCATTGCAGCTGCTTGCGGCACCATGTGTTGCATGGCATCAATAAATTAATCCAAGTTAGATGCGATACCCATCTGTTTTGTACTATAGCAGGTAGAAGTGATCCCCTTTCTTCTGTATTGTGCCCAGCATAGTGGTGGTAGGCAAAGTTTTAAAACAATGTGTAAGGCAATACAGGGAGAGGCAGGGGGGGGCCCAAAGTAATAAAGAGAAGTACTTTTTGACTGCTGCAGGTGTAATTTATAATGGAATTAAAAGTTCATATAGGTGGAAAATTACATATGCATCATAAATTTAATTATCAGTCCAGTTACCCATTCAAAGCACAGTGGACTAACATAGATTTTTTTTTTACCATTGAGATTTCTCCATTTCTTGAATGTTTAGCTTTCATGGTTGCTTTTATGTGTGTCTGTGTGTGTTGTTGTGTTGGTTTTGTTTTTTTTTTCCCTGGAAGCTATGAATCTCAATATTTCTTTTAATTCTTCTTACGTTCTTTGCAGAATATGAAATCACATTTGATTCAAAAAATGTAATAGCCCCAGGTGCACAGGTATACTCACAATATTTTTAGATACAGAAATTTTAATTCCTGATTGCTATTTTTATTCTTGCATTTTCAAACTTTGCAACTATGTATTTCTTAGAATTTTCTTTTTTACTTTTGAGAGAAAAGTACAATTTCTACCAAAAGAACAATCACCTCTTCTTTCTATTGCCTTGCTTGGGAACATACTGGTTTCGGAGGCATATTAATCAGATTATTCCGCAACTTTGCAGGAAAAAGTATACCCTAAAAATAGAGCTTGAATTAATTGGTAACATCATCGGTGTGATGGTGCTGCTCAGTTCTTGGAATGAAGTCTGGATGGATGACTATGGCTGAAGCATTTCTCTTGATTACAACAGACTCGGTGCAAGGGGAAGAAGATGATCCACAACATCTATGTGTGTTGAGGAATTTAAACAAGGATACTCCTGCAGGAGCTAGCAGTCATCTTCAGTGGTCCCATGTAGGAAGGCCTGGATTAAGAGCTTTGCACTGGAGTGAGCAGTTGTGCGTCCTGTTTGTTTACACTTCCAGAAAGTTGGGAGTAAGCCTAAAGCAGCTCCAGTGATTCCTGAAAGACTCTGTAGGATTTTGTGAAGCCCAGAAAGCCTTTGGTCGATGCTGGGTTATTAACTCTCATAGCTGTGACTCAGAAGGTTACGAGAGATTTGTGTGCATATTGTTCCAGGAGGGTGTAACTTCAGGGTTTTTATCCTTTCTAGTTTTTGGGTTTGAGTTTTTAATTTTAAAAAATGTTTAGCCTCGGGGAGCCCTCTAAATCTAAGCCTTTAACTGCCTCCTGAATTTGGCAGTTGCTTCTCTTGGTTTAATTCTCTAGGCATGCGCGATGGGGAGCTTTGAAGTAGCTGCTGCCTGGCTGAAGCCTTGCTGGGGGCAGGGAGAAGGATAATGAAGTTCATGCTTTTGACATTTTTTTTCTTTCCAGCATGTCGATATTTTAACAGCTTAATGCAAACCACAAGAATAAGTGAACGGCTGATTTTTGGTAAAGACTCTAAAATTGCAGAACTGCAAAGACTGTGTATCTTTCGTGGTTTGGTTTTAATTTGGAACAATTGCTAAAATCAATGGTGGGGAAAACCACATAGATTTTTGTCAGAGTTATAATATCTAACATTAGGAACTGGTTAATCCATTTAAGAAGTGGAACATGAGATTCAAGGGGGAGAGATTTTGTAACAGCCCAGTTCTCTTAGCTGATGCTCCATGGACCACTGACAAGTACCAGAAAAGGTGAGGAAAGATATTTGGGAGAACAACACAATCTTTTTGATCTTTGTAATTCTGGTTCTACATAGTGTCTGCCAGTCCCACGCTCTGCTCAGCAAGCAAACGTGCAAAGTCCATGGCAGTCTGCATCCCAAGCAGCAACCAAGGGAAAAACCTCTCTGCCTTCACCTTTCCTAGCAGGGCTCTTCAGATGCTGTCTCAGCACTGCTCGTGTACTTCCCCCAAGAACAAAACACTTGTAGGCCACCTTCTCCTGGCTATTCCTAACTATTCCCAGTTTGGCTCCCTTAAAAAGAAGTATCTTGAGGGAGTGGATTAGAAGTAGGACAAGTACATCAGGGAGTTAAAAAAGGCTACGTCAAGCATCTTGGCTGTGGTGGGGTGAAGTTCTTTCTGTTTGGGTGTTGCCAGCTGTGGCATGGAGAGCTTCCTTCACTGCGCAGGTTAGTGTTAACTAAGATTGCTAGATGTAGTGCAACCAGGGGAGCGTGCCCCATGGTGCTCTGCAGAGGCACCAATGTTGTTCAGACCTTAGTTTATTTAATTAATTTGAACCATTTGGTTCTGGATTGAGCAAGGCAGCTTGTTGGGGTTCTAGATCAAAGTTGTTTAATTGGTCCTTACTGATCTCTGATGTTCAACAGAGTGAAGCCTCATTGTGCAAGCCAAGGAAAAAAAACTGTTGTCATGACTTCTGTGCACTGTAGAAGCTTTATCATTACCATAAATGTAGTATTAGGTTTTTTAGTAGAAAAGTCCTTTATCTTAAACAATAGTGTAAATGATCTGGTTTTATTTCCAGTTTATTGTAGTACCTTTTGTTCTGCTGCACAGATGATTATTCAGATTTCAGATTCGTAATTATTTCAGATTCTTTGTCTATAACCATTTGTCATACTAAAATTAAATGTTAGACCTGTATAAAAACTTAAAATCACTCTGTGCTGGAAACAGCAATTCTGTGGCTCCCCTGACAAGTCAGGAACTTGCATGGTTGTGAAACCTTTCCCCTTTTTTTCCAGTTCCAGCTGGGAAGAATTGACATATTGTTGCTCTTACGACTCCCTGTTACCTGGCCTTTAGTGAGCTATGGTTAAGAGCTGCATATTAAACCTCAGTTATGTATGTTGCAATCTGTATGAGCTGAATTCCCACTTCTATGGCTGTGGGAGTGGAAACATGAGGCAGTGAAATAAGCCCAGTCCTTCAAGGCTCCTCCCAAGGTGGCTGGCGCAGGGTGCGATGAAGTCCAGGGGATTGTTCTGATCTTTTGTAGCACAAACCTTGGGGGAAACAAATTGTTAAAGTGATTGCGTCTTTCAGAATTTTTCAGCCTTTTTTTTTTTTAGTACGGTAAAAGTAGTAGCGTAAATAAAAAAAAAAAAAAGCTTTTGACACTTTTGACAGCCTTCCACATGATGATTAGATAGTAAAAAGAAGGCGTGGGTTGGCAAGGCGTTAGATATGAATGATATGCAAGTTCGTATGCATCTTTCTTTAAGCAACGTTGTTGGGCTGAAGATGAAGCCCTCTGAACAGCTGTGTACAGCAGAGGTTTTAAAGTGAAAACGAGTTCTGTGCATTTGAAATAATCCAAGAGAAGCTGGAGCAACCTACTGGTGCTCCAATTTCTATTTCCAACTAACTCCTTTGTCTAGGTAAGAAGTTCTTAATACAACATATTATATATATAATCTTAGAACCATGTGCATTAGCTTCCAGTTGCACCCAGTGTCTTATTTATCCACTTTCAAATTAACTTTCTGGATTAATAACCTTTTTCTTGCAGTGTATATTCTGAGAATTACCCTTCCTGCCCTTTGAATCCTGTTGAGGGCACAGGAAAAATGTTGGAAAGAGGAGATGGTTTCTGTAGTTTGCATCAAGGAGAAGGAGGAACGGATGGAAGGAGGAAAGACAAAGTAGGGCTTTGACACAGCTATAGTGTATCAGTTAGTCCAAAAGGAAATGGGTTATGGGGAGATACGCACAAGACAGAAGAAAACACATGGCATTTAGTATTCCTGTGGGATTTTGGGACATCCAACTTAATTTGGCAGGGTATCATCAGCCAAAGGTAGTGGTGGCAGTAGAATTGGGTTCAGGTAGTGGCAACTGTCCCCTCTCCTTCTGCCGTGTTTCTGTCTGCATGCTTTGGGTTCTGTGCATGTTCTGTGTGCTGTGCCTGCTGGGAGCCTAATTCCACACTTTCCACCTGATGGATCCCAGCTCCTTCCTGCAACAAACAGGGACCCTCCTGATGGACCCCAGCTCCTTCCTGTGACAAACAGGGACCTGCTCTTCCCTGCTGAAGCCCACTGAGCCTGGCAGCGCTGCCAGCTCTCTGCAGAAATGGCTGGTGGGAGGCACTTGCCCCGCTCCCTGGGACTGTGACTCCCAAATACAGCTCTCGGAGGTGATTGCGTCCCTGCGTGTGCTGACTTGAGACACAGGGCAAGCTTCTCCATAGAGCTGGTAGCAGCAACAGCTGCCCATGTTGCAGGGACTTGTCCATGGGCAGTGGAGAGGCAGTTGTGAGGAGGAAAGGAGGAAAACTTGTCCATGTTGCCAATTTTTAGATAGTATTTTCTCTGGAAGTTTTTAGCACCATTTTGATTTCTTGAGAGAAGGTCAGGCTGAGTTCTGGAGGACTCGGCGCTGTTGGGGGGACCCTTTTCCCACCACACCACTGCTCTGTCTCACTTGCTAGGCTGTGAGCCATTCAGAAATCAGATGTGAGCTGCCAAAATAACAGATGATGTTTCTGCTGTGCATGCTGTAGTCTCTCCTAGCACTGCTGTTAATCAGGCTTCAGGTACAGGTCTCAGCAGCACAACTGCATGTCCTCCAGCCCTTGCCCCGCCTGACTGTGTAGTCTTTAGCCCCGCAGAACAGCTAAGACGACCCTGTCTGAAGGCTGCAGGGGTAGGGCTGGGTAGATTTTACCTATGATGGATGCAGGGGAGGGACATCTTCTACTCGCTCAAAGCTCCATCCAACCTGACCTTGAACACTTCTAATGATGGGGCATCCACAGCTTCTCTGGGCAACCTGTTCCTGTGTCTCACCAGACACTGAGCAGGTTGAAGAGCAGAAGCCTCTGGAACCAGCACCACAAGGGTGTAGGCCCTTGTAGAGTCCGTAAGGAAGTGTGGATTTTTTGGGTCTTGTCTCTAGTCTGCTGTAGGCAGTTGCCTATGAAACAAATTATTTTTTCACCTCCTGGTACACATCCGTGGATGCTAATACACTCTCCTCGCTGTCGGTTGTTTCTGTGGATGAAGTAGCAAGCAGATAGAAATTCCAACACCTCCAGAAAAATTAGGAAAATTATTAAGCTTTCCTTTTTAAGCTCTGGGAAGTTAGAAAGTGTTAGAACTAAGGCTGTGTAATGAAGCTTACAACATAAATGTTTTATTCATGTGTTACGAGGTTTTTTAATTACTTCATCACCCCCTATAATTTTCATAGGAATTGTGCCTCATTCATTTCACAAGACACACTTTTTCCCTGCATCCAATAAATCCAGTAAATGTTATTTAATGTAAATTTGAAATCCATTAAATATAAAGCCAGTAAATGTGATACCCAGTTCAAAAGCCTCTCCTTTTCTGGCAAGGAGAGCTAGTAAGGCACTGAAGTACTTGCAATACAGTAATATATATATAAATTAATGATATTTTTCTAGGAATTTTTCTTTTTTAATGACTAGGGAAGTGGGAGCTGTCACACTGTGAATGACTACTCAAAATGTGTTTTCAGTCAAATACATGTGGGTTTTTTGTTTGTGGTTTTTTTTTTTTTTTATTTGATTGTATGCTTATGAAGCTGTTGTGTTTCCATTTGCAAAAAAAAAGAAAGGGAGGTGCGGATAGAATATAGTTGCTCGAATGTGTGACTCCTTTGCCTCAGTGCTCACTGCTACTGTGCTTGCTTGTTGGCTTGAGTGTAACTGGGGGTCCCTGATCAACCAGACTGTTTTTCATTTCTCTTAAACTTTTGGCTTTGCAAATATGAAACGCTTGGTTTTGGTGAAGAATCAAAATTTGGAAACTCTTTGTTACAAATAAGACCATTGAGCATATGGGGTTGGCTCACATCACGGGCCCAGGGAAGTGAGACTTCTCTGCCATGGAGAGAGCCTGATGTCTGGGATTTTCCTGGATGGTCATGTTAAATATTGGGAATGTGACCTTCTGATCTGCGTATCTTGCCATGAGATTGTTTATTACGTCTGTGTCTTTTACATAACTAAGCATTTTCATGCTGAAGATTTTCAGTACTAGGCTTTACTCTTGTCTGCCTTCTGTTGAACTGAAGGGTATTTTGAAAAAGGCATCTCTGGCTTGCTTTGTCTGGCTTACAAAATTGATGTGCTGTGAGCAGATATTGTTCTCTGAACTATCTCTTCAGCTCAGTAGGGAGAAATATTTTCCGATCAGTTTCAGCCTTTTTCCCACCTCTCGTAAATCTAGCGATTTCCAAGTTCAGTGTGTTGCTCGGCTTACTGCCCACGGCAATTACTGCTCTGTGCTGTGTTGAGGAAGTTCACCTAGGTGCCGTTTTGGGCAAATCTTATCACTGAAATAATCTTAACCTACTAATCTGTGTTCACAACTGCTTTTAAAAACGTACCTGTTTGAATCGTGTATAAAGATTGCAATGTTAAATGGTGTCCTGGCATGTTTTGAATTTGGCTTCTGAAGTTGTAGCCTACAAAAAAAAAAAAAAGGGAGGTCTACCCACATCCGGAGCTAAGAAAGCGTAAGAGCACTTTTGCCCTAAAGCTTTATGGCCATATTAGCCTTAAAGGTTCGTCTGTGCTGGTAGGCTCCACCTTATCATGAAGGTTGAAGCTCAGATGCTTGGTAACCATGGGGCAACAAGAGCTTTATCAGCCAGGCTTTCTGCAGGGTTTGTTGGCACAAGTACTTCAGCTCAGTGCCATTAGGAGATGGCTTTTGGAAAAGGATTTGCACTGCATAGCCTTTGCCCATCTAATCACTCAGGTGGAACTCGTATGGGAGAAGTACCGACTGCCACCAGAAATCAGGCAATCAGTCTCAGAAAGTCCTTGAGGGAGAGGAACAGTCACGAGCCAGGCTCTGCTTGGACCTTGGCCTGGGGCTTGTTCCCAGCCAAGGGCAGATCAGGCATCTGCTGGCTCGCTCTCTTTTACTGAGGACTTTCTGTGTAGCCTTGTGGAGATACAATACCGCATTTGTTGATCAAAGCGTATTTGTAAACTTTCTCCGACGAACATTAAAGCTATAAAATAGATTATTTCTGTCTCTTCCTTCCTCTCCTCCTCTATGAAAACCTGAATTTCTTTTTAAAATAGGTCACGAGTGTGTCATCATAGCATTGCCAAATGCTGCGGAGGATGGGGCAAGCCTTGGAGTACAACTCCTTTCCTGTCACAGGGCGGCAGGACCACACTGGCATAGTGTGCTGGGAATGGCATCGCAGCTGGGTGAAATTGGTAACAATGCTATGCACCCCTCTATAGTAAAAATAAGAATATGATCTCATGCTAGGGAATCCAGTTAAAAATACAAAGAATGCAAATTGCCTTCAATTAGAGGAGTTGCATTTTAAACCAAATAATTTTTCAGATTATGTATGTTTCTCTGTTTCCCGAAACAAATCTGAAATAATTTTTTTTTTCTAAGGATAGGTAATAAAGGGATTTTATTCCTTCTCTGTATCCTAAAAAGCCCTAAAGCAACCCTCTTCCTGTTTATTACCAGGACATCTAACACTCTATCAAATGCAGTGTCTCTGGCTGTATTTGAGTCCTTGGCAAGGGCAGTTTGTTCTTTCTGCATTAATATCAATAAAGATTTTTTGCTGGAGAGCAGGAAAATGGAGATTTTTAGAATACAAAATTATATTACTTAGCATAAATTATTGGTTTACTATATATCAAATAATTTTAAATGGTAGCTTTGGTATCTGTAAGAATTACACGAAAGGAAGACTTAACCCTAATTGAATATGAAGATGGACAATATGGGAAAAAATTCCAGTCTCTTGTGGGCATCCTGTGTGCTTTTCTCCTCTCCCATCCAAGCAATCCTGTCACTATATAATTCAAGTACTTCTCACAAGCATTGAATTAACTGGCAATAGCAAAAAAAAAATGTGTATTACCACGAAAGACACGGCTGAACAAGACAGGTTTTAAAAGAAGACTTAAAATAGTTTTCTAAATTTGAAAGAATTTTTTCCTTTAAATATTTAGGTTGTGATTTGTCTTTGTGACAACCAATAATGAAACCTAATGTTATACTGCATTAATTTCAGAAACTAAAATATTCACGAGGGACAGAGTTCTGAAAAAAAGCCAGACCACTGCTGGAAGTGAAGCCATTAGCTGAGAACAAGTAATCAGAGTTTGCAAAAGTGATAAATCTGCTTTTGACATCAATAACCCCTTCTGCAGGTGCAGGAGGAATGTTTTGTTCTCTTCGTATTATGTCACTTACTTTGACTCTACAGAAAACAATTCAAAAAGCTGGTGAGCCTTTAAGAAATGTAAATGCAGAATATTTCGGAGGTTTATTTCTTACAAATAAATGCTGTTGATTAGAGGCTGAGATGAAATAAGACAAAACACAACCTATTTCTAATTGATAACTATGAATTTCTTGCTATTGATGTAATCTCAGTTTTAGTAAATCTAATTTCTCAAATGGAAAAAAGTGTTTTATTTGCTTATGTGTTTCTGAAGTTTAGTAGTGTTTTCAATTTGGTTTTTAAAACTTTATGCATGTATGATTATAATTTTCATTAAAATGCAGGTTGTAAGAAATTATAGGTAAAAAGTTAATGGTCCAAGTGAATTTGAGTATCAGTTGCAGTTCTAATATTGAATATGAAAGTTATGAAAGTGAAGAAATGTATGTTAATGTAAGCAGTTTCTTAAGTTTTTATATAATGCTATCTAATTTAACGTAAAGGCTGCATTTAATTGCAGATCAACTAGTGGCTGATATGTCTTAGTGGTTTCGCGCTAGTGTGAATCAACTTTTCTCTAGGAAAATAACTGAAGAAGTACAGAACAAACAAAAGAAAATTGGTTTGTAATGCATTATGGCAGGCTGACCTCAGTAATTTTTAAAAGATGTTTTAAATCAGTTTTCTTGCCTTTTAAATCTGTCCTGACTGCAAATACATCTTTCTGCTTTACTTGCATACAGCATAGTTGAAGAAACCGGTGGACTCATCCAGTTTTTTTAAAGGCAGTGAAAATATGTTGAACTAAGTGCTGATAAAGTTTAAGTTTTGTGTGTACCAGTGTGTGCACAGTCTAAAACATGTTTAACAGAAGCAAATCTTGCATCTAAGTTGGCTCTTCTTGTCTAACAGTGCTAACCAAAAGCTGAAGTCTTGTTAGCATACATCATGTGATGGATTTGAATTCATCCCTTGCTAGCTTTTGTAGGAAGACTTGACGTTGAGCTGTAGCTGACGTGGAGATGAGACACATCATAAATGTTCTCCCATATTCCACAACCTGCTTTTCTTCTCTCGTTCTTAAGGGTGTGATACAGGCACATCTTCAGTGCATCACCGAGAAGATAATGTGGTAAAATACAGCCCAGCTCTTCTGCCCTGAGATAGCTCGATTAATTACCCTACCAGTTCCTTTCTTTACAAGTTTGTGTTAGACTGTATCTTTAGCTTCTTAACTAGGCAGACCCCATCGTGTCACTTCTCTCAAACTGCTATGCCTGTGTTAATATTATGCTACAGAAGGTCATCTTTATTCTCCTGGCTTTAGTTCACAATGTTGTTTGAGTTTTTTTTATGGTACAGACTGATCCCAGCGTAATGTGGAGGAATGATAATTTGTTAAAATGTTTTCTATTGATTGCTACGCTCAACAGAGCCAGCACAGTAACTCTGAACTGCAAAGCATTTACACTGATAGACCTCTTCTGGGGAAAATTCCTCTAATTTATTGATCTGTCAAAAAATTTCTTCCATCTTCCACTTAAGCACTGTTGGAGAAGATCATTTTTAACTGGTTGATTTCCAAATACAAGCTCATCTACCATCTGCTGGGGAAAAAACAGTAAGCTGCTGGTTATAGCTTGACAGCTACAGGCAGGTCAAGGGCACATGCTTATAATTTTGCTACAGTGATTGCTGACTAATTAGCGATGAGGAACTTTCTGAGAATTTTCTGTTAAGATCATTTTTGTCTCTCCCATTTTGTTAATGAATACAGCACACCCAGCTGTGAGGCTCTGAGTGATGATTGCTATTAAGGATTTATCCTTTCAAATTCTGCTTCTAATTTTAGGAAGTTATATTCCTTGTCTTTAAGTTTCTAGTGGTAAAACTGTAAAAGGACAAGTTATTCCTCAGCAAGTGTTGGGAAATACTGTAGTAAGATTTTATAAATACTGGACTACAATAGCTAGCTATATTAGAGGGGAGAAAATACTGTTCACAAAAATAACCATCTGTAGTCCATATATAGTAGATGAACATGTATTTGGATTACAGTGTTTTTCATTAGAATGGTTTAAAAGTGGTCTGATCTCACAAGATGATGCTTTAACTTAGTATTCCTGTGGCTTCTCTTAGGTTACCTGTCTCTTGGGTTCCCAGTGCAGTCCAGACTACGGCATTAGGCGGATGTATGGGATAGAGTTGTCTTCTTCCCGTTTCCTCCTACACATACATACCTTGTGAGGACATGGAAAAACTAATCTGGTCTGTTCAGATTACTTACTGTGAGATGTACCTGCTTGTACGGAACTAGGGCATCTCCTTGCAATGCTAATCACTCTTATCTTAAGTACATGCATTAGAACAGGGATTGAACTGAAAAGTTGTCCTACCTGTTCAGAGACTGTATGCATATATACATATATAAGCTTATAGATGGGCATGGTATTGTTCCTATAGCTATCAGGTTTAAAGTTTAGATGTGACTTCTTGTTCCTCACAATCAAAGCTTTCCAGCTAAAAAAGCATATACAGTGCTTGCACTTTTATCCTATTATTTATACTTTCATAACAAAAAACAGTTGGAGGATTTGACATAATAAAGGCCATTCCTTTAGCATTCAGCTGGCTACCAGTTTTGTGTTGCGAAACTTCATGTAAAGCAACATGGTTTTACAGTTTTAACTGTAGTCAAAGATTTCTGTCTGTTTTTTTCTCTAACCACACTAAATAACAAGATTAAATAGGATAACATTATTTTGGGCTTTAAATCCACTTGCCTCTCGCAGTGGAGAGCTCTAATCTGGTCAAATCAGGGTCTAGCAGACCAGTCCAGTATGTACCAGACTTTATGATAAGCTGTTGCCCATATGTGTTGTCATTGTCCCCAGGAGACAAGCCTGGAAAGCTGCTGCTATGTTTCAGGTATGGTACAATGTTTTGCATTAGAAAAGTGGATGGAGGAAAGATATTTAGTCTGTGCAATACTGTCGACACTAATCTTTCAAACAAAGGAGCTTGGCGTGGTGTTGTCAAAGGAAAATAAACCTGCTGTTTTATTTTCCCATTGTTCTCTTGCACAAAGAGTCTTTTGGTCTGCAAATGACCGCTGACATTATGCCACAGAAATTGCTACAAGGAGAATACTTGGTACTGTCCAGATCTTGCATTCAAGCCTGGCAGCAGTGTGGTGGCTGCATTCCCCTGTTTGTGTGCCATGGCGAATTGCTTGTGTTCATTTTGCAAGATGTTTTCATTTTAAACCCTGGATGGCTGTGTCTCTTCCTGATTCTCCTTTTTCTCTGTGATGCTGTCAATTCACACAGACTGTATCGATCAAATAAGTTGTCTGGCTGACTTCTATGCCCTGGGCTCAAAGACGCATGAAATGAACCAAAAAGGGAGGACAGGATTTTGAAGACGCAGGAGATGCCCACCACAGAGGAATTTTTTTCTGCACTGTTGAAGTTTCAAGCTAAACAGATGGTATTGAGAGAGGTGAAGCGGGGAGGTCATTTGAAAGTTAGTGTGGTTCCCAAGGAGCTTGAAGAAAATAGTTTAAGTAACTAAATTACTTGCATGAGATCTCAGTGATGATGTGGACAGGAGAAGGGGAGGTTGCCAAGTGTTTACCAAGTGACATGTGCCATATCCAACAGTTTTTCAGAACCAGTGGAGTCTGAAAAATACGGCCCTTTATGGGTGGAAAAATGTTTCTGGAAGTGTAGCATCTTCACTGTTCTTACCTACTTGCTAGTATGCTGGGTCAAATTCACTCTCTAGCTCTCCCTATCTAAATTCAGCCGCAGGATTGTGCTTTTTTGTTTGCTTATTTTTAAATAAATGCTATTCTTGACTTTCTCTCCCTTGGAGTCACGGGCTTTCTCAGCAGCTACTGTGTTCCACCATGCAGTTGGCTGCATGCTGGGGGTGGAGAATTCCTGTCTGTCCTTGTGCATGTTTCATAAGGCTCTAGTAGCAGTCCTGAAGTTCACAGCGATTTCCAAGGAATGTAAACGCTTGTACCAATTAATATCAGAAGCGCAGAGTGTGATAAACTTACTGGTATCTCTGTGACGGACAGTATTCCTACCAGTTAAGTTCAGTTCAGGCTTGTTGGTACAGTCTATGTCTTTACACTAGATGAAGGGCATTTCTGTGTGCAGGTGATGCTGCCTTTTCACTGCCTTCCTTTTCCATGTTCTCTATCATGTGGGTTATCTTTAATTTTTGCTGGAGATCGCTGCTGGAATTTGCTGTCCCTAGAAGGCTTATATTTTCTTTTCTGATGTCCTGCACAGTGTCTGAATTCAGAGACAGCTCTGGCAAAGACTTTAAGATGCTGCCTTTAAAATGTATTGTAATAGTTTCTAGCAACCACACCCCCATTGTGCTGGGTACTTTACAAACTTACAATGCACAGAATATATCCTGAAAAGCTTTGGAAGTACTTTGTGTACAATTTGATTCCGTTAAATCAGTGCTCCGAAGAAACCATGTAGATTGAATAAACTCAAATTTGTTTGCCAGTCTTTTGAGAACCAGTACCTAATGTTTCCCCTACCTAATCAGCTGCCATGGTCTGAGCTGGACAAGACAGTCTCAAAATTAATGTCTGCATAAGGCAAAGGTGGAATATGTTTAATGAAGTAGTTCTTCTGGGGGGAAAATGCCAAGTCTATTTTAATTTTAATTATTGCCTACACCATTAATATACAGTTCATATTTAGGTTTTCCAGCAGGTAAATCTATAGAAAATAGTATGCATTTTAATATGCTTCCTTCTGAATAATAATGTAAGTATGTAATTTTGCTTTAGCCTACATACAATGAAATAATATTGAAATAATTATTGTAAACAGCATACATGTCCTGTTGTTGGCTTCGCTTCAGATGTTTCTTCACATTTGGCTAAGTTCAAGTAATAAACTGCTGAAAAACTGGAAGGCGCTCTGGAAGCAGATTAATCATCTGACTCAGTATTGTCTTCTAGCTTGCCACAAGAAATCTTTCCAATCTATGAGATCATGGATTAGCTGGTTGGAAAATTTAAAGAGAGGCATGAAGAACATTCCCTTTTTTTGGTGCCTTCCCTTTGAAACCTGCAGGATCTCAGCAAAGCATAAATGACAAATGACTCTTCTTTCCAAGCTTTACCACAAATATGTATTACAATGAAAAAATCAGGCATCTGAATTGATACCTCCTCATTTTATCTAATTTTGGACATTGTAGGTGGCATTTATGTCATGAGGTGTAGATTTACATGTTTGAGACAGTGATTTAGACTTGCATTATAATCCATTAAAAGAAATGAACACTTGTAGAATGTGATTCGCTTCAAATTTCTAAAACCAGTTTGCATAAATTTCACTTTAAAAGTCCGTTTTCTTTCCATTGATGAGAAAAGATACAGTGATTAATTCTAACATGATACTGATGCTACCCATGTAGGTGATACGATGTCTGTTCTGTCTGTCCAGGGGGAAAAGTGGTGGTACTGACTGGTAAGTAGATCTAATGCTTCAAGGCAAATTGTTAGGATTTGTAGTCTCCTTCATAAGCCTTTCAGGATGGTGACCATCTGTGGGTTTTATGATGGCTAGATTGCAAAGAAGTCACCAAACCTAAACGCATTGACACTGTTAAAGAGCTGTTAATGTTGAATTTAGCATCACAAAAAGTATCATGTATTGATGTGATGGTATTCTTATTACATTATAAAGCTGTGCAGTAACAGTTGTGTATTATTGCTGCCGATTTCTATTTATGTGGATTTCTTTTAAAAGCATGCTTTGTATTTCCTTGGATTCACCTGAAAGGTTTTGAGGATCTTTGCTCAGAATTCTCTCGGTTACTGTAACTGTACAACCAAAGCACACTTGTAACCCAGCTGCCGTGCGAGTGCGTGTGTGGACCCTGCAAGGGAAAATGTGGCCCCAGGCTGGACCACCCCAAGGCACAGCAGTCAGTGGCCTCTTGACACCCCACATCCTCTGAACCTCCTGTGCTCCCTTCTCAGCCTGCTATGTGCAAGTTCCTTGAGGATGTGCTTTATCCATGAGAAAGTGTGGAACTAGGTGCTATAAAACGTGTAGTCACTTTAATGTTGGCTTGGGAACAATAATAAGAAGATGGCTCTACTTGGAGTCTAAGTTGCATTACAAATGTGTGCTAAAAATTCCCTTGCAAACGTTCTTTGCTGTGAGGATGAGAAAGTGTGGAACTAGGTGCTATAAAACGTGTAGTCACTTTAATGTTGGCTTGGGAACAATAATAAGAAGATGGCTCTACTTGGAGTCTAAGTTGCATTACAAATGTGTGCTAAAAATTCCCTTGCAAACGTTCTTTGCTGTGAGGATGAGCTGTATACTGCAGAGGCAGATATCAAGTGAGGATAACAGTCTTTTGAGAACCAGTACCTAATGTTTCCCCTACCTAATCAGCTGCCATGGTCTGAGCTGGACAAGACAGTCTCAAAATTAATGTCTGCATAAGGCAAAGGTGGAATATGTTTAATGAAGTAGTTCTTCTGGGGGGAAAATGCCAAGTCTATTTTAATTTTAATTATTGCCTACACCATTAATATACAGTTCATATTTAGGTTTTCCAGCAGGTAAATCTATAGAAAATAGTATGCATTTTAATATGCTTCCTTCTGAATAATAATGTAAGTATGTAATTTTGCTTTAGCCTACATACAATGAAATAATATTGAAATAATTATTGTAAACAGCATACATGTCCTGTTGTTGGCTTCGCTTCAGATGTTTCTTCACATTTGGCTAAGTTCAAGTAATAAACTGCTGAAAAACTGGAAGGCGCTCTGGAAGCAGATTAATCATCTGACTCAGTATTGTCTTCTAGCTTGCCACAAGAAATCTTTCCAATCTATGAGATCATGGATTAGCTGGTTGGAAAATTTAAAGAGAGGCATGAAGAACATTCCCTTTTTTTGGTGCCTTCCCTTTGAAACCTGCAGGATCTCAGCAAAGCATAAATGACAAATGACTCTTCTTTCCAAGCTTTACCACAAATATGTATTACAATGAAAAAATCAGGCATCTGAATTGATACCTCCTCATTTTATCTAATTTTGGACATTGTAGGTGGCATTTATGTCATGAGGTGTAGATTTACATGTTTGAGACAGTGATTTAGACTTGCATTATAATCCATTAAAAGAAATGAACACTTGTAGAATGTGATTCGCTTCAAATTTCTAAAACCAGTTTGCATAAATTTCACTTTAAAAGTCCGTTTTCTTTCCATTGATGAGAAAAGATACAGTGATTAATTCTAACATGATACTGATGCTACCCATGTAGGTGATACGATGTCTGTTCTGTCTGTCCAGGGGGAAAAGTGGTGGTACTGACTGGTAAGTAGATCTAATGCTTCAAGGCAAATTGTTAGGATTTGTAGTCTCCTTCATAAGCCTTTCAGGATGGTGACCATCTGTGGGTTTTATGATGGCTAGATTGCAAAGAAGTCACCAAACCTAAACGCATTGACACTGTTAAAGAGCTGTTAATGTTGAATTTAGCATCACAAAAAGTATCATGTATTGATGTGATGGTATTCTTATTACATTATAAAGCTGTGCAGTAACAGTTGTGTATTATTGCTGCCGATTTCTATTTATGTGGATTTCTTTTAAAAGCATGCTTTGTATTTCCTTGGATTCACCTGAAAGGTTTTGAGGATCTTTGCTCAGAATTCTCTCGGTTACTGTAACTGTACAACCAAAGCACACTTGTAACCCAGCTGCCGTGCGAGTGCGTGTGTGGACCCTGCAAGGGAAAATGTGGCCCCAGGCTGGACCACCCCAAGGCACAGCAGTCAGTGGCCTCTTGACACCCCACATCCTCTGAACCTCCTGTGCTCCCTTCTCAGCCTGCTATGTGCAAGTTCCTTGAGGATGTGCTTTATCCATGAGAAAGTGTGGAACTAGGTGCTATAAAACGTGTAGTCACTTTAATGTTGGCTTGGGAACAATAATAAGAAGATGGCTCTACTTGGAGTCTAAGTTGCATTACAAATGTGTGCTAAAAATTCCCTTGCAAACGTTCTTTGCTGTGAGGATGAGCTGTATACTGCAGAGGCAGATCACAAGTTAGGCTAACGATACAGCTTTGGCTCTTGTGGGCAGAGTAGATGACATCTGTTGTGACTTTTTTGTTGTTGTTTGGTTAGCTTATATCACGAATTTTTCTTTTCTGGTACCATACCACTTTGCTTATTTGGCTGCGTTGAAGTTGCAACTTTATTGCTCAACATACTCGAATGTAATGATCTCTACAGCAAGAACATTCCATCCTCTCCTTGCGTAACAAACAGGTTATGCTTATTTTATAATGAACTTTGCATTCTTCAGGAAACACGATTTTATTATATTCTGTGTCTCTTTTCTAACTTACTTGTATATGCCTGCAAAGGGGAGGCAAAGTGAAATGTGACTAAGAAATCTTGTCCTCAGTTGCAATCTTGCTGAACGTTATGAATTTTATTCTCTTCTGCATCCTTGGAAGTGAACTGCATCCAGCAGAATAACCACCATAAAAAAGCTAGTTGTAGGTTGCAACAAGGATGAGGGTGACATTCCCAAGGACAAGGGAGAGCGGTGATGGTGGAAAGCACAGACGTGCTACGTCCAGAGGAAGGGTTTGCTGGTGCCTGTTGGTCAGCAAGGATGCGAGGGGAAGAGTTGCAGTAGCAGCTGGGAGAAGTGGGAAGAAGAGAGAGAGACGGACATCTTAATAGTTTTTAGTGGGAGTGATTTCTTATGGGACTGTGAATAAACCAGTGCTGCTGATTTACTATTTGAAGATTTATGTTTGAGCAAAAATACTGTTTCTTTAAACTTAAAAATTAGTGAAATTGATACTGCAATGAGGATGTTTTCTTGTGTAACAAAGGCTAGACCATTTTAACACCAACCAGTTTCTCCCTGGGTTTCCTTCTCTGCCCTGAAGTTGGGAACTGGCTATTTTTTGTTGACTGCATTCAGATGCCATGCTGTATTGAGTTTGGCAGAATGGCCAAAGTTTGAATTTGGCTTGTATTGGTTAAATCAAGCTTTTGATTTGGTTGCCTATTGTCCAGTATGCTAATCCATGTTATTTCCAGCTGAGTTAAAGTGTAAAGTCATTAGAGCAGCGTGGGCCTTTTGTTTGTACAAGGAAAGGTTAAGTTCTGCAGGCAGCTCATTCTGCTGCCAGCGCGGCTGCTAATCTGAGTTTGGGGATTAATTACCTGTAACAGCTGCAGGACAGAGTCCTGTGCTGAGCCGAAGTCTGATTAGGCCAAAGTTTGGAAAGCTTTGTCATAGGGAAAGTTTTTTCAGCATTTTTCAGGAACTTGAGTTCTGACTCAGTTTGTTCAGATGTGGATACTTACATTACCACTATCTTCAGCCTAATAGTATCCTAATGTTGATATTTTAAATATGCTCTGAAAATCCTATAACAGAATTAAAAAGCAATTTAAACTACATTAGCCTGTATCTATTTATGGACTGTCAGTATTGTTATAGTCTTTCTTTCCGAGTTGTTTCTAATTCAGCTTTTGGTAACTGCAGAGAGCTGTTGGGGGTGCGAGGGGTAAGGAAGCCAAAACACAGTTTATGAACAGATTTAAAAAATGATTTCTATTGGTGTGGTTTGGAGTTTAATAGATTTTTTTTTTTCCTTTTAATTTTTAATGCAATTTTTTCCCAGACCCTTCCGATTAAAAATTTGTATGTATTAACATTTTTGGACATGCTTTTAAACACACTCAGAAGCTGTTGTTTTCCTGTTTGAAACACTTACTTTCTTTTAAAATTCAACACTAGTTATTATTATGCACAAGCCATTTAATTTTCTTTTTATGCCTTTGCACAAAAGAAGTGGAAAAGTCTGGTTTGGAATGGGGGAGAATTAGGTACACAAGAAATGAAAACAAATACCAGCTTCTTCACAAAGAGAGATCGGCTTTAACAGAAGAAATACGAGCTGTGGACTTGCGTTAGGAATGAGGGAGAAGTCAATTATGATTGTAGATAGTAGCATAAATATCCATTTTTGCTAACGTATAACTTACTAAGTCTTCAAATAAAAGCTATAATCCAATCATCACTTGACTAACATTACTTAAAATGATCCAGTAAGTTAATATCCTCCTTTTTTTTAGGTTTCAAATTCACCTAGTTACATAAAACCTTGCAATTCTCTTTAAAAACGGTACCTTTTTTTTTTTTCCCTAATAGATACTGCCTTTGACATCTTTGGCATTGCTTTTGTCCTCCCTTCTTTTTCTTTTTCCTGACTTAATATTGTAAGAAATTACAATGTTTCTATGTGATAGGAACTGCAGTGGAATGAAAGTGTTCATTTAGGAAATATATTCTTATTACTAGTTTTGAATGGAAAGAATGTGTAGTCCTCGTCAGGGAGTTGCAGGCTTTAAGCTTCTGTGGCTTATTTCCAAATAATGGGTGAATTGTATGCAAAGTAATGACCCTTTTAAGAATTTGCAGGCTAACAGTACAATTACTGAGTAATTCTGAGTTTATTTCATGTTTCTATTTCAGTCAGAGGGAACATTCTCATAAAGCTGCTGGTATAAATTAGGAGTTAGCAAATGGGGCTAATATTTATTCTTCAGTCTGTGGACGATAGACTTACATTTTTTCAAGTTATCTGTTGCTTCTATAAGTCTAATGTATAAATTCTAGCACATAGGTGAGAGAGAAAAATCTGGGAGAAAATATACCTGAATGTATACCTGAAGGTATACCAGAAGGTATATCTGAATGACTGCCAGTACCAGAATGTTGTGTTGAGCAGAACGGTGAAGGGTGATGGTTGATCGCTCTGGCCCAGACACGTAGATAATTGATAGTGGGGCCCAATTAACACTAAGTAGCTCTGAAGCCAGCCTCATTATCAAATCTTACTTAAGTACTCATTTATTTATTTATTTTATTTCTATCTCTTCCTTTTGGTCACTTAAAAGCTTTCTTCCTCTAGAGGTCATCAGGTCTAAAAAAAACCTTGGTTTTGCCTGCAGCCAGTTATATGAGGTATTCCTTGATGGTTATATGTTGTTGATAATGCATCTTTTTCTGCTGTTTTACTTAGATGACAGTGCCTCTGCTGCAAGCAGTATGGAGGTAACGGATCGCATTGCCTCTCTGGAGCAACGCGTCCAGATGCAGGAAGATGACATCCAGCTGCTCAAATCTGCCCTTGCTGATGTGGTTCGACGCTTGAATATTACAGAGGAACAGCAGGCCATGCAGAACAAGAAAGGACCTACCAAAGGTTTGCATTTCAGATATATCTAAAATAGGTAGTGCAATTCAATGAGTGGTGTATATGTACTAAACCAGGTTATTCTTTAGATCTTTGAAATGCTCAAGCTCAAAATCAAAAAATCAAACTAAAGAAAAAAACGATTTTGAAATTTGACCTGTTAAAGAGAACACATGAAAATCCAAGTGGTTAAATCTGAAATTCCCATGAACCAGTGGAATATTTCCATATTCTTGCTTCTTAACCCACTCTCTGTATTTAACCATGGCGACCACTTCCTAAGTTTTGATCAAGATTATTTTATAAACTCTTTAGGGAATGTATCATCTTCTATGGGTGAAACTCCTAAAAGTTTTTTTCTGATAGAAAACATTAAGTAAAATGTAATTTTCATTTAATTAAAAATGTCTTAAGTGTCTTTGGATGGTGCAGGCATAGACAAAGACAGCTTTGAGCTAGCGCAGAGGTGACATGACCAAGGAGATGGTGCAACGCCAGCTGCATGGGTACGAAGGGAAGGTAGAGCCACGGTTGGTGCCTGACCCCCTTCCAGCGCAGCAGATGCAGAGCCAGCGAGGCGGCAGGTGGGACAGGCCTTGCCACGGCAAGATGCTGTGCTGCGCCCCTGTGCTGCAGCGTGCTCTCTCCTGGTTCCTGTTCTGCAAGAACAGGTTTGTCTGTACGCAAAGCAGAAAAGCTGGAGTTCAGCATCCAGCGCTTCACAACAGTAAAGGTTTATTAGAACCCCACTGGTGTGATTTACTGTAGTCTGTGAGGCTGCAAAAGCCTGGGAGAGTGCCTGTCTGCAGTTTAGCAGAAATGCACAAGGTATTTTTGGGTAGTCTTAGAAGTAAGAGTGGTGGCAACCTACCTTTGGAAAGAAAGTATGGCTGCCTTCACAGACTCTGTGTTGCCTAAATTAAGGAATTGTTTCTTTTGGGGTCCTGATATGTATTAATACAAATTAAAACCTAAATTCACATCAGAAGTATGATATGTAATTATGAATTCATGATTTTCTCAGCTGGAAATTAGGACTTTCACCTCTGTTATATATTTGTGACTTTATGGCAGATACTTTCAGACATGGATTTAACAGAATAGGTAAGGAACTACTTAATTACTTTGCTGAACTGAGACATTATGTTTGTTATAATGTTTTGTGTCTGGAGACATGGAAAGGAGAAAGGGACAGAATTACAGAGCCAGATTAGTTGATTGTATATCATGCTGGTGTAGACAGAATATGCAGTAAACGTCTGTGAACTTGTTTTCTTGTTCTCTTCCCTTTCTGTTGTATTCTCCTCATTTTGTCTTTGCTTGATTGAGAAAGATAGCTTCCACTGTGACACGTTCCACCAAATCTGGTTGTACAAGGGATTAAGAGGCTTTATGTTGCCTGTGTAATAAATATTATCTGATGCTTGGAGGAAATAAAGTCTAGTAATTATTACTGAGTTGTAACCAAATCAGTTGCTCCTGCCTGCTGGCTTTACTTAGCAAAATGCAGACCAGAGTTTCATGGATTCTGTGGGCAGAGTTGAACTCTAAATCAGGAGATGTTTTCTTGGTCATGGCAGATTGTTAAAGCTATAGTTCAATGTACATTGAAGAAAAGCTGCTGTAAGCCTACCTTTCTGCCTTCTGTGGCTGTTTTCTGTTTTTTGGTTTGTGGGTTTTGTTTTGGTTTTGTTTTTTTTTTTTTTTTAAAATATGTATATGACATGGATATTTCTTAATGTGTGTGAAATGACAGTGTAAGAAGTTTTACTGTGATAATGCAAGTGCAGGACTACAAAGCCAATTGCTTATCCATTACAGATTACTGAAGTGAGTCCTGATAATTGCCAACTAAATCCCATTCGTTTCTGGAAATAATTGCTACTGTAATGATTTGTGTAAAGAACTTTTAATTTTACTATATATCAGTTGTATCATTAGTGTATGGACAGCCTTATTAAACGTACTCTGTAACATAAACCAGAACCTGAAGTATCCTGATCGTTTGTTTCTTCCAGCACTTTTTCAAATACAATACATTTCACATGACGGCCGGTTTTTCCTGTCATAGGCACAACTACTTTATAATGGATTGCATGCAAATTACTTAGCATAAGACTACGTTGGATTTCAGTATTGGAATAGCAGTATGGAGGCTCGTGATGGAGACTGTTAGGAGAGGGGTTTGCATGTCTACACAGGTGAAACTGGAGCAGTGGCTTCTTGTGTTTTGCCACTTGGGCTGCATGGGACTCCATCTGTTTTCTTTCCATTGATCATTTAATGACAAATTCCACATTTAGAATTGTAAAAAGTGGAATTTGAGCTCCCAAAGTGTCACAAAAATCTCATCTGTGAGGTTTCAAGCTTATTGTATGCTGCTTCTTTCATTTGATCTATAGATGAAGTAGATCAAGATTAAAAGCGTGTGTGTGTGTTGGGGGGAGGTTTGTGCCTTTGGAAAACAGGATCCTCAGTGTACTGTTTAAAGTCTGGAACAAGAAGCTTCATGGGACAGAAGACAACACTTTCTGAGTACTTGAGATTTAAAATTGGTTTAAAGGTTTCATGTCTTGGTCGTTCAAACCTATAAGGGAAAAAAGCTTGAGCTTGTTTTCAGTCTTTGTGTGTGTTCTTGTGCCAGACTTGAGCTAGGCAGCTTAAAAGCAGTGTACATCGTGGAGAGTGAGCTGCTTATCTTGTCCATTTGTGGAGCTCCTTCATAATGGTGTTTGGGGTTTTTGTTTGGTTGGTTGGGTTTTTTTTCCCCTTCCTTATTTAATTCAGCTGCTTGGTGGAGTTCAGTATGGCTTCCTGCCTTTGTTTTACTTGTGTTTGTTGTTCTTTCCTTTTGCAATTATTGGTTTGTTTGTAAACTTAACAGCCCTATTAATCCATAGATCAGAGTATGATTAAAAAAGCTGCTGCTGAGGCTGATAAACATGTCAGTCCTGCTACCACAGGTAAGACCTTGAAGCAACAGAACTTCCAAAATAAACCTACTGACAAAGCAATAATACCAATGTGTTTGGGTTACTCATTTCTAACAGCAATGGCATGTTTGGGGGTGTTTGACTGTCATGTCAGTTACCACTGGTGTGAAATAGCTGTTTGTAAATAAAACTAAATAGCTCTGGAGTAACTAGTGCATTAATTGAATAATGTATAGTTTTTCTGTGTGCCGTGTAAGAATTTTGTGGTGTTGCTTTCTACGCTAGCTGGTCATGGGGCTGGATCTTTAAATCTCCAGCTCCAGAAGTGTGTGTTCTGGATTGGCGTTGGATTTGAAGCAAAACCTCTGTTAAAGGTTGCAGGGTTTATTCCTGGCTCCTGCTAGTTTCGATTTCATATGGTTAGGAGAGTAAACAGGCTCCCCCTAGTTCACTCCAGCTACTTTTTAATAGGCATTTTTTTTATATAACTATAAAGAAGGAAAATATTTTATGAATTTGCTTATTTAGCGTTAATTGTTGCTCTAATTTGTGATCTCAAAGCCTCATTAAAGTTATGTGAGCTGCAGAAATTTGTCAGGAAACAAGCTGACAGCTGCTCCGCTGTAGCTGCCTTTGGTTCTGTGGTTCTGTAATATGCAACAGAAAGAGTTCTATACGTACAGATTAATTACAGCATTGCAGTGCTCAGTCAGGAAACAAACAGTAAAGCATCCACCCCGAAACCATAGAAGGAATTTAATTTGGAAGAATGGATACTGTAGAAGTAAGCAGGATCATGATATCTGAATTTCTTAATTTGAAAAAAAAAAAAAGTAGAAGCATGAGAAGCCAAAGTCCCGTAACTTTTAGGTGTTTTGTATAAGCTCTAAAGAAAGCTCTAAAGACAGCATTAGTCTGTTAAAATAGATCATGGAAGCCAGGGCTGGAAGGCACCATGAATTCATTTAAGTCATGTTTAACCTTGCCTTAAAGCTTCCTGTAAAATCAGAGAGCCCTTGCTCTTCCTGTCCTCAGTAAGACCGATACTGTCTCACCCCCTCAGTCTTCTGCAGTTGTAGGCTTTCCGATTCTCAGTGACCATGCTTAAGATTTTCTTTTTTTTTCTTTGTTGACTTCTTTTCATGTCATCCTTCAGTCTTTGAAGCCCAATAAGCTTTATTTCTTCAGTATTTCCTTATGGGTTGTTCTCTGCATTTCTCCCCTCTGAACCAATAAATGATGAATACATGACAAGCAAGTATATATTTTAACAAAGTTTCAAGACAAAGTCTCTTGAAACTTGCATTCCTGAGTAGACTATCGAGTAGATCGAATCTTCTCAAGGCACAGGCTTTCACGTTTATCTTCTGTTGTTCAATATATGAAAACTTTAGGTGAACAAGTCAATAAATGCTTGTCGTCAGTACTACAATAAGATGCTGGCATGATATAACCTAGGACTGCATACAATTGTTAATTTTTAGGTTTTTTTCATTTATGCTTTTTAGATTATTTATCCGCAGCAGTCTTTTTTCGAAGAACACTTCATAGGTTTTTTCTCTGCTATGCTCTCCAAGTTCAGTGAAATTTTATCTTGTGTTCCATAAGTGACTTGTGACTGCTGCCTTCTCATGGGTGTTATTTCTCTGAACCCAGGGACTTTCGTCAGCTTTACACAACCAGTTTGTGATACAACGTTCTGTCAAACTTCAAGTGATGTACACAGCTTTTTTCCCTGCTCTAGGGAGAGCACTAGTTGTGTTTGTGTCTGGCTTTTCAGGGTATGGTCCACTGTAGTTTTCATGTTTGTACTCATTGCTTGCAATTTTAACCACAGTTGTTGCGACTAATTTCTAATGTACTTGATTGGGAATTTTCCATTATTCTAATATTAATTACAGGTATGATGTATATAAGTTTTTGAGCCAACATTCAATCAGAAGAACAAAGGTAGATAATGTCAGCTCATTAAGTCCACCGTTTTGCCGATCGATTGCTTTTTCTGACTAAAGGGTAAAATTCCTTTTTGTCAAACATAAGTCCACATTCTTTAAAAGAAAAGATTTTTTGAGGGGTGAGGATTACTTAACAGATCTTTTGCTTTTGGAAAACCTGCAAGAACACTGAGGGATAAAGAGCAGGAGTTTCTGGGATGGCAACCCGCCTTCATTTCTAGCACTCTTCTGAAAATACTATCCAGGTGGGCAAGAGACTGAGGCTCTTTTAAGAAAGCAGGATTGGTTTTGGTGGCAATGGCTGCCTTTGCACTTACCAGTAAGCTCCTTGAGCTAGAACAGTGTTTTACAGATGAAACAGGTCATAGAATTGTGTGCTTAAGCCATGTGCAGATGACTTGCTTGATATGATTATAAATAGTAATAAAAAAATTCCTCCTTGTTAAAGCCCTCATCTATGGACAATATGGCAATATTGAAACAAAAATGGGCTACTACACAGGTATTTTTAAGTATGCTAATGTTGTTTGCTTGAAGAGGAAAAAAGAAGAAAATTAAACCAATTATTTCACCTTCTGCTTGTTTTACAGCAAGACCGCTGGTACAAACCCTGCCTTTAAGGACTACTGTTAATAATGGAACTGTGTTACCAAAGAAACCAAGTGGCTCTTTACCTTCCCCATCAGGAACCAGAAAGGAAACTGTATCACCAGCAGCAAAAAGGTACACATCTACCAGAAACTTAATCATTAAATTGAGAAAATAGTGTATCTCCTCTTTTAAGCTTCTAGATGTGTAGTCTTTCTTACTTGCAAAGCAGTGGTCTAAATATTTAGTTCAGAAAGAAAACGAGAGATGGATTTCATTCTAAGAGGCTTTAAACTTATTTGGTCTAATTAGAATTAAGGTTATTACTGTGAACAATGAAAGAATGTGCAATGCTTGGTCTACTAGTCTGTCTTATTTTCTTGCTACTACGGTCTAGCATACAGAGAATAAAGCATTTCTACTGTGCTGTTGCATGATATGGAAAGGAGTGCAAGGGTTCTTTTAGTAGGTGGTAGAAAATACATAGTCTGCAGAGAAACTGCTATCATTACAGATCAGTATGTTACCTTTGGTGGGTTTATCTCACTAAAAATTATCATAGAAACTGCATGTGCAATGTTAGGAGCATCTCGGGGAGGAGGAAAATTCTATGCCTAGCCCATATTTATGCAAATGGAAACATCCATCTGTAGATATCTTACCATCAGCATGTATTTAAGTCCTTTTAAAAGCTACTGTTTTGTCTCAATTTGCTTTGTGTGTGTGTGGTGTTTTTAAGTGGGCTACGGTGTTTTATACAGCTAGGTTATAAGGAATGCAGTGGATCAGGTGCAGCAAGTTCAAGTTACATGTGACAGCTATGGCATTGCTAGTTCACTGAATGGTTTGCCTGTAAAAGATAGTAGTGTGGGGTTTGGCTTTTTGGTTGGTTTTTTTTGTTGTTGTTGTTTTTCCATTTCTTCTGTTGTGTGTCATCCTCAGCTTTTTGTAGTGATGATGCTGTCAACTCTGAGGAGGGCAAGTTGTGGAGATGAGAGAGTTAACCTGCAAAGATCTGAGGTCTCTTTTGTAAAGAGAATTTTTCCTTAAAGGGCAGATGGTGACTAAGGATATGCCTCTCTTTGTTTCTGTGTTGGAGGGGAGTGATTATCCAGGAAACTCCAGGTTTTGTTATTGTAGAGAAGAGAGAAGCTATGCTGTCCACATTTAAAATTGGAAAATAACATATTTGTTTGTGTCACACAAATGAACTCCTATGAGCTTCTATGAACTGGGGCTTGCTCCAGCTGTAGGTTTTGGCAGGTTGGCCTGAATCAGCCCTTTAGATAAGAGGAGGAAGGCAAATACTGTATAAACTATTCCATTATCAGAATTATGTTATCAGAATTTTGAAAATGGGGAAAAAACCTGCCTTTTAAAAAAGAAAATCTGTTAGTGTTTAAAAAGGTGTACTATTTTGTATGTGCTAAACTTTTAAAGAAATTTTGTTCTTTACAAATTATATTTTTCCCATCATTTCATTCTCAGTAGTAAAGTTTCAAGTAGTAATTGTAAAACACATGAGAGAGCGCAAGCATTGGCACACCTCACCTGGGTACAGAGGGTGTGATTCCTGAGTCTCTACACTCGATCTCTGTGGTTCAGCGTAGGACTTTCTGCCCCAGAGTAGGGTGGGTGGAACACAGATCAGGATCATACTTGCGCTTTCCCTGTTCTGGGAGTCCTTTGTGTAATTCAGATGGTCCTGCAGGTATTGCCTGCAGCCTGTAGTGTTATCCTAGCTCAGGATCCCTGTAGATAAGTGGCACAGTGCAGCCCTTCCACCTGACCCATCTGCAGCCTGGCTACCCTGAGTGCCAGTGGGAAAGTCCTTAGGGAGCATCCTTAGGGAGCATTTTTGGACTGTCTTGATTCCTGTATGAGAAAGCCTTCCACAGGATAAGGATTTAATGTCCTTTTATTATGCTTTATCCCTTCTCTTTGCTGAAGAGGCTAGACTGAAGGTGCTTTAAATGTATATTCAGTTTTGGAAAAGAAAAAATACACATGGGCAGTTTTCCTGAAATAGATGGACACTTATCAAGAATGCTTAGGAGAGCAGGGTTATTCCATGTCCTCAAAGAAGAAGTTTTAAGTCAAGGTGCTGTGGAATTCCTATTCCCTTCAAACGCTTTAAAATTCTGTATTGATTTTATTTAATATGCAAATTTTATTTTTAAATTAAATTATATTAAAATATATTTCTATGCCTTGCCTATAAATATACTTCAACATGAAGAGTGTGGAATGATAAGGACCTCACCAATGAATTGCTGTACAGACCTTTTTTTGGTAAATTAGTCTCTACTTTTAGTAGCTTTTGGTAATGAACCTTAAAATAACTGCTGAGATTTCATGGTTTTACAGTAAATCATGCTCCAAATATTCAGTATTTGAGGATGATGTATTAAGTGTTCCAAGTACCTTACTTGCAAATAGTCAAGTAGCTGAATTCATTATGAACTCATTAATATGAACTCATTCATACTTTATATTTATAACGGAGCCTTTTACATTCAGGAACTGTATATATTTATGCATAAAACAGTAATGGAAATACAGCAGCAAGATCAAACAGCTTTCTTTTTTTTAAGGGGTAGGACGTGTTTATTTGTGTTAAGCTTCACTCAGTGTTGAACAGTTTACAGATGGTGTGTAATTTTTAATAAATTTTTTAGTGCTGGCTTTTGTCATGGTTTTATAGTGCTTTTACATATAAACTGATTCTAAAACTGCTACTACTTTGTAGTGTAGCTATTCTTTAATCAAAAATATGGTAATTTGGCATAGTAGCTCTAAACAGAATTAAGTGTTAATTTCTGCTTGGATACTTTTAATGTTTTTTCCTGTACAATATAGGTGCAGAACTGAAAAATGTGAATTTTTTCAAAATGTGAAAAAGTAAAATTTGAACAGTGAAAGTAAAAGGAAAAAGGTGTGTGTGTGGGGAAATTATTTCTTCTGAGTCTTTTAAACCTTTGGTCTGCCATTGTGAATTACAAATATCTGCTAGGATTACTATACTAGAAAGATACAATGTTCAATTGTTTTCTTGCCTATGACCTTATATTCAAAGGAGAGAAACATCCAGGTTAATCAAGTCCCTCCCAAGTGTTTTACTGAACACAGTTATGAAAAGGTGGATAACAAATAACTAATTTATGATTCCTCCATTCTCTGCTACTTTCACAATTTAGGTTAGGAAGCGTATGATACCCAATTGAAATTACATCAGTCTGTCCCTTGAAACAGTATGTCATGCATATTTATATAAATACATGCAAATAATCTCCGTGGGGACCAAGTGTGCATCCATACATTCCACTGCTTAGAAACAGATGTACTTATTGATATGTCTGCAGACACAATCTCATTTCATACAATAGCTGTATTTAAATATGTTGGTTAACTCCTTTGAACCCACAGGTTGGTATACAGCTTATCTGCCTTGCTGGATTACCAAGGAGATGTGGTTCAGAGTTCACTACATTTTCTGATTTCCCATTTAATATTTGAAATGGAAATGACTTCTTCTGGCAGGAATATAAAATTGGAGGTAATAAAAAAGGCTGGAGGCTGAAAGGGTGGAACTATCAGGCTTTTATTTGAGTCCTGCCACATATTCTCTCAATGACTTTATGTAAATCATTTAACCTCTATGCATATTGGCTTTCCGAATGTAAATTGTGTATCTCTGGATATCAGTAGGTTGTTATAGGGCCTAATGTGATAATTAGATCCAGATCTTGCAAAGCGTTGAGTAACTCAACTGTCTCTGACTTCAATTAGAATTGAGGGCACCAAACCCCCCTTTAGCGTTCAGATCTCAGTCAACACCCAGTTATCCAAGTCAAGGAAGGAATGAAATAACCTGAATAGAACAAAAGCACAAATACAAAACATAGGTCAATTGGATTATTAAAGTACACAGTGGTAATAGAGCACAAGATAGAAAGCCTGATGATGCTGGTGATGCTGGGACCGAAAATTCTGGTCCAGCACCACCAGGCACTGCCGTGCTCGGGTGATGGGGTGCCACGTGAACACAGCTGGGTGGCTTCCCAGGTGCAAGCTGGCTAATGTGGAGCTGAAGTGGTTTTGCGATGGGCTGGATAATCACCTGACACAGATAATGAAGAGTTGCCTGTCTTTGCAAAGTGCTTCAAAGTTGTCTTTGCAAAAAGCCTGTTCTCAGAGGATTTGATTTTTAAAATTAATATATTTACTATTTTTATACTGTAGAAGTGTAGAAGCTATTTCAAGTACCAGTTGCCAGTTTTTTGAATTCTCCCATATTTTTGTTCTGAACTTTGTAGATAGAATAGTTATTTGAAATTTTCATTCAAAATAAGATGAGTTTTTAGTGTATCGTGAGCAGAACTTTCCCTTCCCCCTTCACTCTTCCTTTCAGATGTAATGTGGCTTGAAGTTTGCTGCTTAACACTAAATTTGTCTTTGGAATTTGGCCAGCACACAGTAGTAATGTCTTGTGTTCCCTATTAAAATCTAGGGTTTTGTGACTCATCGAGGATAGCTTTGTTTCCACGAGTTGAGGGGGAAAAAGAAAAAAAAAAAAAATGTAAGGGAGGAGAATACAGACAGTACCTTTCCCAGTAGGGATGCTGCTGCAGGCTGCAGGCTAGCACATACTTTGCTTTTCAAAAGGAGACAATCAGTCATTCTTTCTCCCCCAGCAGATTGCAAAGTATTACAATGGTGCAAAACTCTGACAATGGAGATCAAAAGGAAGAAGCTGGAACAAAGAAAACATAAAGAGCTTTGTTTGTAGGGAGAATAAAATACTTTAATATGATAAATTCCTGTTCTTCTAAAGTCTAAACACATGGCCCCTAGGAAATTGTTCAGTCGCCTGGAATTAATGTTCTGCGTTCTGTTCTGGGGGCAGCAGTGGTTTGTAACTGGCACACACACAAACTCTGTATCGAACCTTCAATTAAGTCTTCTATTTAACGCTTGACTCTCAAAGAAAATGTTTTAAAATAAACCGAATACAAATTAAAAAAGAAATCCCTCTCCATTAAACTTCGAGTGGCAAAACTATTATGCCACTTCACTATATCTCTAACAATTAAAGTTATTAGTGCATTTTGCTCAAAGGCATAATGAAATTCAAGTCATATGTTATTCTTGAACTTATTCAAATTGATTTAAATGAGGGTCAGAAAGAGTGCTAGACAAGATTCAAAATATTATTAATATCATCAGTTACTGTCTAAGACATTATGCACTATTTTAAAATTTATTTTATTGAAAAGCTTTTATCTTTTCCCCCCCAAATTTTGGTAATTAAATATTTTTTAATTTTGGCCACATTTGTTCACCAGAATTCAGTAATACAACCATCTTAAACATTTGTGCTGTGCAGTGGTATATGTATGTATATATGAGGATTTATTTTCTTGTCTTTAATGTTGCTTTTTTAATAGTCTTTGTCTTCTAGCTGGATCATCTGTCTTGTTTCTTCAGATAGCCTCTTTAATTTTCTTTTTTTTTTGTTGAGTCGCTTTAAAAATGGTCAGTGTATTGGAGCATTGCTGAGATTTTGTCATTCAAAGATACATTGGTGTTCTTAAATGTATGGTTTGAAATGATCAAATATCTAACTGAGTCAATAAGCGCTGTGTTGTTTACTCTTGCACGTGACTTCATATCTTGAAAGCATGCAATTATGTCTTTTAATGTAAGTTTGTTTTAAATGTCTTGTTTCCACATTTTATTGTTGCATTCACTTTTTATTCTGCTTTGTTTACGCACCTCTCAATCTGGATTAAGCAGGTCTGTGAACCTTCTCAATGCATGCAAACTGAAAAAGCCTGCTCTAAGGTGAGGGATCCTTAATAGCTTTGTAGTGTTGAAGCTCAGTTGTTTTTCCTTTCCGTTTTGGTTCAACGCATAGAAAGTGTCTGGTTTAGTACAAGCCTTAACATGGTAGAACTAATTATCATTCCCATTTTTAACATTTTCAGATGTACATGTTTAAAACTTTCTTGTCATTGATAAAATGCATTGCAAAACTTGGATAATAATAATTTCAGTTACGGTGTCTGCATTATCTCATGCTAACATAATTTTTGTTATAGGGGTGTCTGATTAGGCCACATTGCTGTCTTAAGTTAAAAATTGTGTTAGCAAATGTTATCTTTTTAAATAATTGAAAATGCTCTCATTTCATATGTCTGATGTGGAAGCTAAATTCTGGAATCCAGTTATACTCTTACAAACCTGTAAGTTAAATGAATATTTTCTATCGTTTTAAATTCCTCCCCGGGTGACAGTGTATCTACTGTAGCCATGGATATAATCGCTGGTGTCTAACACTATAGCTACCAAAATGTATATGCCAAAATTGAGTTAATGTAACGGAGTTATAATCCTCTTTTCCAACCACCTGCTAATACTTCTCACTGGGCTTTTTTGTTGTTGTTGTTGAAAGTTTAAAATAAAATTTGTCAGAAGATAGCACTGCTAATTAGTTTAAGCAGTAATGGACATAAGCCAAGAGTTTAAAAGAACTTGTGCCTGTGGTAAAAGTAGTTTTTATACTAGTATGAGACTTCATTATTCAGAACGAAGATAGCATTACACTTCTAAGCTCTAGTCCCACCCATTCATTTTTTTTATCCACCAGTTCATCTTTTGAATGTTGATAGCTATAAAAATAAAACCCCAAGCAACATTAAAATTAGTTGAAAACTGCTTCTGTAACTTACTTTTTTTCCTAACATTAGTATTATTTGGTGATTTCCTTAATTTAATTTCAGTGTAGGCTGATATTGCCTCTTCTTTTCCTTAACCAGGAAAAGATGCCAAAATAAAGGTTTGATCCTGCAAAATCACACAGAGGATATTTTTACAAGTACTGTATATAAAGCAGTGGAAGGACTCATGCTAATAAAGATATTTTATGTGGAGTAAACATTTTCAGTATCAAGGCTTTATTTTTTTAACTGGAGTAGTATTAAATTGGATGTTGTTATGAGATGCAGGGCGAACAGTTCAATGTTAACAGTATATTATTTGATTTACCAGAGGAGGTTTTTTCATGCATTTGACATTGAGATGACTTGGGTAATTTTAGGCTAGCGTAGGAGACACTTCTGAAATGTAGACAGAATTAAATTCTTGTTGCTGCCTTTTCCCTTCTCCTATGAATGTATTTTGTTCTGTGCCTGTGTGTAACATTGCATTCGGCTTGCTTTCTCACATCACTCTCTCCACAGAAACAATACTTTTTTATTTTTTAATTTCAGCTCAATCATTTGAATTGTGCTTGCTTTTAATACAAAAACACAGCACTGAACATCTGTTCTACCATTGCATGTTCTAGAAAGTTTTTTGTCAAGCTACTTGAGATGCATCTTAACATGCATCTGCTCTGCGGAGCTCCCCCTGGATGGGGGCTTGCTTCCTTTTGGAAGAGCAGTTGCTTTACAGAAGGGCTCTGGTTCAGTTGTTCCCATCATTTCTGTAACTGAGCCTCAGCTGAGGTGTTAAAACATTCCCCTCTTCGCTGGTAAAAAGACATGAGGGAGCAGGAGACATATCTATCTATCTATCTATCTAGAGAGATAGATATATTTTTTTAAGTGTATCAATGGTGGTATACAGTTGATAAGCTGAATATTTTTTGACCAGACAGTCTATCTCATTTCCTTTAGTTCTGAAGAGCCAATGCTTCTCACTCTTACACCACACACAATTTGGGACAGAGCCTGAGGAGCTGACTGAGATCACAGGGTAGGGGTGATTGTTAGGAGCTGATGGAGAGGTTTGGAATAGTCCTCAAGGATGCTTGAGATGAGCCTTATGGTAAGCAGAGCATCCCTGGGGGTGTACAGAGGTCAAGGAGGAGCTGGCTGGGGCTAGAAAAAGAGACGACTGGGATGAGACTGGGCTTTGAAGGAGCAAGAACAGAAAGAACTGAAGTTTTCACAGAGGGAGAGAGCTTGTGGTTGGGATTTGGGTAGAGGGGTGTGAGCTTGAAAGTGATAATTGGTGTCCATGGCTTTCTGGGTGAGCTGCTGAAGGTGGCCATTTAGTTATGGGGATGTTATGGGTAAAGGGGACATTTCCATTCTGCTCTTTGGAGGGGAGAAAACAGCACAGGGCTGGGGTGGGGGGAATGGGACCCTGACACTGAGTCGTGTCCAGCTGCTGCCGTGGGGGCGATCCCCGCCTCGGTCCAGGTGATGCTGCCTGCACCTCTCTGCCGCACAGGGAGTGCAGCAAAGTGAAAAGCATCGCCCAGCTTGGGGCCTCACCCTTAGCTGCTCCCTCTCCTGCTCAGAAGCACTGCTTTAGGGAGAAGTGCTTTGGACTAATGAATAAGCACAATAATTTGTCGTCTACTAGGTGTAAACCCTGAGTGGGCTTCTCTTAACTTAGTAAGTAATACTGCTTTGTGTTTTGGCTCATGTTTTTCCATCAGAGAGCTGGGTGTCTAAGGGGTGCCGTAGAGTCATACAAGAGCTCCCTGAGAGCTGTCTTGGCAGGAAGGATGGATGAACAGTGAGAGAGTAAGGCAAACTTTGAGCCTTTGAGAAACCCCTTGTCAGAGGATCTGGGGAATCTGATCTATTCATACACATAAGTAGGAAGCATAAGTTTTTGACAAGCTAAGAGGCTAGCTCACCATTAATTGCACTTTGGAGTATGTTAAAACTAGCTTTGAACCACAGAATAATTGATACTGAATGAAGACACAAAGTTAGCTTGCTGGTGCTCAAATTTTGACTTACTTTTGCTATTCTTTGTAGTCTGGCTGGAGGTGTCAGGTAATATGCTTTGTCTTTAAATCTTTCACTTCTTATTAAGAGATTCCAAAAGTCCAGAAGTGTGGAGTGGTAGTCAGAGACTTGCAATGTGACCCAGAAAATAGATATTGCAACTTACTCTAACATAGTGGTTTAGCCCATCTTCTATTTTATGATTCAGGAAAAAGCAGTATGTTTGTCTCTGTTGCACCAGATACTCAGCAAAACTCTTATATAGGCTCTTTAATAAATCAAGTTATGATTAAAACCAAAGTTATCATTATTTTCAGTGTCAGCATTCTACTTGATATGTTTCTTAAAAATATTTGCCGTAGAGATACGTGCTTTTACAAGTGCCACTGTAAAACTTGCTTCTTTTTTTATTAGCACCGTTAAGAGAACCAGTTCAGCTGAGCGTGTGTCCCCAGGCGGTCGGAGGGAAAGCTATGGAGATTCCAAAGGGAGCCGCAACCGCACTGGATCCACCAGCAGTTCATCCAGTGGTAAAAAGAACAGTGAAAGGTAATGTTATTTAAATATCTATCTACTTTCTCTGCCTACTGCCCTAATAATGAAATTAGTTTCTTTAGTGAAATCAGTTTCTCTAGTTCAGCAATCATTAAGAACTTTTTATTTTAAAAAGCTCCAACAGTTGGACAAAAATATATTTAAAAACTTTTCACATAAAACAGGTTTTCAAATTTACATGAAGTTTATTTGCCTTATTTCCAAACCATAAACAATGTGAGAACCTTAAGTTGCCTGGAAAAGTTTGTAATTATTAAACATAGCTTTTCCATTATCATAGTGGTTTCCCTTGTCTTCAAGTTCATGACATGTACTTGTTCAAGTTCTTGGTTGTGGTGCGTTGACCCCAGCTGGCAGCTAAGCACCACACTGCCGCTGGCTCCCTCTCCCCCAGCAGGATGGGGGAAGAGACTAGGAAGAGCAAAAGTGAGAAAACTCGTAGGTCATTAAGGAAAGATATGACTTCTAGCAGCTACGTAGAGGTACTGTGCACTTGAAAAATGGATTCCAAAATAGCTGAGAAATAAAAACGTTACAACATAACTAATGGTTATCTGCAAGATTGTTTTGTTTCTGCTCTAAAGTCGATCATGGTAGCTGAGGTGCATTTTTAATTTTTTCATACTGTTCTAACAGAAACCCAATGGTTATGTCATTCTGCACTTTTTAGGCCAAAAAGGGTTGAGCAACAGCATTGATCACAAATCACTTTGGGCTCAGGGAGGAGGTCCAGCACACGAGTGATGCAATGCTTAGATAATGTGCAGGTATCCCAAGGAACTAACTGGGACTGCATGTCAGATTGCCTTAGCTAGAGCTAGCGATGTTGGCGTCACCATGAGAGCAGTTGTATGGTTAGAGAGTTTTCCCTGATTTCTGTCGCATGCAGCCTGAGCGTGTTCAGCACCACAGCTCTCACCTCCTGGAAGAGTGTCCTTATCCTGTGGTAGAGGCAGGCTGAAGACTGGCCTCACACTTCCCGGGGAAGCTGGGCCACCATGCAAAATATAAAGCAAGAGTCTTGGGACTAGGAGAAGAATCAGCATGGTTCTGTATGCTGGGGGCTAAGGCTGTCCTCCTCACTGTATGTGTGAAAGAGTGAGGAAGAGGGTTTTACTTCACCGTCTACTCACAGCCTTATTATTTGTGTTATTGATCCTTATGGGTCCCTTCCAACTTGAGATACTCTGTTTCTGGTCTGTAGATGAAGCTTAAAGCAGAATGCATGCCAGGAATCTAAAAAGGCAATTGTGAAATTACTGTTTTTCAAAGTATATAGTTACAGGCTGTTACACAAACCCATAATGCTATAGAAGTCTATTTTAAGAAGCTTTAAGCACAAGGAGTAAGGAGATGACCATAATGTCCCATGCTACTATGTGTGTGTGTGTGGGTGTGTGTGTGTGTTGGCTCTGAGCCAGGAGTGAGCCTTCCTAAGGGTTAGGTAAGTAGGAAGTGGCTCAAGTTCACGAAAAAGAAAAAGGGTAGTCAGAGCTCTGAGCTGTGTGTGGTTAGGGTTTGTATAATTAGAAAATACACATGATTTGCTTTATTACTGTCATGAATCAGCCTTTCACATTAGCTTGATTAGCTTGAATAAATCAGCATGGTCTGTTCAGAACTAGACACTCTTGTCTCTAATATGGCAGCATGTCTGTCTAGTGCTCCATCCCATAAAGTTTTGATTTTCTAAAAATATCATAATTCATAAAATAAAATCATAATCTTAGTGTTAACAATGGCAACACATCATGCTATTTATATAGGTGAGAATGGCTGTGTATGCCGGCTTGAAGCATGAATTTGGATGCATGATTAATACCAAGGCTGATATTATGAAAACTGGCTAAATTAATGGGTAGGATCAGTTGAATCCTTTTTTTGTTTTTGTTTTTTTTTTAATCATTAAGTAAACGTATTATTCTTACTATGTGTCAAATCAAGGCAAAAGGAAAAATAAAATTATTTGCTCTAACTTCTATTGTAGACAAAATCTTTCATGCTTAGAAAAAATAGTGTGCAAAAATTCAACCCAGTTTCATTTCTTTTTTTGGTTTCTCTTTACCTGCCCAGTGCAAGTCTAGGAATGGATGTGGCAATGGCATCACAACACTAGGGATGCTTCATGCTTCAGCATTTCTCCATCAAAACGATAGGATCCTTTTGGGATCACCCTAAGAAACATACAACAGTAATCTGATATTTCAAAAATTTTGCTGGATAGAAAGAAAATGGAACTGGGAGGAAAAATAAACTGCATAATATAGCTTTGTGTCCCTTCCGTGCTTCACCAGAAACAACACCCTCAAGCCTAATTATACAGGGGCAAAGGACAAAGAAAACAAATGACTGGCATTTCTCAAGAAAGATTGCTTCTTTCTGGCCAGGGTAGTACTATCCAGAGAGCTCCTCAGCTTTTCTGTCTCTTCCTTCTCTACACACTTCATGTATTTTCCCCTCAAGTTTTGCCAAATATTTTCTCAAGACAAAAAGACAAACCGATTTCAGGTTGTCTTCCAGGCAGCAGTGCAGTGAGAAAGAGAAGACATGCTAATGATGATGGATATGTGCTTTCTGGGTTTTACCAAGTACTGTCATACACCAAGAAACAATTGGGCAGTTCCACATTTTATGTAAACTCTTTGGAAAAGCAGGATTCAAACTTTGGTTTGCTCCTTAAATCCAGAGAGAAAAAGCCATGAAGTAAGTGAGCACCCACACATGCGCTGATACAGTAGCTCCCCTTGCTCCACATATGCTGAGAGATTTTGTAGTTAAGGCTATGTTCCTGGCTTTTTGTTATGGTTGTAAACTGCTTTGGAGTAACAAGTTCTCACTGTCTGGAAACCAAAACTGATGCAGCAACTGATAACCAGTTTCTATGTCTTCCTGTAACTGGCCTAACTCTGCAAGACAAGAGGATCTGGTAGTTGCTAGAGGAAAATCTATAGTTTTGAGAATGTAAGGAGAATTGAATGTAAAACTTTTAACAACGGCTATCAAGGAGCCAAAATGTATGCTGGTTTTAATTGTGTCTTCCTGGGGATTAACCTTGTAAATAATTGAATTGAAAAAGTATTTTTATTTATATGTACACACAGAAAAATATATGTTTTATGTCATATTTTTAATTTTATGTTATATTGATACCTTTAGATCTGCAGACTGTATGTGTATGCTTTTTAAAACAGAAATTTCTTTGTTATTTTCACAGCAAACCCAAGGAACCAATGTTCAGTGCAGGTAGGAACTTTTAAAATTTTTAAGCAGATAACAACTGTGATAACATAATAGGTGGTTTTTTTTTTCTTTTTCTTTTTTTTCTTTTTCTGTGGATGCCTAGGAACTGGTGTTGGGAATCTTAATGACCTAATAGGTTTATTTTACAGTTAGGATTCTTTGTAAGAAGGCAAAGAAGAAAAAGGCCGTGTCTTCTTACCCCAAATATGTCTTCCCTTTCAAAGCAGTGTTAAGGTTTTGTTAATTAAAGCATATGCCAAGTCCCAGCTATGATGCTGTCATGTTAATTTAGTCATAAAAGGGAGCCCTCGACTGCTGTTAAAGAATGCTACGTCTGTCCCAATGCCTTGTAATATTTGTCAAATTACAAATAAAGAAGGTGTTTTGTTAGTACAGTTTTGGAAGTCTATCTTTAATTTGAAAATCACTTTAATTTTTTCCTACTTATGTATTATCCCTTTGAAAAATTTTTGAAAGTGAAATAGTAGGTATAAGTGAAAGCAGAATTTGTCCTTGTCATTAGACAGTTACAAACTTTGGAACAATCTCAGTAAGAATACAAAGTGGAATAGTATACATAGTTATTTTTGTTTGGAAGTAAGGAAGGGAAAAAACCTGTTGATTTGTAAGATGTGTCATATTCTTTTTGTGTATAGTTCTGTAACAGTAATCATCCATTAAGCTGAAAAACTAGAAAATCTTTTGTTTACTGAGCTGATTGATCAGCATCCAACAAAGCTCTTAAGCTGTACATCATGGTTTAGTGTAATTGACTTTGAACTCAATAATATATAAAACTAAGTAAGCGCTGAAGTATTTTGTGGCACTACAATCACAGTTCCTGTCCCTTTCATGAAAACTGTTGGCTTAGAAAAAGAAAATTTCTGATTCGCACAGAATATACTTTTCTTGTGTAACATTTCTCCTTCCCTGGCACCACATAAGCAAAGGTATTTGGAATGACTTTTCTTCTGACACTTTCTGTGTAGATAAAAGATCAGTAATTAAACAGATGTGATGCTATTTTTACCCTTCTCAGTTGGACAAAACTCCTACTGAAATTAATGATTTTTTTTTTCTAAGAAAGTTATACTTGGTATTTTACTTACTTTAAGTGTAGAGTTGCATAATGGAGCTTAAGCTAGTGTTTTAATGATAGAAGAACTAAACAGAGCCCCTAGCTGGAGAAAGAGGGTTTCAACTGTAATTATCCAGCTTATGGCTTGGAGTATGGCTCAGTGTTTTGTCAAGCACCAGGTTAGCCTCCAGCAGAATACGACTGGACAGCCGGTAGAGCAGGTATTTAGTGAGTTTATTGTATTCAAACACATCTTTATCTAGCCCTTCTGTCTCTGTCTCTGTAATCACAAGGGAAGCGCCGTGTGACACACTGCAAAGGTAGGCTTCACTTCCAAAACCTCATAGCTCTCGAAGCAAAATGGTACTGGTGGGATAAAAGCCTAATGTATAAACAGCTATTTTCTAACTTGTGCGGATTTTGCAATATTAAAACTTTCTTAGTTCTTTTGAATGAAACAAAAATACTATACCATCTATTATACTGTCTACTGAATTATAACCCTCAGGTGCACTTCAATAATAATGGGTTATAATTTAGATTCCGGTGGAATTTTTCAGAAGAATTTGAATTAGAAAAAATATGTTGAGAGAGCTATATGGCAACACCTGGATGTTCACTGTGTTTGAAATGGTGTTCTGCACTTTTGCTGAAATTCATTTAGAATTTGCCCCTTTGTTGGCTGTTTTGCTGTTAGCCTGACATGATTATAGAAGCCTTGGTTTTCCCCTTGCTTTTTCTTACTGAGTAGGCTGTAGATTTTTCTGAATGTTGAATAAACAGACCTAGGCCTCCAACTAATTTCTCAGTGCTTTTTGCTCAATGTCATAAGGCAGAGTTACATTTGGTAAACATACTGTATTGTTTTCTTAAGCTTTAGCTAAACGGTAGTGTAAATGTGCACACTTTTGCTGCATGTTTATGTCTGTGATACAATCACAGATTTGCCCTGCTTTCTAGAGATAACTTAATCCTAACAGTTCTTCTACTAATCAGCATCTTTCAGCTTTGCGACGAATCTAAAATTTCACAAAGCAAAGAATATTTGTTCTCAAGGCAAAGTCTTTTAGAGAGTCTCTACCTCTGTGTATTCTTTGTATGATTTTGTACCTGCAATCAGTAGTGGTCTCCTTTGCAGATCCTACTGGCATTCACGTGCCTTCTTGTTTCAGTTCAGTAATTGTTAGTTTTTACAGTTCTTTTCAATATCTATTTCAAATTTACAAAATTGCAGATGTAAAAGATACATTTGTCTAAAAGTTTCACCATTGGTCTGTCTTTGTAGTTTGATGATTGTCTGTCTTCTGTATCTTCACACTTGGAACTCTGCTGTCTTAAAAACTTAGTTATGAAAAATAGGAGGAAAGGGATGTAGATTGGTTATGTAGATAATATGTTTGGATTACTAACAAAAATCAGTGCAGTTGGAATTAATATTACCAAAAGTTAGAAATAAATATCCAGTATCGATTTCTGTGCCTGACCTGGTCATCCTCAGTTCCTTTTTATAGTTGAGAGAGAGAGAAGCATTCTGAAGTCATAATTTGTATACTTGCTGTAATATGCTTGGTATAATGTACTGTACCTGCTTTTGGACATCTGCCTTAATATGTGGTTAATTTGTCCAAAAGTACCTGTTTCTCCTTGTTTACTCTAAAAAGGAATTTTGAGTGACTAGGTCAAATGCTTCCACTGCAGATGGCTAAAACCAAGTTTTATGAGTCCCATAAGTTTCAGGTGAGAAAAACAGTTCACCGAATTAAACTTTCATTCATTCCCAGCCTTTGATAAGCTCAGTCAGGGGTTGTCACTGCTAAAAATCTATTGACTTCCAGCGCATCAGTATCAGTAGTACTGGCATGTGTTTCAAGCTCATTAAATAGATGCTGCATGCACATACAAATGGTGCTGTAATGCTCTGCTATTTAATGCTCTACCCTCTATAGTTTATTTTCCAATACGGGTCTATTGGAGTAGATTTTTAAAAACAGTTACAGTATTCTAAGCATTTTAACAGGCATCTTAAGCTCCAACCATCTGTCACCATTGTTTCACCATTATTATTGCTTCTTTTTGGCATTCTTTTTTCTGTTGTTTTCATTGTATATATGAATTCTGTAAATGAAGGGATTTTAGAGAGCCCTAGCTGTAACTTTACTGTGACAGATCAGGTAGATCTCTTTCCCAAATGAATTAGTCTAAAGGCAAAATACACATACATTTAGGTAATACAGCGTAGCTATGATGTTTATTTGTTCAACTAATAATTTTTATTCATTTAGTCAGGATTTGTAGCGTATGCATATTTCCAATTAAAATAAAGCCTTAGTTTTCAAACTAAAAAAATAATGGTATAGTTGTAATGATACTTAACAATTCATAGCATAATTTTAACTCCTAAATTGTATAATTTTTTTTTCATTTACATGATTTTGTTACTTCTGCCCTTCCATTTCCTCTGTGCCCACGATTATTCTGTCTAGTAACTCTACAGATGTCACTGACTCCAAAACTGCTTGATTCGCATGAGAACAAGGCTGAACCCCTTGATCTGCCGATGGAGCAGCAAGAGCCAGCACGTTCTGAATCTGGACAAACTTCACCAGAAGTTCACAGGACACCCACTTTGGCCTTGCCAGTTCCCAAAAGTCCTAGTCAGACCTTCATGGCATTTCCCAGAACTCCTAGTTTTATAAGCCCCATGAAGTCCCCAAGTCAGTACTTCCAGATCTGTTATTAATCCCTGCTTCTCTCCCCCCAAAATATTTCTTACCAGTTCAACACATTACTTTTAGTATTTTCTTCTAGAAATGTTTACTTCTGTCAGCCAATTCAGTTTTTGTAGCTTCTCTCCTGTATGTCATTTTCCTTTCTTTTAATGTGCTGTCAATGTTGTCATTCCTTTTTCAATGTTTAGTAATTCTTAAAGCACATATCTTTATTGCATGTACATCAGCATGATTCCTTTTACTAATTGTTTGTGTTCCTTATTTTGAATGTATCTCTAACACTGTATCAAGTGTAAAGCATATCTTTACACTGAGATGCAAAGAATGCGACTGAGTGTTGGAAAATACTTTAGATGCTGATGCTCCACTGTAAAAATTGATTAAAAAATAAAATTAATTTCAAGTGGCATTTCTGCGTTAATTGTAGTCTTTGATGTTTCCCCTTCATTTTTAATATTTAAAAAACCGTAATATTATAACATTGTTTTTCACAAAAAAAAGTTTGATTTCAGTCCTTTCAGTTTTGTAGTTCCTCATGACCTAGTTTAGTTCTCATTCTGCTGCTGAAAATACTTAGAGGAAAAGGACTTCTTATGTTTTAAAAAAAATCTGCTTAGTGGTTATTATTTAGGAAAAAAAAAAGAAAAAGTTTGAAATTGCATGTCGTTCTGTAACTGTAATGCACCAAACTGTTATGTGGGAAGGGATGGAGGAGCGCTGGAGTTTTCCACTGATGGCTTTTTTGTGTAACACTAAACATTTCTGACCTTTTCTAGAGGAAGGATACGTAAAAATGTTTCTTCGTGGACGACCTGTTACCATGTACATGCCCAAAGAGCAAGTGGAGTCTTACAATTTGGAAGCAAAAGTAGAACTGCCAGCCAAGAGGCTTAAACTGGAATGGGTGTATCCTTTCTGTGCTAGACGACTACTGGAAATCAATCATTTCTTAAGGATTTGTTTTAAATAATTTTTCAAGCTAAAGTGTAGCAAAATTAAGATCTTTATTAATAGGGTTTGTTTCATTAGTGAAGCGACATTCCATTCAAACAGGTGTTAATGTCTTGAGGCTGCTGTTCTGCACCTTGTGAGATACTGGGTGGCAGCTTAAGAAAGATTTTGCTTAAACGTTGCCTGAAGGTTAGGTCTGAAGCATGCTAATTAGTTTAAGATTAAACTAGGCATATTGTAAGAATGTAGTGAGCTGTGATTATTAATTATAGTATGCATAAAACAAGCTCTTTTTTTTTTTTGCTGATTCTCGGCCGTAATTTGTTGTTTTAAACGGTGTTTTATAGAATGTGCACTGTTGTCCTTCAGAGGATGCAGAGGTATTTGAATAAGCCCTGAACTGAATAGCACTTTGCGACTGATAGGTGCTTAGCAATACAATTCGTAAGATATCATGCATACTGTACTTGCATTTAAGCACTCTAAATACCAAATCACCAGAATTTTCCACTGACTTCTATGAGTGGACATAATTACAGGAATCTAACCTGAAAGAAATCAGTGGTTCCTTACATACAGAAATTTTTGAATTTCACTTAATTATGAGAAAATATATTCTTTATTGAAAAAAGAAATGACATTACATTTTTGTAAAATCTTGGTATATGTAATAAGTGATTCAAGATAAACACAAGATATGAGTCTATTTGTAATATCCACTATCTTTAGAGAAATGAGGTCTTCATAAAGTTTTTCTATTTTAAGACGACGACTTTTTTTTGGTCCCAAACAGTGCAAATAGGAAGTTGCTTTGTCTTTCACAAAAAAGAAGACAGGCTGCAAATAGTCTTTTTCGAAGTTGTATAAATAGAACTGCATGTGGTTTCAGAATGCACACAGAGAGTTTCTAAAAGTCCCATTGTATTCACAAGAGATTAATGACAGATTTAGTAACCATTCTTATTATTCCTATTGCAGCCAGGCCTGTATGTTCTACCCTACTCTGCTGGAACTGCATAGATAATGCATACAGAAATAACTGAAGATAATGCATACAGAAATAACTAAAGATGAGTTAAAAACCAAAAAAATCCACAAAATTAATAATATGGCTGAGATCAGAGTGATAAACACTGCTTGCAGCATTTTACCATCTAATTGTTGTACAGGCTCTTGCCATATATCACAACAGAATTGGATAATGTCCTTTTACACTTGTAAGGTGCCCCTTGCTTAAGGGGCCTAAGGCTGATACAGGAGAAAGTGTTAGGATGCTTGTTGAAACAACAAAAAAACCCAACCGCAAAACAAAAGAGATTGTCAAAAGAGAGTTATGTAGATGGAAGCTGAAGTTCATATTTCAGGCTATTGTAAGAAATTATAATTAGAGTAGGTCATGATTCAGTCTCATTAGTTTCTCACTTAAGCTTACTTAAATGGCGGAATATTTGCCAGATGGAGTATTATTTTTAGTTTGAATATTCACATGTCCTTCCAGGTGTGTGTCTGTATACCCAGCAGAATCCTATATATAAAGGTTGTCTATGAATAGAAAAGGTATGAATTAATCAAATGATCTAACTAACTCTAAATAGTTACTGAGGAGGATGCATATTTTTCCAAAAATACTGTGCTAACCTTTTCAGATTTTTATTTCTTTTGCAGTTAAATCCAATCATGATATCCATACTTAAAAGTTACACCAATGACTTTGTATGTAAAAGACTTCTTCTAAAAAAAAAAAAAAGAGAGAGGAAAAAGATAATGCCCAATTTACAGCCTGTAATGATAAGAAAAGCTGGGGGTATGAGCGTAAAATAATTTAAGGAGAAAGACGAAGACAGCAGAAATCCAACCAATATTGCAGGCATTCATTCCATTTAAGTTGGAGAAGCTGAGCTGTTTGCTTGGAGGGTAACAGCACTGGAGTAGGAGAAAACATCTTAGCAGACAAATCAGCCTGGCTGTGGGATTACAGCCAGAAATGCTCCATAGTGTAAGAATGGGGATAGAGAGATAAGCTGTTGGAGGTGAGATGGACAAATGGAAAGGGCAAAGCAGACCATCATGGGAAACAGAAGGAAGAAAATCTCATGTGTGTAGATTTCAGGGCACCCCTGGACCTAGAGGGGTTTTACAGTCATGTTAGCAGGTATCTGGGTAAACCAAAAAAGGTTCAGACCGCATCAGATATATTCAGACATGAAGAATTAGAAATGCTGAGCGATGAAGTGTGAGGGAGGGCTGGAGCAGAGGTGGTAAAATCCGAGCGAGAAATCAGCGCTGGGTGCATTAGGGCGGGAGTGGTGGTCTGTATGGATCCGTTTGGGACCAGCTCACTTGGCAAGCAGGAGGTTTGAAACAAAAGATGCAGGCCAAATGAAAAGAAAAGGTCAAGATAACATTCCCTGAAGTGCCAACTCACCAAATCCATGTTGAAGCCACTGAATCCGAGTGTGGGAAACTGTGAGGAGAAGGAGAGATCAACCCCAGGAGTTTACATCTGAGAAAAAGGGCTGATAGAAAGAAACTGAGTGTTTGACAACAGCAATCATGCAAAGGGTTGAATGCAGCATTGTTCCCCACAGGAAGAATTGTAAAGAAAGGAGATTTTCCCTAAAGAATGTAATCTTTCCCATTTAATAGCTATTTTTATGCACAGGGATTTGTTCCGTATGAATGTCTGTATGTTTTTACTTCACTTTAAAGTTCAATTCCATACACTAACTGCTAGTTCATTAGAAAGTTGATTATATAGTGTTGAACTAAGGAAATGTTATGTTGGCTTCAGTTAGTAATGGTATCTGGCCTTACAGAGAAAAAGAAATTTAAACAAATAAAGCATTGTCCTGCAGTCTAGAGTAGTAACTCTAACCTTTACAGACATGTTCAAAATTGATAGTAAATGCTTTGTAATTTGAAGATAGTGGTTGTTTACAGGTCCTCAAATTTGAATATGTCTAACTGGAAAGAACTTTGGCTGAAATATTTCAATTTGGGAGTCCAAAAGCTGTATTTTTGAATGCACATTTTGATGGTTGGGTATACACCCTACTTCTGTTGCATTTATTAGACAAAATTAGCAAGCTGTTATTTAAATTCCTATTTTAGAAATAAGGCAACTATCTTTCTTACTTCTTGGATAATGTTAACATGAGTATTTTAGTTCGACTGGGTTATCATTGACCCTAGAGAATAGTGCACAAGTATCTTTTAAATATCATATATTTGGGGGTTCAGTACCTCTTCATATATTTATTGCAGCCAGTTTCTCCATATTGATGGAATTAGAATGCACTTCTGTTTTGCCAAGATTCTGCTAATGCAGCTTCTCTCTGTTCCCATAAAAAAGGAAAGCCAAAATAGTTGTAGTCCCTAATGACTCTTCAGAAGAATAAAACTACATAATTTGGCTGAATTAACATTTGGTCTAAATGAGATTATTTCTGGATTAATTCCAATTATTTCATTGGATTAATTTTAGATTAGTGTTGATATGACTAGCATCAGAATCTGGGCCACTGCCTTTTAAATACTACAAAAATAAATTGGAACGGATGATGTAACCCTTATACAGTTTCATATCTGGCTGGTAATGCCCAGAATAATGAAATTAATCAACCTGCATACAGGATAATGGAGTCAGTCCTAATGTAATGCAGGGAGATGTACTGAATGACTTATTAGCGTTGCCATCAAGTCTATACTTTTATTTTAATTAGTCAACCAGTGTAAATAGTAGATATGCTTGGGGCAAAATTAATTTGCCTTGGTCTGGCATTTAGCAAATTCTAGAGGATACTAGAGGGATTGTATGTCTACAAATTCCTGTTTTCTTTGCCATGTATTTTCTGTAGGACGAATAGGTTTTCAGTAACTCAAAGTCTGCAAAACGCTTTGGCTCACTTTACTGTAGTAAGGGAGGGAGTTCTGAAGGTGGTCAAGTGATAAAGCCGTGCTCAAGCCAAGAGATGCTGACCTCAGGAAACATAGGGGCAGAAAATCCATTTTGTTTTTCCTTATTTTTAACATTCTTCATTGGTAGATAATGTTATTGCAGCTTGACCAACATGCTAGCTATGGATACAGGGGTCGGGACTGTCGCAGTAATCTCTATCTTCTTCCAACGGGCGAAACTGTATATTTCATCGCATCTGTAGTTGTGTTATTCAATGTTGAAGAGCAACTTCAGAGACATTACACTGGTCATAATGATGATGTGAAGTGGTAAGTCACCTAATAACCCTTCTTTTTTCTTCATAAAACAGTATTTGGGAACTAACGTTTTGTTCTTTTAATATAGTTATGAAAATTCAAGTGATTTAACCTCTTAGTCTTGCATAGGTTGGGTCCTTATACTTGACAATGTGTTTGCACAAATAAAGGTCTGACTGTCGTCATGGTAAGAATGTCAGATGTCCGTTATAGCTCTGTCTAGTCAGCACACGAAGCAACTGCTGTCAGGGTGTGATGGCACAGACCTGAGGATATCCAAATATGTCCCTAACAGAGCCTGAGTTTGCTTGTGAAACCTTACTTTGAAGCCTGTGCTGCCCTATGTTGTGCGCTACCTTGATTGGATGTGTCTATATGCAAGTACTGTAATGATGTTCTCCAAGTTACTGCTTGTTTCTCTAAGTTGCTAACAATTTCTCCTCCTATTTACTTGAGAATTTTCCGTAACTAATATACTTTTTATGTTGAGAATACAGAAAAGTAGAAATCTGACTTCATCTATAGATCTACTCATTTTCATTACTCTGTTTTTAGGATGATTTAACATCAACTTCTTCTTTAGGCTCCTTCCCATTCCCCTTTTCAAGTAGGATTGAATTATTCATCTTCACCTGGGTCTGGGTGCCAGATACAGGTTCTTTAGGCTCAATCTAACCAACGAAACAGTTTTAATATCTCATCTACAGTCTTCCTGGTAGTCTTCAGGCATGTCTGCAGCGTATCAGATATCCTGTAAACTGGTCCTGAGCAGCCTGGTTTGCCACCATGCAGGCATGCCAGCTTGGGCTTCAAAGTGCTTTAGCTGTGTTCAAGCTTAGAGGATACTAGGTATCAGGAAATATCAGTATCATTAAATTGAAATCTAAATAAACTTATGGTTTATCTTGACAGTATCTGTCTGCTTGCGGGGTGTAGCTGAAAAAGAGCACCCGGATTATCCGATGAGCCCTAATGTATGAAATGAGTTTGACATCCCTTCTTTAGATTAAGCATTATGAAACACCTGTTGTCCCTGAAGCCAAAAATAGACCTGATAACCAAATCTGGTTGCATTGTGAGCATGTTGCATAAAATTGAATTATTTGTATAATCTAGTTGTTACAAGGAGATTTTTAACTTGGGCCTGTTCAATCTCATTTCTTTCTTTCAAATTTTCTGACTCTCTAGATATTTCAAAGCTTTCAGGTTTATTGGGAAGAGGAGACCTTTCTGCGTTGTAAAGCCAAATGAATTATTGCCACTGCATTTTGCAGGGCCTTGGCATCTAGAACTGCATGGAAAGCAGCTGCAGTGAAAAAAGAATTAAGAGAGGACTTAGGGCAAAAATAAACTGTAGTCTAGGCTTTAATACAAATTTTAGGTTGTTTTTTCTTCGAGACATTAGTTAACATTGATCACAGTTTTTAAAATCTCAGTTTTAATTTTAGAATAAAAATTCCTAATTTCTGTATCCTGTTCTTACTTACTAAAGGGCTTTTATTATCTTTTGAAAAATACTAGGGAGAGGTTGGTATCTCCCTGTGAAAGCCACTGGTCAATACAGTCTGAAGAGAGATGTTTGAGTGGCTACATTTGCGTGCTCTGGAGGGTTGTTGCTAGACAGCATTGACTGTACTGACCAGATCTCTGCGACCTCTGATTAGAGATACCTGACGTTCGGTAACTAGCTCAGATTGTATACTCCTTGTCCACTGCAATCATTTAAGTCTAGGAGAGATGAATCCCAATGTGAGTGAGACTGGGGCTTGTTTGATACGTGCTTTGAGGTATTGCAACTTAAGCAAATTACAGCCTTGTTTGTAAGGGAAGAAGAGGTTTTTTTGCATAAAAGCATGAAAATAGTTTTGTCAGTTCCATTTTTGTATTTTTAAAATGTTTACATGCATGCTATGTGCTTTATATGACTACAATAGGGCTATTTATTACAAGCTCATGTAAAAGTTTGATGAAATAGATAATAAATGGCTTTAAGTTTGGCCTCTCCTTCTTTTCTTTTTCAGCCTGGCTGTCCATCCTGATAGGATCACTATAGCAACAGGTCAAGTTGCAGGGACGTCCAAGGATGGAAAAGTGAGTGATCCCTTTGCTGATATATAGTGGCTTATATTTCATAAGAATATGTCATTAAGAAGATACATGCTAGATTCTTTTCATGTTGCAGATAAGTTGGTTTTACATTTTAGGACTGAATGCAAGCAAAACTTAATTTGTGTGTGCGTATTGCAGTGGAGATTAAATTGTATGCTGTACAACTTCATTTCTGACCACAGCTACCAAAACCAAAGTACAAATAAGAATGGCTTTGGGTTGTTTGCTGAAAAAAATAAATTCTTATGCTTGCCATCATCTAGGGAAGAATATTTTTCTCTCTCTTACTACCTGTATTATCATAAAGCTTAGCTGTAGGCTAGGAATTTATTTGAACAGAGTAAGATGAACATTGCTCCAAAGAGTTAAGACAAGTGAGAAAGAATGAGTGCAAGCAGAGGCAGGAAAAGCATGACAAAAAAGTAACTCAGCAGAGTATGCAGCTGATGCCAGACTATTGCAAAATTTTTGGTAGATGTCAAAGAAGAACTTTAGGATAAAAATGGATTATTAGTATGCTAACTACTTTAAGTAAACGAGGAAAACAAAATCCCAGTTATGCAATACAAGGTTTATGTAAAGATAACTTAGTTGAGTAACATAAACTATTAATTTTTATTGTGTGTTGGAGAAATCTCTGGTATTTTTTTAACTTCATAAATACAATTCCTTACCCCTGCATTTGTGAAATAAAACCAAAAGGTTTGATGTCTGTGCTTGGGGGGCATGAGGTATATGGGTAAGCTTATATAAAAGCCACTTACATAACTGAGATACTGAGGTGGCCTTGATTTATTTATTTTTAAGGGTAATTTCACTACTTATTAGGAAGAAAGACTGATGGCTGTTGCTTTTTTTTTTTTTTCTGATATTGTAATAAAACATATCCACTTTGTTTGAAAGGCCTTTGTTGTTTTCCTGCATGTGTTAAACTCCTAACTATTTTTAAAATAAAACTTAATCAGCAAGTGCTTCCTGGGGTTGCCCTCTAGTGGATTTGAGAAGCGTTTCTGTGTCCACGAAGTTCAGTTCTGATTACAGTTGTACAATTCTTTTCTATGGCCATTTTTATGACACTGAAATTAATTACACTTTAGAAATTCTTAATTTTTTTTTCCTTGCATTTGCTGTTTGATGTTGACCAGAATTATCTTAAGTTGCTACAGCTTAAACTAATGGTCTTGGAACAACCAGTAGGTCTCATGTTGCAAGGTCATCACCAGTTTTCACTTATTGAAGGATGTCTCAGCGCCCACTAACTTCAGTGGACTGTAAAGATCAGTGAGACCTGACGTGCTGTACACCCTGGATAGTCAGTCCCAGATATTGGTTCTAGGCACAGTAATCAGCAAATCATTTGTAGCATATCTGTGCTTACATGGGTGACTCTAGAAACGTTCTGATAATTTCATACCTTAAATTGTATTACAACGTTTTTTGGATCCATTCTCTTTTTTTTTTTTTTTTTTTTAAATCCTGATGGGTTTTTGCCACCACTGTTTCAGCTATTATTTCTATGTCTGTTTTATAGCAATTGCCACCACACGTGCGTGTCTGGGATTCTGTAACTCTGAATACACTGCATGTCATCGGAATGGGGTTTTTTGACCGAGCGGTCACTTGCATTGCTTTTTCTAAATCTGTAAGTAAAGTAAATGAGTAGTCATATGAAGAATGTTTGCTGAACAAGTCTTTGAAGTCTCTCAAACTTAGCTTCTTTGACCAAAACAAACTTCCAAGCTGTCTTTTCTCTTTACTTTCTCTTTAGAGGAGGAAAGCTTGCAGCCCAGTTGTTTCCAACAGTTAATGTTAGCAATATCTCAACAGCCTCAGAGATCTACCTTATGCTTACCATAAAATACAATTAATTTCTTCAAGGACAAGTACTTGCAGAAGTACTTGTGTTCTTGAAGTTTCAGTATCCTTATTACTTCTCTTTAATCATCCCATTGCGTTTCTCCCTACATAAGAAAGTTATTCTCTCCACATCTTTTAATGCCCTATGCTGTGCCTAAGAATGACTGATGAAGGACCTTTACCATAGCCCATACCACTGATTTTGGATTTAAAAAATGGGAGCTCCCATAGGAGAAGCAAAACCTTTTGCTTGAAAGCAGCAAAGGCGTATGGATAAAGGATTGTAAAGAATCCTGTTGCTAGCCTCTTGGCACCATCCTTTGAACTCTAGTCTATCAGGGAGGTAAAAAAAGATGACATTGATAGCATTCAAGTCCCGTATAAAAGCATGAGTCTATAGCTTGACATGCGCAAATCTAGAAACCCTCTGTGTAGAACAGAACTCGTAAGCAGTGTATGTGGCGGTGTCTGGTTGTCTCAGCAGCATTGTTAAAAAGGAGACAACTAAATGGTGTATTCCATAGGCAAAATACACTTCAGTGAAAGTTTCCACAAACACTTGAAATCTATTAATGACAAAGTTTTATAGAAAGTGGAAAAGAGAGGAGGGAATTGGGAGAGCTGGTTAAGAATACAAAGGTGAAAGCTAATGCAGTTCAAGATCAGCATTGAAGGATAAATAAAACTGAATAGCAAGCAAATACTCTGTAAATATCTCCTTGGAGGAAAAAATAGGTACTTAATAATGGAGGATCACTACTGGCAGATGCCAGGAGAAAGCAAGTGTTCAATAGGTTTGCTTTATGCTGGACTTTCACAGTCGTAGCTTGGCCTGTTTTGAGCATCACTTCCCATCCCGTAGCAGTACTGCTTATCTCATTTTAGACAGCCCTCTCTTCAGGCTACTCAGTCCTGTCTCTGTCCCACCTGTCTTGAGTTGTCTTGGCACAGTTATTTTTGTAGCTGTGTCTGAGAGGTGTATTAGGGGCCTGATTCATCAGGAAAACAGCCAAGCAACCTCATATGTAAATAAATGAAGCAGAGTTTGCTAGGGTCTTCTTTCCGTCCCAGAACTGATCTGTTGCCCAAACTGGCTCACTCTATGATAGCCCAAACTTTTGCAGTGGCTCAGCTCAAGGGGCAGGAACAAGCGGCTGTGCTATGGGCGGCAGAGGAAGGAGCGCTTGTGTCAGCACAGCTACCAAAGGAGTTCTTGTGTAACCACAGGCTCCGTCTGTTCCACCAAACTCATCTGCAGTCAAAGCTAACATAGCTGATGCCAGGAGCAACAGGATACAAAAATCATATTTGAATGGTTGGAAAGCAATTCAGCATTACGTGATGGTTTATTCCACTGTAGACACACAGCTAGGAATGAACATCAAAGACTGGAAAAAATGGTCCAAAAACTACCTTCCAGGTAGCTACTGTTTGGAGAAAGATCTGCTGATTGTAGAGCATTGACCATCACTAGTGAGACAGCTCCCCTCAACTCAGGTAGGGTCTTGGTTGGAATTCCTCATCCAGTCTTTGGATTCACACATCGGAAAAAGGTGTACTGACTGGAGGAGGTCTAGTAAATATGATGCATGAAGAAAGCCTAAAGGAATTAGGGTCATTAAAGTTATAAAGACTGACAGAAGACATAACTGTTAAAAAGACTCTTGTCAAGAATAAGTTGTTTTCTAATTTCTTACTACATTCCCTGATTTTGATCCTTTATTCTTCTATGAAGAGTAAAATTGTTCCCCATGTCCATAGCAGATCCAACAAGAGGTAATTGATTTAAACTGCAAAGAAAGAAACTCGGTAGGAAAAGCTTTCTTAATAGTACAGTTTGTAGTTTTCCTTGGGAATTTTCATCACTGAATGTTTAAAGAGGGATACCTACCTCATTCCTGGCAAAATCTGTTTGTCTACAGTTTGCAAGAGTTCGTCTTTTTAGCCCTAGATCCCTTTTTAGCCCTATTTTTCAGTGATCCTATGAATTATTATATTTCATGGAGATCTGTGGGCTAGCTAAAAATATAACAGTTAAAGTGTAAACATTTCACTTTCATCTACACAGAAGTATTAAATTATTTTGAATGTGTATTTATATGTTTCTGATGTTGTTCCGGAGATGCATTAATATTTTCCATGTTTTGCCTCAGAATGGAGGAAGTAGCCTGTGCTCCGTGGATGACTCAAATGACCACGTGCTTTCTGTGTGGGACTGGCAGAAAGAAGAAAAGCTGGCAGATGTCAAGGTATTGCAATAAGATATCTTGTACTACTTGCTTGTATGTAGATTTGGATTTCTTCTCATAAAATGTTTCTGTATTTAACTTCTTGTGCCTTTTTAACACATCCACTTTATAAAAGGCAAAGAACATGAAGAAAGGGAGTATTTTCTCTCACTGTTGAGATTATACTGATTTTTTTTCTTTTTTTAAAAAAATTTTGTTATTGTAGTAATTCTAGAATTGATTAGAAAAGTCTAGGCAGCAATGATAGGAGCACATGCAGAAAAGAAACATCTTAAACTAATCTTTTGTGTAGAAGTTCTCATTATCTGACATAGTTTTGAAGGATAACTTTTGATGCTAACTATAAAAACATAAAATCTCTCGACTTCAAAGTATTCTGCCAAAGTATTCCAGTCTACACTAATAAATTAACAACTCAGAATTTTCTTAAATCAGGAGTTGATCAGTTAATCTAACAAGAGAAACATTTCATATTGCTTTGTTTGCTTTGAATTTTAAATTTTGATACAATGTTTTTCTTTTTTCTTCCAAGTGCTCTAATGAGGCTGTATTTGCTGCAGATTTTCACCCTACTGATACAAATATAATAGTTACTTGTGGAAAATCACACCTTTATTTTTGGACACTAGAAGGGAATTCCCTTATTAAAAAGCAAGGATTATTTGAGGTAAACTTCAGATTTTTTTCCTTAATTTTATGTTTATAATAATGGTACTGTCATACAGAAGTAAGGTTTTATAAGGGTTGAGTAAATCAAAACAATTGATCATTATTATACTTGACATTTTACAGAAATTCAGGTAGCATTCATGGTGTGGCACTGAGCTTTCCCATGGGTTGTCACTGCCATGAAGTTTTGAAATGCAATTAGGGTTCTGTTCCTTGCATTCCTTTTCCTATATTCTTTATGCTGTCCCCCCGTCAAAATGAAATTACCTTAAAGCTCTCTGTTTACATCAGGTTAAAAAAATAGAGAGCGTGTTATATGCTGAGGTTTTTCTAGTTTTTTAGAGAAAAGACTTGAAAAACCCCATAAATGATGTGCATATGAGTATTCCCTGTTCCTCTGTTCTGAACAGATACATACACATATGTAATTCAAATACAGATTGAGCTGGCCACTATTTGATAAATGTATTTTTCATTTCAAGTTCTTGATTTGTTTTTGTTCTTAAATATAGACTAAGCTCTACAGCAGTTGTATGCACAAATGAGGGATGTTTGCAGTGACTGCAGATAACTCCAACAGGGCCTAGTTAGCTGCTTGTGGAGTCGTGGCTTGCAAGTATAGTCAAAACAACTCTTGCAATGTCAATTTATATACTTTGTGTGACAGAAGGAGAAGATGCTGAGAAAACGCATTTGAATTTTGTTATCTTTTATTTTTCATTCATTTTTAAGTTCTAAGGTACTTGGGCAGATTTCTGCCTCTGTTGTTCTTGATAGTTGTTGCAGATGGAAAACTGTGGTGGCCCTAGTCGAGAACATTTTTAGTTTGAGGGAGAAAGAGGCTATATACACTGGTGGTCAACAAACATTGTAAATAATGTCCTTGGAAGCTTCTAGTTAGTAAATTTTTTTGTCCCCTTATATTTCACTGTTTTGTTGCTGTCAGTATTTTAAATTCAGGATCTCAAAACAGCATTTCCATTACGGAACATTTAGGATTCTTTCAGGAGATGATTCTTAATTTTTACATTGCAGCAAACTCTCTAGTAATACTTTTCTCCTAGAAACTTTGGAGTTAAAAATTGCAGTAATAAAGCTTGCTTGCATCTTCAGCCATTTCTAAACACTTAAAGCCTTTGGGATTATGCAGGAGTTGGGGAGTTTATCTCAGAGCATTCCTGGTCTTGTGTTAAAAGTCAGCAGGCCTTCTTACTCCTTTTATCTGCAACTTGTAATTAAAGGGTGCAGGACTGGGCTGCCAACCTCAGCTGATGCATCTTTTGCCCTTGGTGGTCATGATGATGATGATGCCCTTGATTTGTTAGGCAGTTAATCTGCCTAACAGATTAACTGTGTAGAATGTAGGAATGTGTTTAACTCCTGTGTGGATATTTAAGTAATAATAGAGCTGTATGAGACTAAATTCATAACCTAATTACTCAATGTGTACAGTTAAAATTAATGGGTTGTGTGTTGCTGTGAGCGTATATTTTTCGTAACCATGCAGAAACAAGAGAAGCCAAAGTTTGTCCTGTGTGTGACCTTTTCTGAAAATGGTGATACTATTACAGGAGACTCAAGTGGAAACATTTTGGTTTGGGGGAAAGGTAAGACAAGACTGAAGTTAATAGTGAAATTTTAATATAAAATACTCTGAATTTTTACATGAGTGTAGCCTCATTTTAAGAAGAATAAATTTTGTTTATCTTGAGTTCTTTGCCAGGACCAATCCAGCAGATTACGTCCGGATTCTCCTCTACGAGCACCGGACTGCTAGAGCACAAAATTCCATAGAATGTGTTCCCAGTGGTCAAATGTTGAATCATAGCCAGCATGAATGGCTTTTACTGACATAAGGAATGGCAGGAAAAGTTCTTGTCCTTAATCAATATGATAGTAAGAAACACCGTTAATGTAATTAATGATGTCTAGTTTCCTACACTGCCACGCTGTACTGTTTGCAAAGATTATGCCTATTGACATACACTTTTAGAAAGACAACAAATAGCTTTATTTGTTTTCCTAGTAAGTCAAGCTAAAATATATGCAGATCTAATTGAATTCCTCAGCTTTATTTCAAAAGAACAGATGGATAGGACAAACTTCTTAAAAAGCATTTTCTAGAAAGAAAAGACTTTTTTTTTTTTTTTTTTTTTGAAAAAATTTTTTTTTTTTTTTTTTTGGCAGCAGAAGGCAATGCCTGCCGGAGGGCAAACAGCAGCAACCTCCTAAATGTTTACTTAGTGCATGAGATGCCATGCATAGGAATAAGGAGAATCCCCTAAAGGAGGCCTTATTAGTAAAGGAAGAAGGGATATGGATGACAGCTGCTTCTTATTTACCCAGTGCTTTCTCCCAAGATACCTGAAAGATAAAAGGCCTGGGAAACAACATGGTGAATCAGTTACACAGTTGAGCCTTATTGAGCTGGTTTCATAGACTTTTTTTCATCCAAGGACCATCAGCCAATTACCTCCTTGTGCTTTTGACCAAGACACTACTGTTGAGTAAAGGGGTGGATATGGTGTTCATAACTCAGCTCCTCTTTTATTTACCTTTTCTTTTTCCTATGATAGTTTAAAGCAAGACACTTCAGCACTTTTCCTTCCAAACGAAGTTTAGAAATTGCATAGTCCCATCTCCTCCCTGTTCTTGGTTGTTATTTTGGACTGCCATCAGGAAGGGAGATAGTGGTAGCTGCTGGCTTGGCAGGGTCAGTGCCGTGCTCAGGGGCTGGTTTGCCTTCCTGCCGGTAGGCTACTTTCTGCCTTGACTGCAAGCAGCCTCTTTTGCCTGTTCTCCCAGGAAAGAAAGGGAATTCTTTGTGTGCTGCCAGATCTCCTCACCTCTGCCAGTTGTTTTGGAACAGGCAAAAATGTTGTTCTTTGTTTTTCTATCTTAGTGCAACATCCTTTCTGTGTCTTAACTACTTTTGACTCAGAGCTCTACATTCAAGTGAGGGCTGCTTCCACCAGTTCGGAGTTCCCTTACCAAAAACCTCTCTTCACAGAAATCACTTGTATCTGACAAATTTTATCCATAGACATGGGTAGAAGCAAGTGGGATTTATAAAGGAAAAAGCAATTGTTTCTTCCTAACTTGCATCAGCTCCATCTTGTGCTAAAGTTAGCCAAGCTTTGCTGCAAGGCGCACGTTTCAGTAATAGAATCACTAGTATTCGTTTCTTTATATTTCGTAACAGTAATGCTTCATCAAAATTAGAGATATTTAATCTAATGTAGTTGGTTTGAAGGTGTTTTGAGTCTAAGAAGGTGCTTGAAGAAGCCAAGTTCATCAGTGAAGAGGTACTGGCTCTTTCGGGGAGTGATACAGTACCTTCTGGCAGGTGAGCAAAGATCGCTAGCTTAGTCAGGTTTTGGTGCAGGTTTGGCGTCTGGAGGCTGTAGAATATCCTTGGAGCATAACAAGTGACTGGGTAATGGTTTCTTTGTTGATAAGGTGCGTAGTCAAATCTCGCTACTGCAGGTCAAATGTGATGTCAAACAGTTTAGCTTAAACCCCATGAAAGGTTTAAATTAACCCATTTTACTTTGTGTTTGAACTAAACTAAGTGAATATGTATACTTTCATTTTTGAGATGGGGGAAGATGTTCTTAAGATGTACTAATTCAGTCTCTTTCTGGTGCAACACTCCATCCCTATCAGTGTTTAGATATAATCCTTGACAGGTGGTAGTAGAGACATGGTGGAAAAAAAGCAACTGGGGAAAAAGGAGCTAGTAAGCTTTCCATAGTAATATCTTTTCTCCATCTATCCAGGTACGAACAGAATAAGCCACGCAGTTCAAGGGGCACATGAAGGTGGAATATTTGCGCTGTGTATGCTGCGAGATGGCACATTAGTATCGGGAGGTGGAAAAGACCGCAAGCTGATATCTTGGAATGGAAATTACCAAAAACTTCACAAGACTGAGGTGATACCACCTATCTTGAAATTACTCTGCTACTCAAAATGATATTTTAGCTGTCTTCTGAACAGAGCTTTTTAAATCAATTTTTTTCTTACGGAATTGTATTCTGTGGGAAAGCAAATCGATGGGAAAATGCAGTATCATTTGAGTCATCAGGTCATTCCTGTGATAGCGTACTCATTAACATAGTATTTCCTTTTATGGTCTATGGTAATTGGAACACAAATCTTGTATTCTTACTTTTTCATATTATTTCTTCCTTTCTTTGCAATTAATAATATGAGGTCATTTTTCACTACAGAGTATTACAATATTAAAATGTTTTTGTATTTTCTTCTTTTCCAAAATGATGTGAGGATTTTGTGAAGGTTTTAGTACTTACATTTTTTTTTCATTAATTTCTTGGTTAGTGTTGTTTTTTATTTAAAAAAAAAGAAATTCTGAAAATTAATTCGGTTGCTATGTAGGAACTTAAAAGATTAAAGCAGAATTTGGGCAGAACTACATGGCTGTTTACATACTGAATGTAAGAACAACTAGCATAGAACTCTGAGGAAGGGCTTCAACTCTACTATGTATTGTTAATGTTGCAAATACATGCAACTGAAATGGCACATCTGGTTTGGCAATTCAGTTTTTAACACAGCACAAGCTACATGCTTGTTGTGCTGTTTCTAACCGTGGCATCCTTCTTTTTCTCTTATTTGTTCATACAGTGCTTTTCCTTGTTATTTTAAATTTTACATCTTCCCTTGAACTTTGTATTGGAGATTTGCACTGACTCTTTCAGAACCTAGGCTGCAATTAAAGAAACATATGTTCCAAGAAATTACTGGTGATACAAAGCCTGGCGCTATCTCTGAGTAGAAATGCTTAGTCTGGTATCACAGCTGCAATTAAATTATGATGGAGTTAACACGTCATGAAGGAACCTTTTCTGTTTGTTGAAATACTTGGTTTGTCTGTACAAACCGAGTGTTCTGTAGTTCTTGTAGTGTTATGAAGGCAGTTACTGAACTGATGCAAGTTGTTACAGACTTCTGAAAGTCAGTCATATATATTCATCCATTTCATTTCTTCTCCGTGCAGTATTTATTAAAATGCATTTGCTAGGCCACATGTCTTTAAAAATAGCAACGCCTGACAAATTGTCTGACTTACTTATCTGTTTGTCTGTTATGACCATAGATTCCAGAGCAGTTTGGGCCAATAAGAACAGTAGCAGAGGGAAAAGGGGATGTTGTATTAATAGGAACCACTAGAAACTTCGTCCTACAAGGCACGCTATCGGGAGATTTTTTCCCAATTACCCAGGTAAGCTGTTGCCTTACAAGAGCATTTCTAAGTGTGTAATAGCAGTAAAGGTATTGCTTAAAATTAAGTTCCATAAATATGCATCTATTTGATTTATTATTACAGTACTTTTGGCAATAAATAACATTATAAATATGCATCTATCTAAGCCAGCGTATTTTTGTAATGCTTTAATATACAGTTTGGTCATTTAAATCCTGTTTCAATATGTTTAGTTTTGATGGTACTGTCCTTCTTTCCAATAAACTTTTCTGCTTGTGTAGGGTCACACTGATGAGCTTTGGGGACTTGCAGTGCATTCCTCTAAACCTCAGTTCTTCACTTGTGGACATGACAAACACATTACCCTCTGGGATGCTACCACTCATCATCCTATCTGGAACAAGATTATAGAGGTATAAATTTATTAAACACAACTCTACTCTTAATAGATCCTCTCAAGTAATTTGGGGTTTTCATCAGATTATTGATTAAAAATATCTTAAAGTATTAACTTGAGGAAAAAAATGGGAGAGTCATAGAATTTTTCTTTCTGAAAAGGGACATAAAACTCTTAAAAACAAGAAATTTAAACCCTAGGTTATATGGATCCATATGCTCTATCATATAAATGTCAACAGCACTGTACACTTCTGTATTTTTTTGCTAGGAAGAGAACCACAAATATATAGCTAGGAAATATTTAGAAGTAGTTCTGATTAGTATCACTACTACTACTACTACTACTACTACTACTAGCTTGAGCCTGATAGCCAGAATTCAGAAGGAAAAGATTTTTTGGTGACATTTTTGGCCGCCTTCAGGTTTTTTTCTATGATTTATTAGTGGGTTTATACATCGTGTTCACAAATAATACAAATATTTTAGAATTTCACTTCCTATCTCTGATATGAAACTTGGTGTTTAGGTACTGAAGCAATAGTTAGTGGAGGCTCAATTTTATACTGTGCTTAGGCTCTCAGATGTGCATCTGCAGACTCCAAATAGATTTGTGGTAGCGTCTGATCTTGGTTACTACATGCATCACTAGGAACTAATTTTTTAGCATGTTTTTTGAGACCTGATCACTTTTCTAAATATTTACCCATAGAAAGACGTTGGCTTATCTCCTAGAGACAGGGTGATGCTTTTATCTCTCTATTTTAAGATGCCACTATCACATTTTTTTCAAACAGTCTTCTCTTCACATCTTTTTTAATAGGTGTGAGAGTATGCTTTTCTGGAGATACATATACTGATCACAATAAAGAAGTTACTTCTCAGTCTTTCTTATCTGCCCTCTGTACAGTGGAAAAGTTCAAAAATTTCTTCAGGAAAAAGAAAACAGCACCAGGTGTAGATATATATCCAATACACAGGTTTTTAGAAATTGTAGCGAGTAACTTGTAGACTCTCATGTTGCTGACAGAAATGCTTTCCGTGTGATATAGCAAACAATCCTTTATTAGTTTACATGAAGTTTTGAAAATCTTAATTATGCAAATTTTTTCATAAAAAGATTGTCCATTTTCAGGCCTACATAACACTTTAAGTTAAAGCTAGTACTGATAACACTTACTGAACACAGTGCATCTGCAACAATTGTATGCTGTGGCATCAGGCTGAAGCAGCCTTAACAGAAATAGCATTTGCTGATCTGTCTCATAGTATCCTACTCCAGTTGTATGCACTTGTTAAATCATGCTTTCTTGGTGAATGTGGAAATTCAAATTTGTTCTGTCTAACCAAGATTGTATGTTCTAAGATCCATATTTTTGCTGGTGTGGGAAGCTTCTAAATTAATTGGAGAGACCAGATCAACAGTTACTGCCCCAGAGTTTGAACTGTATTTTCACAATTCAGTGCCTACGTTATAAAGACAGATTGGCCTGTAGTATAAGAAGTTAAAAGAAAATAAAATAAAACTAGTTCTTTTAATGTTAAAAAAGGAAATCAATAACACTAAGAGTTTGGCCTGAGAGGCAGGCAGATAATTGCATTTTCCTACCTCTTGATCATTTTAGGGTTTAAGATATGTTAATAGATTTGTATTTAAAAATAAGCTCTCTCCCCTTCAGTCTTCAGGAATACTGTAGTTGAGCCCTAGGGGAATGGTCAAATCTTGAGACACAAATCTCAGTGTTCTTGAAAAATCTCTTGAACTGTTACCAGGATGCCAAATGCAAGACAAAATACCAGCACACTTAGGCTACAAACTTCAGTGATAAAACGTATTTTTAAAACACAGTGAGCAGTTATAAACCATATTTTCCAGGGTCTGTCTTGGTAGACTCTCTAAAAAAAGATAAACTGGTGCCTTTTTTTTTTTTTTTTGAAGTACAGCAGTAGTAGTTTACAGTATTGTACTTTATGGAATATGAACACATTTGGTTGCAGCAGTTCCTTCACATGCAATTCAGAGTGACTCAAACAGTGACATGACTGGAAACTTTTACATGGACCTTTTTGGTCTTTATCATAGTTCTTTTGTGGAGATTTAATTAGTTAGAAATAGTGCATGACTGCATTTGTGCAAGTCTTATTTATAAATATCCTGAAGTGGAAAGTAAATTCATTGGTACCATTTTTTATGTTTCCTAATAAATTTGGTTTTTGTGAGAAGAAAATCATCGTGTAATTCAGTTGCAGGTACTAATGCGATCCTTTACTCTGCTCAGTGTAAAGGTGCATGTTTTTGTATGCTAGCATACACTTTCAGAAATGCTGGGAGGATAAGAAGTTATAGTGCTTCTGATATATTTCTCATTACAGGAACGATTTACTGAGGAGAGTGTATAGTCATGAAGAAAAGTGCAAAATTTGGCACTTTGCTCTCTTGCAGTCTAAAGAAAAGAGCATTTAGAAGTTTGGGTTGATAGTGAAACATCGTTAGTGGAGATAAGTACAATATGGGGAATGGGAACAAATCTCTTAGATAAGCTGCTATTTCAGAAATAAAGTTACTTGAAGTAATCATCAACTCAGAAAAGGATGTTGTTTCCAGTGTTTTATCCTTTATGTCCTCTGGGAAACAGAACTGGAGTGTAGCTGATTATGACTTACAGTAAGCTTCAGTTAATATTTCGCTGTGGGGTTTTTAAGACTAAGAAACTGTTGTTATTGAAATGTTTAAGAAACTGCTACATTTACCTTGATTCTTTTGAGAAGGTTGATGGCAACAGCAGTAGGACTATTAAACTAGACTTAGATTTCTTTCTTTTTCCCCTCCAAGTACACACCGCTTCATTAAGACAAGATTTCTATTATCAAACTGGACAATAATCTCCTTATTAATTACCTGAAATGTCTGAGACTATGTTTCATGAATCAGTGACTGATTATCTAGAGTAAATAAATCACTTCACGTTAACCTATTTTTGTCATAGAGATCTACATAAAAGCTTTTTAATATAGTTATGAATGCAAGTTACTGCTCAGATTAAATTTACTGATCGAACCTCTGGTTTATTCAGGAGAATATTTTAGCATTTACTATGAAATACTGTAAAAAAAATTGGCAAGTTTTCCTTTCTGGACTACTGTAGTGGTTTAGAACATGCGTATAGAAATCCTGGATCTCAACAATTGTCTGAAATTTCTTTAGAGTTAATAACATCTTTAAAATTAGAATCACTTGTTTAAAATTAATGGGAACATTACACCTAGCCTCTAGGGCTAGTAATTACAAATTGCTAAAAATGTCAACAGGTTACCTGACAACAGGTAAAATGGCTACAATGGGATACTATTTTAGAATACACAAAATCAAGGACATAATCATGAGAGATGTTCCTGGAATTTTTTTGCTTAGATTTTAAAATTATTTTTGTCAGGTATCAGAAAAATATGCTATTTATTTTGGGATTTTCTGCTATAACCTGAAGAGTTCTTCAGCTCATTCTTTGTAACTGAATAAGTATTAGAAAGAAAATGCTTACCTTGTTTTGTAGGCATATGCTTAAATTGCAAGAAAAACACTGCAATTCTACCTGTCTCTATAATAATACACTATACAAAGTAAAATGTTTTAAAATTGCATATCAAAATAAAAACCCCAGTTTACACCCTTAATCTCTCACTAAGCTGCAACTGGCAGGTGCTGAAAAAGGTGTTGGTGTGTGTAGAAGTTGGGCTTTACCCCTCCATGCAAAGTGATGCATACCTGTGTTGAATAAGGTACTTGCTTGTCCTTTAGGCAGTAGGTAAACTGCAGCTTTGGTACTTAATTCCTAGGTCAGCTCTAATTTAGTAAGTTATTTTTATCTCTTACTTGTTTGTGATTTGCTGAGAAGCTGCCTTTGCCAATGGTATTGTTGTGAAATCACTTGCCAAGTTATTTTTAGATAGTGAAGAAAAGAAAACAGTGGCCTTGTATAGAGGGAAAAAATCTATTGGGTAATATTTCATTCAGTTAAAAATGTTTCTTTTCCCTCAAGTTTGTATTAAAAAGAAAAAAAAAATCAGCAAGAGAGACTTTGTTCCTGAGGCAGATAACTGAACTGTGTTTTTGTTATAACTTGGACTGGTAAAAAAGTGTGCTTCCTTCTGAAACGTTTTAGGATCCAGCACAGTCTTCAGGTTTTCATCCTTCAGCATCTGTTGTTGCAGTGGGGACACTGACCGGCAGGTGAGATGCGCAGAGCCACACCTTGGGCACCGACAGTCACTGCATGGTTTTTCCAGCTCACGCCCAAGTTTATGTTCTTGTTTTGCAGATGTGTGCATGACATATGTTCATCCTATTGATTTCTATTGAATTTCAGAGTGAAATTTATTTGTATTGCCTTAGTGCCTAGAAACCCTAGTCTTGGTCCAGTACCCCGTGTTCTCTGAGTGTTGCATGAACACAGAACGAAGAGATGGTTTCTACCCTGGGAGAGCGGCAGTCTGAGTTCAGTGGGAGGGGACAGATTTGGACAGGGCAGGCAGTCTAGATTAGCAGTGAGACCATGCTTGGGAGGTGCTGGCACCATACCGGTGACCTAAATGTTAAATCTTTGTGTCCATTGTGGCAAAGGAGAGGCTGAAGGAGGAGTCCGAGATAATGAGTTAACTTTGCGGATGAGTGCAGAGATATTCTCTGAGGCCTATAGGGCAGCACAGAGGAAATCACATAGAAAAAAGTTGCTTGTTGGTAAAATTCAGCAAGTGGTTTATTATTTCTAATGCAGTGACAACCAGAGGCTTTAACAAAAAATTTGGCAAACGTTCCACTGTGCTAGACGTAGTGTAAAAATGCATATTAAGAGACTTGTTCTGCCTGAAGAGTGTAAGCATAAACGCGACAGACAAAAACGGGGTGAAAAGTGGTATCTCCATTTTCCAGGGCAGATTGAGCCCTTGGTCACATAGCGGGTCAACAGCAGACCCTGGGTTTAACCTTGGGTGCCTGTCTCGGGAGGAACGAGTGCCCTCGCCATAACTTCCTCCTCTCCCTTAATGTCACTTGAGGGCAGACTTTGCTGTTAGGATTGAAAACAGTTCCGCTTAACTGAGGACGTATAGAATGCTTAGAGGTTACGAGCCAAGGTTATTTAGGATTGTGTATCAATCCTAAATAAAGGATTTGCTTTAGTTACTAAACTTGCTTTATTTGCTAAATAAAGTAAACCAAAAGGAGAAGCTTTGAGAGGAATCTTTGCTTTGTCTTTCATAATTTGATGCAAGTATTGAAATTTTATCTTTGTCCCTTCTACATGTTTCCACAAATTACATTTTGATTCATTAAAATTAATTAAATTAAATTTATTAAAAATTAATACACTAATAAACTTTAAAATAATTTAATAAATAAATCTAATCCTTCTGTCAACAGAGATTGGTCCTGATTCTTGCTCGTGTTTTCCTTTGCTCTAGGATATAACATAGGCATCAGTTTAAACACGAGCATAGCATAGAGGAGGGTCATTAAAGGAGAAGGGTCATTATATGTAACGCTTTCTTTGTTCTAATGCATGACACATAGTAAACCAGACTAAAATCTGAAGGCTGATATCAGGGTCAATGCCTGATCGTTTTTATGGTTAGAAAACATGGGAAAGAAACTTTCCTTCTGTTAAAGTAAAAATAAACCAAACTGAGTAGCAGTTGCTGTTTTTCTTTTGCTGGTGTAAAACTTATGCTATTTTGACAGAAGAAAAGTTGGTCAAGATTACAGTAGATTTAAATTCCTTATGGAATGATTTATTGGCCTTTTTCTGTATCTACAACAGGTGGTTTGTGTTTGACACAGAAACAAAAGACTTGGTCACTGTACACACAGATGGAAACGAACAGCTGTCCGTAATGCGTTACTCACCAGGTTTGAGAGCGTTTATTTACTGGTTAAAAAAAAAAAAGTGTTGAATTTTTTTATTAAATTTGGGGTTGGTGTGTTTTAAAATAATTCCCCACTTGCCATACTGAATGTGAAAATAAATATGCCGTGAAACATTGACAACACTGAATGGGCGATGTTTTAAGCTCCAGTTTCCTTTTCCCTCCCTCCCCCACATGCTCCATATGGTTTCACTGGGAAGGGAAAAAACCAAATATGACCTAACTGTGCAGGTTGTTGCACTCAGGTTAGCCCTAAACAGACTGTAGCTGCCTCCAGAAGCATTATATGTTTTTAACAGTAATATTTGCTGTATAAACTGGCTGTTTTGTAATCTTGAACAATGCATCAATATGCAACTGAAAAGGGAAAAAATAGAATTATTTTTTTTTTTCATTTTTTGGTATCAAGACCTTTAAGAACTGTTCCTCTTGTCTGTGACAGGCTAATTTTGAAAAGTTAGTGTAAGTTCTTTCTTACAGGAATAATTACTCTTCACTTCTGTGTTTGTAGATGGAAACTTCTTGGCAATAGGTTCCCATGACAACTGTATTTATATATATGGCGTAAGTGAAAATGGAAGAAAGTACACTAGAATTGGCAAATGTTCGGTAAGTAACCTTTATTTCTCCTGGTTCAATATTAACAACTCCAGTGTGTTTTGTAGCACTGTATTAATAGTTACACTGAGAGTTACTGTTGGTGCAGTTAATACAATATTTTTCTCTTTGTAGGGTCATTCCAGCTTCATTACTCATCTGGATTGGTCTGTTAATTCACAATATCTTGTGTCTAATTCAGGAGACTATGAAATCTTATACTGTGAGTAAGAATTATATTTAGTCCTTTTGTGCAAAGTTCAGGCAGCCTAATACAGATTTAAAATTTAAATGGGACCGTATAGCTGCCAAGATAGACCATATGTTTTAATTCATCTGGTGCAATCAAAAATCTATACAATTTGAGAGTTAAAAACATTATCATGTGGTTGTTCTGGTTTGTTTTGGTTTTTTTCTTTTGTAGGGATCCCCTCTGCTTGTAAGCAAGTTGTGAGTGTTGAAACAACTAGAGATCTAGAATGGGCCACTTACACCTGTACTTTAGGATTCCATGTTTTTGGTAAGTATCTTTGCTCTTACAAGTTCTTACCATTCTCATTATTAACAAACACTTGGATTGCCAGCTTTTTCTTGTGAAACATGACTATTCATATTTCAGGGAAAAATACAGAACTTCTGTTATGCCATTTTTATTACAATCTGTCCTCTTATTTCAATCCAGAAAGACTCCAGTTTAACATTCTTGCTAGCTTCAAGTATAAATACTAAATTACAACATAAGTGGGAGACAAGGAAGAAATCACACACTGTCCTTCCTGTCACACTAGAGCTGCTTCTTGTCTCGTTACATTTAAAGTGCCAGTTCTATGGAATTATTGTTTATTTAGGCAGCTACTGGGCCAAACCCCCTTACCAGTACCAATTTCATTTGCACCAGTTACTGTGCATTCACAAAACAGGTGACAGTATCTGTCATTAAGTATTTACAATGTATTTTGATAAAATATATAACAATTAAATGAGCTGAAAGGACTGCAAGAAGAAAGAAGAAAAACGTAACAAAATCAAGATGGTTTGTTTCCATGGGACTGCCAGTTTTGAAGGAGCTGCTTTCCCCGCTGTACTCTGGAGCTTTGTATCCATTCCACAACATGTGCGGAACTAGACAGATCATTGCAAAAGCTGAGTACAAGAAGCTCCAAATTCTCAAGTCCTCAAGGTAAAATAGGAAGCCATGGTAGAAGTTCAGAGAAGAGTCTGGTTTTAGTATAAGCCGTAAGCAAGGAAGACTTTCACCCATGTTTCAAGTAGATGCAACGACGTGTTTGAAAGCAGCCAGAAAAGCCATGTTTTTGGAGCCTAGAAGATGGGATGGCAGTAGCAATATGCTGGGAAGAAACACTCACATTTTCTAAAATTTGACTGACAGGCAGTGGCTGAGTATCACTACAACACATGGTTTAGTGAAGGGAGGGAGTTCCAGAAGACTGGCTGCCTGTTAACTTGGTATGTCTCTCATATGAGGGATGAAGGCCCTTATAGAACTGTTAGCATATTCCTGGGCTTTGGGTATACCTGACATACAGTTAGAGAGCCACAAAGTCTTTGCATTTAGCATCAAAGTTTCATCTGTTCTGAAATCATGAATTCTTCACGTGAGTGTTCCTTGATTTATAATTTGGATTCATGCAAAATATAGTGGTAATAGAATATCCGGCTGCTTGTGGTGCATAGAGTCTAGTAGGACCTAAGAAGGGATTTTTCTCCCTTGGAACAGATCAGCTCTTGGAGAGGTCTGTGGAACAAAATGATCTCCTGGGCCAATTGGGAATGTGTGGAAACATCATATACTTTTTTTATGCTTACAGTCCCCCGCGCTGAACTGAACTGGTGTACTGTAAGCTAAAGCAATAGGGATGAGGAATAAATAAAAGTAGTTGCTAGTTTTACTAATTATCACAATTATTATTTTAGTAATGCAATAGAGATTGCGAGGATATTCAACAAAAGAAGGGAATTTTAAAGTAAATGGATATGACTTATTCAGAAGGGATGTGTAACGCCAAAGTGGTGGAACTTTTTTATGTACGGGACATGGTGCCATATGTACTGAGGATTCATAAACTATACAGTTAGGTTCAGGCTGGGAAGTTACAAAGATAATGCATACTAATTACAGATGAAAAAAAGAATATTAATGCTGGCAGGGTTTTGTTGTTGCCCATCCTTCCAGAAAGATAAAATGAATCAGTCAAATCACAGGAATTTCTGAGGGTGTGAGATTTTAAATATTCCAGCGTCTTTTGGGAAAGGAGTTGCACGTACACTGGCTAACCATCAAGTTATCAAAATTCTTCTGATACAGGGCATAGGTAAGCACCTAGAGGGGAGTTTCTTCCAGATTTGATTCTAGGGAGGTGAAAAGAACTTGCTGAGAATGTGAATGCAACTTGTGTAGGAATGACTATGGAATTAGGAGGTGGGATCCTTAGCAGAGGAAGGAGTAAGAGCCACAAAATAATAGACTTCAGGGAGGGAAACTGAAAAAGTCCAAAGCCCTGTTAGGGAAGATCAGAAGTTGGACAAAAGATGAGATGTGATAATTCCTTTTTTTTTTTTTTTTTTCTTCTTTTTAATATGTCTTCATTGGAAGACCTACTACAATCTGATAACTAACCCAGTTAGTGCCAGTAATGAACGGGTAAGACCTCTGCTTTCAGTAGGGAGGGAATAGATTAGAAAACAGTTAGGAGTTAAATATTCTCAAAGTATCTGAATGTGGTGAACCTTGTTGTGTCTGTAAAAACAACTGGTCAGCATCATCTCAAGACTATTAGTACATATTTTCAGGACCTCACAGAGAATGGGCAAGGTACTAGAAAAATGGAGAAGAATGAATGCAGTATCTGTGGAATCATACTTACCTCCAGAGCCCATAAGGAGAGGATAAAGTGAAAAGTTAGCGGCTAGAATAACAAACTGAAGAAACTTATAAATTGGAAACCAGTCTGGTAATGTTGGAAGTCAGTCTACTATTCAGTACTTTGGGATCTCAGAGCCAGTATGAACAGTCTTCAAATGCTTGCTGGGATTGCCTCACTGGACATGGAAGAAGCAATCACATCATCAAGGACGCGAGGCATCCAGTATATTGGGTTTTTTGTAGCTACTGGCTGACTGAAACTAGGGATATTTTCTTGCTCTAGTAGAACTACATAAAAATCACAAATAGTATGCATAGCACTTGCAGAGCAACATCACCATTGGGGGGCGTGGGGGGGAATGAACACTGATCTGTTGAACACCTGTCTTCAAGCATGGGAACAGATTAGTCAGCCTGGAAATGTTTAGAGATGATTCAACTGAAAATCAACAGCATGTAAAGTGTGTCCAATGGAGGATATCTTAGTGATACAAACACACGTAAATGTGAAGGGCTACAGACTTTTAAAACACTTACTGATCTTTATACTCTTGCAAAAGCCATGTGCTGCTGGGTACACAACCAAGGCATCAGTTCATATCACATGCCCAGTTTTGGAAAAATTAGTATTTGAGGTGAAGGACAGGAACAGAAGAAATCTAAGATGCAGCACAAAGCCTGACAGCATTGCAAGCAAAGCAGAACTCGGACTGGTTGGGTTAAAACTGACTAGAAGGCTGTATACTGAGTATCATGCTTGTTTGAATATATTTATTAATAGCATGGATGATAAAATAGTGTGTGTGATTTGTAGGTGGCATGAAGCTGCAGGATTAGCAAATTGTCTGGAGAAATAGAGGAATGGTGTGAAAAAAGGGGCAATTCAATAGAGACAAATAGGAGGTTGCACACTTAAAGAGCAGAACCCAGTTGTACAAATACGGAACGGAGGAGAGCAGGCAAGAGAGCAGATCTGCACAGAGAGATCAGATTACTCTTGCATACAAACCGAACGTGAGTCAACATCATTATGCTGTTGTGGAAAAGGCAGATGCATTAGCAGGGTGTGTAATGAAAAGGATGCCATGCAAAATGTGAAGTAATCGTCCATTTATCAGTATGTGCTTCAGTCACAGCTAGAATAGCTGCTTCTGGTTTTTGCATGTTGGACCAACAGATAATGTGCTGCCTAGAAAGACTATTTATCCATCTAAATATTGTTCTGTGAGAGGAGATATAATGAATGAATTTTAGAGAACAGGAGGAGGAAAAAAAGCATGGCATCGATCTTCAAATAAGAAGGAGGAAATGGTCTCTTTTTCCATGTCTGCAGAGGATGGGAAGAAGAACATGGACTAATTTTTCAGCAAAGGGGATGAAGTTCACATATTTGGAAAAACTAACAGTGGGGTACTGGAATAAATTTTGAGAGCACAGAGTCTTGGGGGTTGTGGGGGGGAAGCTTTATATGATCCTGTCCCCATTTCAAAATGGCAATCTTGTTTCTTAAACCATTTCCTTTAGGGGTTATCTCCAGCTTGTCATAAAGGCGCCTGTCTCTTTTCAGCTAGCATTTGATGTTCATATAGCCTCTTTTGTCAAAGCAGTTATTTAAAACAGGTCTCTTCATTCTGTGTATCCATAATTCCATGAGTAGCAATTACTGTGTTTCTTCTCTGCACCTTCCTTTTATTTCTTCCCTGCTTCTAGCAAAGAGGTGTTTCTACACACATCTGGAGAGTTATTGGCAGCCCACAAATCAGTCCTTTACATTTCATTTTATTTACAACAATTTGTAATTCCATATAAAGACATGGAATCACTTCCTCGTGGTGCTTTTGAATTGCTGTGCAATGATACAAAGACTGTATTTGGGAAGAATTACGTGCAGATCGAAGGCTAGCTGTTTCCACAGTGCGGGGCAGGTGCCCACTTTGGTGTTACCCGCAGCCCAAAGAAGGGAAGCTGGAGTGTGCCTGCCCTGCCTGGGGGCGTAGGCATCCTTCCAGGAGATGGGGAGGGTGAGCAGGGGGAGTAGCAGGTCTCATTCTGACCTGTAATAACAATGAAGGAAGAGCACACGCTCAAGTGGTGGGACTTCAAGGGGGCAGCTGCAGAGGTTGTGTGACACAGGGATGGTAATTGAAAATCATAACGCCACGTTATAACTGATTACTGTGTCAGCAGTAAGTTAGGTATTATTTACGTTGAGTAGGGATTAGATAAAATCTGAATTATGAAAATCATTCAAAAACCCCACAGTGTTGCATACAAAAAAAAATAAATTTCAACATCTGGTTGGATTTTACTACAATGAAAGTTTATTACAGGCAAGTATTCAGAGGCTTTAAAGATGTGGTGCATAGATTTGGTCTTCGCACTGACGAGCCTACAGTTTAATTTTAGAACACCACTTTGTGCAAGAACAGCAAGGAGGATAGTACATGAGGAAGAGGGGAGAATTTCTTACAGTAAACCAAAAGCATTTTAAAAATTAATAGTAGGCTCAATTTATTTTTGAGGGGTCTATTAATTACTAAATAACCCTTTAGACTGTATAATTTCTCGTTTCATAGGTTTTAGACTTCAGTAATATGAAGAATGTATGTTGAATCATACATAGGTAGTTTTTTAGACTACAGTAGTGTGAGGAAAATATGTTAGCTCATACATGAGTAGAAGGGAAAATAAAAGCACTAACTGTTTTTTTCTACATAACCATATGAAAATTCTTTTAGGCTCAGACACATGACTGTAATTTAGCAGAATTCCTTTTTTCAGAGTAAAAAGCACTTTGCTGACTAGAGGAAATAAAGTATTTGTTTATGTGATTGATTTCCTGTTAGGATCTGGTCTTTTGCTAGTACTGAAGTTTGCATATTGACTCAGCTGCAGCTATTTTTATAGTTTTATCTTTTTTCCTTTTTTTAAACAAGTAACTCTTTATTAATATTTTAACAGAAACTTAAGCTGTCACTTCTATTTCCATTATAAAAACCTTTAATTAGTCCCTCTGTGTTTCAGGTGTATGGCCTGAAGGTTCAGATGGAACAGATATCAACGCTGTCTGTCGATCACATGGGAGAAAGCTGCTATCAACAGGGGATGATTTTGGCAAAGTACATCTCTTCTCATATCCATGTTCACAGTTTAGGGTAAGGTATTTCCAAAAAATTTACTCTCGTGACTTGCACAAATGCAGTAAATATTGTTTTCCTGTGTTTAAAAAAATAAAAAAAAAAAAAGAAAGAATTGGAATATGTATATGCCTAGGGGATTTATTTCAGGTTGATTGAGACTACGATTAAATTTAAAATTTAATTTAATATTAAAATACTTTAAGAGAATGATGTGATGCCCTGGTTTTGTTGTCGTATGCATGTTATGTTATAATGATATGTTTTTATGATAGTTTATATTCTCACTAATGTGGTGTTTTCTAGGCTCCAAGCCACGTGTACGGTGGACATAGTAGTCATGTAACTAATGTAGATTTTCTCTGTGAAGACACCCATCTCATCTCCACAGGAGGAAAAGATACAAGTATTATGCAGTGGCGAGTCATTTAAAGGAAACATCGGTGTGAACATTCACAGTTGAGTCGACCATGCACAGACCTTATGTATAAACTGTATATTTAAAACTTAACAGTATGTTTGCAGTTTAGCCTGGTCACTGTGATTTTTGTTTAAAAAATTCTTACAAACCTCAGGAAGATTAAGCCCTGTGCTTGTTACCTTACTCAGTCTAGTGATTTTTTTTTTTCATTGTGTCACACCTTAAGAATGATCGTTTTCTCTTCTGTTGTACAATATACAATGCAGTACAAGTTTAATATAAGAAATGTGGCTTGACAGTTTGCAGTACAGTGGTATCAGCGGAATGTGACTATCTTAAATGTTTTCTATAAACACTGCTAAAACGGTCACAAAAATGCCTTTCAAAGACTGTACATATGTGCTTATTTGTTTCACTATCTACACTTTGTACTGTATATCTACTTATTTAGAAAAATCTATGACAGTGTCGAGGCACCGAATTGTTTCTGATGGAGGATGATGAATAAATACAAAAAGTATAAACCAAGGTATAAGATGCAAAAATTAGTGTTCCAGACCTGAAAATGTGAATGCTGGTAAATTTGCATTCTCTTGGGAATAGCACACCTCGGGTATCACCCATGAGGAGCTGTGTTCCCTTTCAAGTGAATCAGCCGGCAATGCCCCAGTTTGACCTGAATATCTCAGCAGGGTTTACAGATGTCTATGCGGTTCAGGTATTCCATTTGAGTTTAAATTTAAAATCTTTTTACTTGTATATGAACAATTTCTTTTTGAAAACAAAACAAAAAAGCTTGGCCACATCCCCATTATTGGTTGATATATTTAACTAATATGTATATTAATCAGCATGATGCTATATTGTACATGTATAAGATTTTAGCAGTTCATAACAAATGGTAAGGCCATCTAGCTTTACTTTTTTATGCTTATGGATATTGTATATTTGTATTTTAAGACCAAGTAGACCAAGTCTAAAGATATCTTTTTAAGTGTACCATAAACCTGCAGAGGGTAAAGGAAGTCTTGGAAGCCTACATGAGATATTAATGTGTAACTTCTGGCCCCTGTGTTTTGTGCATGGATGGATATTTATAGTATGAAATAAGATTGTGTTTTGCAATGAAGTAATAGTGGAGGTGACATAAAATCGTTAAGAAGGCCTTATCAATGTTGATTGTGACACAGATTGAAATGTATTGTTTACTTTGAGGAATGTATCTGAAGAATTTTAAAAGAGAGGGAGTTCTAAGCGGACTCGAAAAAGGTAATATTAAAATTTTGCTTGTAATGGACAGTAAATGTTAATTCTCTGAACTCTCAAGCACTGGTTGTTTAGAGTGACTTAAATGAAATGGAATCAATAAATTTTGAAACTTTTTTATTACATCTCCAACCTCCTACACTGAAAGTGCAGGACACCAATAAACATGTATTAAAGTGAATTTTCAATGCTCTCTTCCTGTTTAGTAAAATATCTTTGTTTTAACCTGAAATACTTATAGAAGAGACAGGATTTTACTTAATGACACTCATTTGTGATTTCTCGATTAGAGCTGCATTTGAAAATAGTTGGGAGTAAAATGTAGATTTTGGGGTACATAATTTCATGCGTGAGCATGACCCTGGGAATGTGAGCCCTAACACACACCTAGAGGGTGAATCTCCAGCTTCACAGCAGGGAAGAAGGATACCCCACATGCTTTCACCTACAGCCTGCCTTGGTTCTGCCTCCTAGTATGCATCCCTGCGCACCCGGCTGGTGGAGGGGTGTCATTCCTCTGCACAGGTTGATGCCCATGGCCAGAGCTCCGGGCAATTCCTGCAGGTTAGGAACTTGTCCTCAGGCAAGGTTGTTGAAATCCAGTGTTTCAGGGTCACTTTAACCTGATGTTACCTAGCACTGACTCTGAAGGAAGAGGTCTTCCCCCAGCCGCTTATTCCCATCCCATGCAGCAGCACAAGAGCTGTTGTGGCTGTAGGGAGAACCCAGCTGGGAGATGGACCCAGGATAAAAAAAAAAGAAAGGCCAAGCAAGCAAACAGCAGCAACTACAGAACAGCAAATCTCCTCAGTTTCCTCATCTGGTTTAGCTGTGCAGCTGTATGAATGCTCATACAGAGGCAGGAGCAATGTGGAGAAAATGGACAGAGGAGCGCTGGAACGACTTCTTTTGATGGCAATGTCGATCTCCTTCTGATTGAAGCATGTGAAACTAAGGCATAACATCCCTACCCTTTCTGGGGTTAATCCAATCCTAAGAGGTCGTAATACGCAAGTGACAGCTTCTCATCTTGTTTGGATACTTCTGTTTGTTTTTTGCTTTTGCAGGTGGGGTGCTTTCAGGTTTTCTGCTTTCGGAATTGTAGGTGATTTGTCATTACTCGCAACGGAGAAAACAGGAGCTGCAAATTGGGTTGGCTCATTGCCTTTTCATCCTTCTCCCACGGTGCTACTCTTGGGGTGTAATAATGTATTTGTGCCCCGCTTCTTCATTTCAAACTACTATCCCTTACAAGTAATAGATGAGGAATCCTGCACGTTTGTCCCTGGGGTTACTGATCAAAGGGGATTTTCAAGAATCCCATCCCATCTGTGCCTCTGCTGCTCCTCTGTTTCGAACTTCTGCTGTTAAATGTGTCTTTGTTCCTCTATGAAAACCTGCTAAGCGTATTAGCTGAACTGGCAAATGGTGGGTAACATCTCGAGTCAAATATCCGTTTGATGACTGTTAATGTGATTCTTCTTTATCCAGGAAATTCTACACAATTTCACCATTGTTATATATAATCTTCAGCTCTCCCTACTTCCACCCTTGTTTCTTGCGTGTATTTGTTTTCTCAGGACTGTCTTCTTTTTTTGTTTTAAAAGAACAAAAAAAAAAAGAAAAAAAAAGGAAAGAAAGGGTTATCCCTGAACTTTGCGTATTTCCTTCCCTCAGCAGCACCGAGGACCCTTACACCCAATTCCTTCACCTGATGCTGTGTCTGCAGCAGTTGTCTTTTCCTCCCCTTCCATGGAGCGTAAAGCTGGTTCTCGAGTCCGTGGCTGGAGTTACGGCCCGGCCTCTGCTTCAGCTCCCTCCCGCCGCTGCCCGTGGCTGCAGCAGGGGTAGCGTTGCTCACCTCTTCCTGTCTCTCCTGTGTTGCTGTTTCTACCAAGCATTCAGCTACTCCCTTTCAACTTTCTTCAGTTTCAATTCCTGTTCCTTGCTTTTCTTCCCTTCGTTTCTAGCACTGCTCACTTCAGCTTCCAGGACCGCATCCACCTCAGCCCTTACCTGCATGTTTTGCTGCCCTTAACTGCTTATGAAACCAGTGGCCCTGACTGCGTCTCGGGTCATTTGGGGGCTGAGTTCCTGGTTTCTTACCGTATCTGTATCCATGCTGCTTCTTTGACTTGAACTTACCAATAGGAGTGACTTCGCATCTGCTTTAGCCCCTTCCTCCCTGCCCTCCTTGTAGGAGCGTGCTGAGGCGATCGACAGTCTCTCGTCTCTCGATTGCCCTCCCTTTGTCTCTGGGCAGCCCTGCAATGTATATCACATGCTTAGATTTTAAAGTATTTTTAGGGTAGGGATATTTTTCGCTGTTGTTGTATGGCATTTAGCGATGGGATTTTGTGTTCCTACACTCACTACAACAGTACGACTGTCATACTTGTCCAAAACGATGAGCATGTATAGTCAGGTAACACTTCTGTGTCAGGATAGTCGAAGTGATCAGCTACTGAAGTTGATAATGTCTATTCTCTAAGTCTTAAATTAGTCAGAAACAATACACATGCTTTCAAAAGACTGCTTCCTCCCTCTTCTATGTGCTCATAAAACATAGACTCAGCCTGGTTTTTAGGATCGTCACCCATTTTCACAGTTTTGTTTACCTCTTCTGCCTGTTTTCATATATTTATTTTACTCCTAAAGGACATGTATTTGTATTATATCAAACCTACAGCCTTTTCCAACTTTATTCTATGTGTACAATTTGAATTACTGCCTGAAAGGTGATTATTACATAGATACTTTTGGTAGTGCTTGGTTTTGATGGGTTGTTGAAACCTGACAAGGATTAACAATTTCCAACAGAGGAGCTCTACAAAAATCAGTCACTGTACTAAAAAAAAAATAAATAAAAAAACAGTGAAGAAAGGAGATAAACGTAAGAGAAAGTAAACAGTTTTTCAATGCTAGCAAATTAAAAAAAACCCAACCATTTCAAATGATTAGAAAAATCCTCTCATGAAGCAAATAATTTTTATCAAATGGACTTCTTGCTATTCCAATTAAGACAAGGTCATATTTCCTTGTGACATATTCCACATATTTCTCATATGAAATGTTTGGATGAAATTTGTTCAGAAGAATTAATATTAGAAGGTATTATTGCCCTTCAAAATTATTCACGTGACAAGAGCTTGCAGGGGCAAACGGACCCTTTTTTGCGAGGGCTGGCATTTTTCATTTCTTCAGGTTCTGCTCAGGGAAGCAGGCGGTCGTTTTGTTGTGTTTTCTCCTCCGTCCCTGGAACGAGGGCTGTTGACAGATCACTCGGCTGCATCCTCTAAAATCCTACAGATGGCAGGGAAAATGTCACCTTAATTACTGGTGAAAAGAACAGACTTAAAAGAAGCCTAAACAGAAACCTTTTTCTTCCATTCCTGGCCGGGACTTGTAGCCGCACTGGAGCGGTCCGATCGCCGCCATGCCACTCTCATGCTGCAGCGGGCTGCCCTTCGGAGGAGACGCCCCACACCAGAGCATCTCCTGGCCCAAAAGATGGGAAACAAGGAACTGGCTCCTGTGGGGAAGGACAGGATGGCACCCAGATCTGTCTGCTCCTGGACGGAGGCTGCTGGCTGCCGCATGAGTGAGTACATTAGCGGTTCATGCTCTTGCTGGGAGAGATGGATGTTTCTCCCTAGTCACGCAGCTCTGCGGCAATTTCGTTTTTCTTAATGGAACAACTTTGGCCCCTGAATTCATTAAATAATTATAGAAGATTAAGTGATAATTTACATGGAGGTTTCGATGACAGTTCAGCCAAAGCCGCCATCTAGCGCTAAGTTTGGTAGACCTTATTTCTGAGAGTGGGGATACCAATGGGCTCACCTGTGAAAGCCGCTCGGGGGCCCTTTGTCAATCAGGATGGCTCACAGCGTTTTGGGGTCCCCTTGGTCTCCTGCCAAGTGTGGACGTGTGAGAAGGTGCCTCCTTTCACCAGAGCCTCGATGCTGTTAGCGCCACCAGACTGTAGGCGCTTCTTTGGACCTTGCATTTTGTCTGCGTTGTTATGAAAGCCTGGGGTCTTGGACTCCATGAAAAGTGGTTCCTCCCCACCAGCTCCACAGTCCCAACTTAGTACGGGTTTGTTTTTACCATCTTTTGGCTGTCTACAAATTACATTAAATTGATTTGGACACTTCCATTCATTCATAGTGGAAATAGCTGTACCTTAAGGGCTGCCTCTTTGGGTCTAGTCTGAGGTGCTAGGTTATAACCATGAGAATGGCGACCTGTTTTCTGGGTCTCCATGCAAGTGAACAGGTTCTTAGCAGGAGCTTCTAAGAGATGAACATCTTTAAAATCTGACCCATGGAATTACCTAGAATAAACTCGTAGCCAGAGGGAAGCAAATTCAGCTGCTCTGTGGCTTCTGGCTCTCGGCGCTACACGAGCTACATTTCCTCCAGATTCCAGGTTGTAGGCTAAAGAAATCTCCTTCAGGCTGTTCCGTCATTATGGTTAGAAAGCAAACATTAAAAAGGCTGGATGAGTTCTGCAGCCATGTTAGATTACTGTAATTTGCCATTTCCTTGCACTGCCCTCGCGCTGCAGAGATGTGCTGAAGAGGGAACTGTCTGCTTGCGGCAGCCTGCAGAGAACGCCTCTCCCTACAAAACCAATTGCCTTGGCTGTTCATTCTGGATTCAGTTTCTCATTAAGATAAATGTCAACATTTTAGGGCTCCTTCTTTCCTGCCCAGCTTCTCCTTTTCAGCAGCTTTCACTGACATCATAATTCCGAATTTATGACATCAGTGTATAACCACAGGGGAGGTTATTATGCCAGGGGTTCAAGTGTTTTGGCCTCCTTACAGCACCTAAAAAGAGCAGAAGCTGAGCTCTGAGAGTCTCTGTCCACGGCTTGAGCAGTTGGAGAGCAAGCGTGACAGGAGGCTCAGTTTAAGTGAAAAGCCCTCTGGCATTTCCCGTATGCACAGCTCCTGTTCAGCAGAAAATCTGGCCACACGCAGTTGAGCAGCCTGGAGAGTCCCAGCTACCCGACTTCATGAGCACAGTGTCGCCTCTGTGCGACTTGTAGAGACCTTTCAGACTGGTTTTGGGTGAGAACGCTGCTGCTTTTGTTACCCCACCGCGTCAAGCCTGGCTTCTTTCTGAAAAGCTCAAGGCCAAACAATCTTGACCTTGTAAGTGCAGGACCAAGGAGATTTTCATAATGATAAAACAAACAAAATGGAGCAGCTCCTTGCCTGGCTTGGTATAGCCTTCTCTGCAAGAGACGGCAAAGATACAGGCTGTCCTCCAAGGGCACCGCATTATCCCCTGATGTGGGATATGTGGTATCAAAACACAGGCTTTGGAAATGCTCAGATGGGGCTAAACCATAAGCTGAGGCAGTATTTCTTCAAAGAAGCCAAAGTTATTTGTTAAAAGGAAGACTGGAATTGTCAGGGGTGTTTATATTTCCCATTCCTGCCCTTCTGCTCTCACCCTAGCATGAAAACGCATCTCCGGGCATGCTGCTGGGGAGGTTGGACCACTGTTACCTCCGAGCACCGCAGGAAGGTGCGTGGTCTTTGGAGACACCCTTACTGGTTTGGCTTTTGCATGCTGGGCGCCTACGCGCTTGCTGTTTACTGGTGTCTTTTCCTTAATTTGTGTGTAAAAGTTCTTAAGGAAAAATCACTGATGGCTTTGAACAGATACGACCAGAACAGGTCCCCAGGGCCTGCCTGCAACGCGGAGCTCCTCCTGGCTGCCTGGAAAGCTGGGGCTTCCTGCTTCAGCCTTCCTAGCGATGGTAAACTCCGCTCTCCTGAGGCGTAACGGGAAACAGAAGCGCCAGCGGGCTCCTCCCTTTCCGAGAAAAGGTGCTGGCCTGCAGACTGTGCTCCACCACCAGCCTGAGAGCACAACTGGACCCTTCCTTTCCTTGGCTCCCATCTCCGCTTGAGGAAGTATAATAAAACATAGAATTAAAGTATATTAATTGTGTATTTTTCTTACTTATTCCCTGCCTTTTCCTATACCACTCCCCCTTCCTGTCTTCTTTCTCTTCATTCTTTCCTCATTTTTTCCCTTTTAATCCGATTTCTTTTTCTCTCCTTTTCTTATTAAAAAAATCCCAGTTCCCTGTATTTCCCTCATTTTTCTCTTGTCCCCTTCAGCCATGCCAGAGTCTTCTGCCACTTGACCCTTCGTTCCAGCCCCTTCTTGTTCTTTCCTCCTCACCCCAAGACTGGATGAAGCCTTGCTAAAGAAATCCAGGTTTGGAGGACTCTGCGGCTGCAGCCCTGCTGCAGCTTCTTTCCCTCGGTCTCCCTACAGCACGGAGCACGCTGCCGGCCCGTGCGGGCAGTGGGCGATGGGCGCTCCTTCACCCCCGCTGCCTCACTAGGGCTGTCTTTTGGGCTGCCCTAACAAATCCCCAGAGACGGGACCTAGACCTTTGCCAAATGCTGAAGATTGCAGGGAATGCCTAAGTGGCCAAGCACATGGGCATGGTGATGGGTGAAAACCAAACATCCGGGACTGAACCTCTCTGAGTTTTGGGAATCTTTGGATCTGACTTTGCGCCTGAATTCGGTGATCATGTTCTCTCTGCCCCACCAAGGTGCCCATGAAATTGTACAACTGACACCCAACTTCAGCTTTGGCAAAGTTATGAGTCACGTTGCCATCTGGGGAACAATTTTTTGTATAAATAAAAGCATATGTGTATTACTGGACATAGTCTAATGAATTGGCATAATGAATTCCTCTCAAGGGCGACTTTCACAACTAAATTCTCTGTGCTTAGGAAAAGCGTTCCAAAAAAAAGTGTGTAAAAACAAGCTATTGTGGACACTTGCTTTCCTTTAAGAGAGCTAGGCATTTCTGTGGACAAGCCCACAGGGAAGTCCGAGAATTTTAAGAGAAAGCTCTGAGCTGGACAAATCCAGTGGGAAAAAAATCACCACGAGATTCTCGCTGCACCAGCGCGTAGCTCTGGACATGGCATTGACTCACTGAGAAAAACAACTGGATGACCTTGAGCTCCTGATATGAGGATATTTACAGAGGATGTTGCCCCAGGCTGTGTGACTGTTTAAGGAGGGCAGCCTCCTCCTCCCTCCTCAACTTGAAATCTCTGAAGCGAGAAAGAGAGCAGGCCTCCGGGCAGTTGTTGCAGCAGGACCCAGAGCAGGCAGATCCATCAGAGTTTGCAGTGCAGGTCTCAGCCAGGGAAGACGTGCCCCTAGGGACAGCAGTTTTCCTGTGCAGGTCTTTGCTGGGCCGTGCAGGAGGATTTGCAATTAGGGAGAGCTGTGAGGGGAAGCGGGATGGCCAAGGAGGCCAGCAGGATGGGCGTGCACCCTGGTGAGTCAGGATTTCCCCCTGGGGAAAGAGCAGGTGAATTGACAAGACTGAATTTTTTTTTTTTTTCATACAGCTGAAGAGATTTAAGTCTCTTAGAAGACGTATGGTTCTGACAGCAATACAGTGTAAGATTTCTCTCAGCAAAATAATAATTACATGGTTCAGTCATGTCTTTCAATCAGCACAGTGAGCTGGTGGACACTTGAACCCATGAACATTGAAGAAGCAGCCTTGTGGATTCAGATACAACAAAGATTTTTAACTCTACTCTCCTCTTTCTGTGCTGTTAGTAGCCAGCATGATTGGCGTATGTAACAGTACATAAAATGTCTTCTCCTTTTCTCTCTTCTTATAGAAGAATAAATAAAACAGCCACTATAACTGACCAGTAACCTCACATAGCCTGCATTTCTGCATCAGTTCTCAAACCACCTCACGGGCAATTAAGCCTCCCAACTCTTTGCAAGGGCAGACATTACACAGGTTTATAGCCAGTGAGGTGTTGCAACTTGCCCAAGGACAGTTCCTCTCCTCGGGAGGCAACGCGAGTACAGAGCTGGGAACCACCCAGGTGCCCTGCCCGGTTGCTTGCAGCCCCTTCTGGGCAGGTGCCGGGGGCTGGATGTCTCAGTGCTGGGGCACGCGGTGGCTGTGGTTTCAGCTCTTTGGAAACACTCACGAGTCGCTCTGGAACACCAGGTGCCCCGGGATGCTGTGCAGTGTACGTGCCCAGACCAAAGTATTTGCAGAAAATGTTCTTGCTCACTCTAGATTTATCTCTTAACCACGCCGTGATTTATGTTCGTTTCTTTGCTTATTTGATTTGTGCCTGTTATAAACCTACCTTAAGGAAATTACATTTTAAAAAAGAGATTCTCGATGAACTCACACATGGATTTGCTCTTCTAATGATGTTTTAAGTTCTATACAATTACCGTGAAACTTTCTAGTTTAATAAGCATCCTCCTTGCCTTATGCCGTCTCCCATATGTTGCATGCGCTGGTCAGTGACCCACACTCTGAAGGATTAGTCAGATGATAGTAATAAGAAAATAGGTTTTATTTTTACTCATTATTTCTTCATAAGCTTGCTACCTTCAGCAGCCCCCTCACAAATTACATGGATGAGTTTCTACAAGCCACTGTCACGGGGGAGACTGCGTATCAGACCCACGGTCTGACACAGTTGTTTCTTTAGGCAAACAACATACACTGCACCTTGGAGGAAATTTAGGATAATTGCTTATAAAAAAGGATGATAAGCTTTAGTTTCAAACAAATGAGGCCCCTTAGTAATAGGGGGAGCTTCTTCTCTGGGAGAGACCTTCTCTGGCAGAAGTGAGTTTATATTAATTGGCAGGGTGGCTTGGGAAGGGGATGGCACGGACCTGCTGTGGGACAAGGAAGGCAGGAGCTGGGCTCTGTGCTAATGAGGCACAGAAGGGGTGGGGGTTCCCTCCCCCTGGCCCTTCAGTAGCTCTGCCCCTAATTATTTTTTGAACATCTTAATGATCATTGAAAATAGTGATTATCGGACATGCAGTAGCTACCAAGGAACAAGCAAGGTCCTGAATAAAAGGCATACACATTATTACTACTATGGGTTTTGTTGCTGTCGTATTATTGTTGTTATCGTTGTTGTATATTTTTATTTAGTATTGAGCTGCAGTAGGCAGCAGCAAGGCTTGACAAGCCAACGATGAAATAGGTCTCTAGGGCATCAAATCTATGGGCTTGATTTTTGCAACATTTATTCTAGAGGCATAGGCTAATATTACAGTAAAAATATGCACTGTATGGGCCTGAATATATGAAAACCTTAACTTTTCAGAGAAACAGAAATGAAAAC
>NW_009259419.1:448723-449692 GCF_000687185.1 Egretta garzetta
CCCCCCCGCGCCCCCTCTGCCTTCCCAAACCTGCCTCTGCATACAGGGAGAGGGGCTGCAGCTCCCTTGCGTGTCCCAGCCCGTGCAGATGGAGGTGGGTCTCAGGGAGCGATGCGAGTGGCATTAATCAGGACACGGGCACATGGAGGGAGGGAGAGGACCAGAAACTGCTTCTGTTCCAGACACAATGTGGACACGGATGCTAGCTGCCTGGAAGCCCACTGTGTGCTGTGGGACTGCATGGCTGTGGGCGGGGGTGTGTGTGTGTGTGTGTGTGTCCAAACTGGATGATGTGGGAGATGGACCCACACAGACTGCCGGTTTGAAGAGCCTTTACTCTTGAGAAGCGCCAGTGAGGTTATGGTGACCTATGTATGAAAGACCTGAGAAATGACTGCAGCATTTAGTCCCTCATCGTGCCAGATCCTTGAGGATACCCAAGCGATACCGCTCTCAGTACCATCTTTTTCTAGTGGGTGGTGCATGGGAAGAGGCAAAGAGATGTGGAGAGGGGCAGGGGAAGCTCCAGGCTCTGGACCTGCAAAGAAGCTGTTCCCACTGGTGGACATCATCACCAGGAGGGTCGGGGCTGCACAAGGGAGCTGGCACGAGGTGCCTGCAAGGAGAAGAGCAGAGGGCCCGGGAGGGGACTGGGGGGTTGGATGGGGAGAAGCAGTAGGGCAGGGAGGAAGCCCAGGGCACCCCGGGGTGCCTGGGGAAGGTGGGTGCGGGGGGCGGAGGCAGCTGACAGCAGGACGAGAGCGCTCGCAGGGAACCTCATCTGGGGCGAGCGGGAAGGGCGGAGGAGCAGAAAACACAGCTCCCCCGCAGTGTTGACTGCAAGTCCAATTCCTGCCCTTGCTTCCATCCGCAAAAGCACCGATTTTGAACGCTGGTATCCGGGACCCTACAGCACTTCGCAGAGGCGAGGTCTGCAGCCGCGGCACTGCCCCGGCTCCCGCGGGGAAC
>NW_009259419.1:450444-511013 GCF_000687185.1 Egretta garzetta
CGAGCCCCGGGCTCTGCCCTCGCCCCGGGCCGGGCTGTGCCGGAGGGGCTCCCCGCAGGGGAGGAGGTGGGATTTCCCCCCGAGCATCCAGCACAGGTCGTGCCCGATCTCCCGGCGTCTCTCGCTCATCAGGCAGTGAGTGCTCCAACTCGTAGCTCTCCCGAGGTCAGTTTGTCTATTGTGAATACGAAAAGCAAAAAAAAAAACCAACCCCCAAACCCCACAGATTTCCCGGAGCCAGGTCAGTGCCTGGTGGAAGGAAGATGTTACTTGTTTTGGTTCATACTCTTCCAAACATCTCTCTTTCCTCATTTATTCAAGAGTTCACTTGAGCTGTCAGTATCTCGGAGCAACCCAGCCTCTGATTCATCTCCTAATACTAGTGATTCTTTCCACTTAATTATTATCTTTAGCAATGTAAAACCGCTTTGGGAAACCTTAAAAACGGAAATAACAGTTTGAAGCCAGATACCTTTCTGTGGTGCCTGATTCCTGAACTGCAAGGTCGGCATTGCTCCTAGGAAGTGTGGTGGAAGTCTAAAAACCTTCCCCTGCATTTACAGTGACATTTACTCCTGACGCTGTCACGTGTGTCGAAGGCTTGGAGCTGCCTTGATTTATTTAGTCATTTATATTACCATTAGTTTTCCTCACTTGCTTACAATTACATTCTTGGGGATGGCCAAAAGTACATGAGCCTGCAGTGTCGTGCCACTGATGGCCTAGACCCCTCTGGTCTCCACACCAAAGGTGTATCTGCATCAGTCTCACCTGGTCTGATCATGACACTGCTCGGAGACCTCCAGAGATAGGTCATCAAACACAGCAGATGGCAGCGAAGTTTTTCCTTGCTCCCTTCTGTTCAGTTAGTAGCCCGGTTGGTAGAGCTTTTCCCCCACGAAGGAGGGTGGGTAGAGCTTTTCCCCCATGAAGGAGGGTGGGTAGAGCTTTTCCCCCATGAAGGAGGGTGGGTAGAGCTCTTCTCCACATGGAAGGAAAGCTGACTTTCTGACTCATAAGCACATCTTTCACCCCCGAGGAGACACCACAGCCCCGTTGGAGGGCTGCAGCAATTTTGAGTTTCTCCCTCTGAAGGTACCCTGCTCCACATGAACGCCTGTAGTTGGTGACTGTGCTGTTTGTTGGCAGAGGTAGCAGGGAAGAGAGAGCCCCACAAAGACAGACTGCGAATTAGGGCACGTAACGCACCCAAAGTAATCCCCACCGTGAGGGCTAGGGCACTCTCAGGGGAGGTGTGAGCTAACGGGCATTTTGGAAAGAAAAAGCAGCTGAACTCCAGGAGGGGCTTCAGGACTTGCCCCTGTCCTCAGTTTGGGTGATGATGGACGGGGTGCTTTGCTAGGCTGGACACCTAATGCCGGGCTGCGACTGGTCTGGGTGGGGGAGCCGGCACCCGACGTTGGTCTGTGCGTGCTGCGGGGCGTCTCTCTGTACAGCTGCCCTTTCCTCTTTTCCCCATATGGCGCTTGGCATCGGCAGGTGTATCACACTTAAATGGCCTTTTCTTATTAGTGCCACTTTTATACTTTAACATACAATGCTTGGTTTTTGAATGAATTCCTGTTTTTAAGGGTTTCCATTACTGATTTTTTTTTTCCTTGCTTTTACAGAGGTTACTGAATAGGTCGTACTGTTGGTAAATACATGTCTGCAAATCACCCAAAACGTTTTTCAGTAATAATCCTTGTTTAATAAATATAGGCTATATAATTCCAAAAGACCCTGGCAGGCTATATGATCATTTAATAAAAACCTTCTTAAAACATTTGCTTAGCCATGTGTGTTTTATTTATATTGCTTTTTGTGGTGAATAGATTACAGCGCTATTCTTTGCACAATTGCATTTATGTGATGGTTTCCATTTTTTGATAATTTCTTTATGTCTTCCCTTCAAAGGTATGAAGTGTGTGTATAGTGGGTGTACCACAGGGCTTAGTAATAAAACAGATTATAATAGATGTTCTGTCTCAAAAGTGGATTAGGATTCCTGGGTGGAAAATGCTAAAGTGCAGAGGTGTTATTACTTCTCAGTATATAAAAATATTGCTTTCATACAGCAAATGTTGAGGTTATTCTACAGCAGATACTCATTTATTCTTGGAAGTAACAGAATTAGCTCATATTTGGGAAAATGTCTACGAATATCGCTGTAGATGAAAATAAGACTTTTACATTCCATCAACAGAGGTGTAACCTCACATTTCTTAGTCATGCACGCAGTTTATAAGGCATCCGTGTTTCAGGGGTCTCTGCTCTTAAAAATAAAAACCAGCTATAGCATTTTGGGTGTGTCCCTGAAAAACTCTGCACTGCCCCTCTCTCTGCCGTGACTGTGGTGGGTGTAAGCTGGCTGGCTGTGCTGCGGGCCCGAGGCAGCGATATGGGGAAAGCCTCCGCTTTAAGCACTTTGTTTTTTCGAAACGGAACATACGGTGAATGTACAGAGATGGAAACAACCTCTGAACTGATTAAAACTTTACCTCCTTACCCTTTTTGTGGTAACACATGCTTTAATCCAACCCAAGGTAATGAGTTCAGTCCAGAAGTTACTGGGGAAAGCCGTGTCCCTTAGCACCCGAACGTCTGTCGGGTTCTCTAGCTGAAGTCAACCTTTTTGTCCTGACATTTCTTTCTAGCTGCCAACTGGAAGTCCTAAAAAGCTGTTGCATTTAGCCCTAATTTAAAGGGATGGAGCAACACCCTGAGAAAAAGAGAACTGAATATTCATCGTATAAACCTGTTTTAATAGCAGGAAGCATATATGCACCATTCTTAAGCCTTTCACTTTCAGACCTAAGCAGTCAAAGTCTTTGCGTTTGTTCCAATAAACACAATGTATCGAGCGATTCATTGCCTTCCACATTTTCTATTCATTAAACAGTTCATGAGGTAACTCTAGAGTTTTGCCAATGCTTTTAGTTTGCTTGGAGGGTGACTGGAGCCCTATGTACGCAATGTTATTTTCTAAGTTCTCTTTTTCTTTACGGGTTCTTTCTGTTGGCATCTGTAACAAATTAGAGAGAAGGTGTTGTTTGTGTTTATAATGTTGTCAGAATTGGGGTTACCGACCTCGCTGGACTAATGGCCTGTGTAGCCCAGCGTACGGTCTCCTGCAGGAAAGTAGTAGCATCCCCTGAGATGGGTAATAAAAGCGAGTTGTCTATGAAGGTTCATTTAACCGTGTCACTTAGTAATTGATTTCTGAGCTGGAGCAATATGCTTGTTACTTAGCTAATTTTTGTTTAATTTGAAAACTCCGTCCTGCCAAGTTCTGACTCCTGCTATGTGCCTTGGCGTCACAGCGTGCGTGGCTGTGGGGTCCTGGGCGCGGCTGGGAGTTGTCACACCACCTTCTGCAGCCATGCCTTTGGCTATGTTTAGGTTTGTAGCCTTTCCAGCCGAATTTGTGCTCCGCACTTTTGCCAGCGTCACTAGATGAGAAAACACCCAGCTCTTTGGCTGTCATGGTTTAGTCAGCAAAATCCCAAGTGTGGCTACTATGCTGCTGACAGAAAATTGCTTTTATTAGCTCAGCTTAGATCTTTAGAGGGGCAGTTTAGGTCCAGCTGCAGACAAACTCCTTTCTCAGCAAATTTTGGACCTCTGCTGAAGGTTGCACCATGCTGGCTATGGCCATGCAAAGGCAGTGGCAGTGGCTCATCAGGAACCAAGTGATGCTGGGTTTCCTTCAACATACCCTGCAGTCAGGACATGTGAACAGGTAGGCCAGTTATACTTCTTTTATACTAACTTTTATTCTGTATACTTAAAAAATAAACTTATTTTCCCCTCTCTAAACTAAAGCATAAACTCTGGACATCTTTTTGTGCATTCCCTCTTTTTTGGGATATTTTTTTCTTGTATTCATGTAGTGGTATAATTGAGGCTGAAGGTAATCTTCCAAGTGTGTGCAGGTCTGTTTAACTCAATATTGTGGTGTCGTGTGGTGTTTCACTTCTGTCCTTTCCCAGATCGCTCAGACAGTGTTAAACAACAGCCACCCAAATACAGAACAGCTCTGTGAGCAGGGTGTCGTGGTTAAAAGTGTCTGCGTAGCCTTTCTTTGTACTTGGCTAGGTGCTTCCTTTGGACACTACAATACTCCTCTCTTTCTAAGTATTTAAGTATTTGTAAGTATTTCTTGTAAGAAATCATCAAAATCTTTCTAAAAGTGGCAGCACAGTTCAGGCTCAAATAATTCCCTGTATCTTGCAAGTTAGCAATTTTGTGATTTCTTCCCTTTTTCCCTTGCTATTCGTCATGGTTTCTGTCAGTTCTGGGCACTGTGTAAGGAGTGGTATTGAACCTCTTTAGAAAAGATTTCTAAAGCTTCTGCCAAAATAAAACAAACCTGACTAATATTCAATCCTAATAATTATGTAATTGAAATAAAATAAGTCGAACGAGCTATAAGATTTTCTTTATCTGAGGTCACTACAGATATTTCAGGTTTCTTTGCTGAATTTGAATCTTAGTATCATCTCATCTGCTTTCTATTTACATTTAAAAAAAAAAAAAAAACAACCCCAAAACAACTAGCTGATGTTTCTGTATTGTCCTTCATTGCAGTAGATAAGCAGTAAAAGCTGAGCTGCTCCAGTGCACGTTGGTCTTGCTCCTACAAGAGGATGGGGAGTTTGGGGATAGATTTTCTGTTTTCTTCTCAGCCATTGCAAAACACTAGGGATCCACAGTGCTTGCCCCCCTTTTTCTTTTTCTCAGCCTTGTGCCTAGGTTCAGTTGCTCAGGAGCAGGGAGGAGAGGTGGAGCAGCTGTGCCACAGTATCTTCATCTCACCCTGTTGTTTGCTCTTTGATGGATTTCATCTGTGGTCACCTCCCCAAGACTTCCGTTTCACCTGCTTTTTGATCTAATGTGCCGTAATGAGGAGAAGTGACCTGAAAACCGCCCTGCTACACCTCAGAGCTTCCACCGAGACGTATCTGAACCGTGCACCAGTAAAGGCCCTGTCCCTGCAGGAGTAAAGCCGTAACGCAGCCCAGGGAGAAGATACCAGACCTCCAGACAGGCTGCCGTGAGGCCCCCGGGGTGTAAGTCACGGCGGCGCACAGCCTTGCTTGGGTTAATCTACCTCGTTCCTGGCTAATTAGCCCATGGGGAGCTTTGCCGTGTAAGAACAGGCTGTTTCCCAGTACCTGGGCTAGCGGAGGTGTTTCTAGCCTGCACCGTGGGAAACTGAGTATCCTGATGGTTCATCCAGCACGTTCTCCCGGTGATGGCTCTGTGTTCATGGGTGTGTGTGCACATCACCAGTAACAAAGCTTGCTTCAGTCTGGGTTGTGACTGTGTGAAATTGAAAGCAGTTTAAATTTGGTCTTTTTTTTTTTTTTTTTTTTTTTTTTCATTTCTGGGGTATTTAGCACTGCAGAATGTTTCTTCCCGTGAGACTTTGCATTTTTGCGTTGAGCAAACACTCAGAATGGTATTGACAGTCTTTCAAAAACTATTCATCACTTGAGAGTTATAAAAGTGTTAAGAATATCTGGTTTTATTAATCAGAGGAGACAGACTGGGCAAGTCCTTACCAGAAATTTGAGCCTGGAAACCTCCTTCACATTTCTGACTGTCCAAAGTGCCATTCTGCAACATCACAACAACTAGTGAAGCATTACGTTTCACTGGATATTTCACAGTCCTGGAGTGTGAGACACATGTGGGGGCCAGAAACTTGATTTTGCCTTCTTGATGTAGGCATTCAAGCCTTACATTTGTTTCAAGTTCAGCGTTAGTTTATACATTTCTTCTGAGTTCTTGTTCCTGTTCCCCTCAGCTGTGCCAACTTAGCCATTTGTGGTTTGGTAGGGTGAACCAGATCATGAAGTTTTTGTATACAAAGACAGAAGAAAAGAAAATTCACACTTTCCATACACAAAGGGTGTATATATAGGGTAGGAGAAAGCCGGAGGCTGAAAGGTTGAGGCAGTGTTCCCTGGCACCACCAGAAATGCTCAGGAAACCCTTTCTCCAGGGAACGCTACTCCTACACAGGCTCCCCAGTGCTTGCGTTACAAACCGCGTAGCCTAGCTGTTGTACGGACGAGCATTTTCTAACTTCTAACCATGTTCCCAGTCCAAAAAAGGTATTCTCCACCTGGGTTCATGATGGAGAGCCTTTTTTCCCCTGAGTTATACATGCCATTGACCAGGAATTCAACACTTTCTTCACATCACGAAACCTTCCCTGCTGCCTGAATTTTCTGCAGGCTTTCAGGCGATCACCCTGACAGTCAGCAGCGAGGCTTGGCCTATTTCACAGAATGACAGAATCGCAGAATGGCTTGGGTCAAGAAGGGACCTTTAAAGGTCATCTCGTCCAACACCCTGCCCTGGGCAGGGACATCTTTCTCTAGATCAGGTTGCTCCAGGGATGGGGCATCCACAGTTTCTCTGGCCAACCTGTTCCAGTGTCTCACCACCCTCATCATGCACAATTTCTTCCTTATGTCTAATCTAAGCCTACCCTCTTTCAGTTTAAAGCGATTGCTCCTTGTCCTATCACGACAGGTCCTAGTAAAAAAGTCCCCGTCTTTCTTATAAGCTCCCTTTAAGTACTGAAAGGCTGCGTATTCTCCAGGGAACTCCCTCAGCCTTTCCTCACAGGAGAGGTTTTCCAGCCCTCTGACCATTTTTGTGGCCCTCCTCTGGACCCCCTCCAACAGGTCCGTGTCTTTCCTGTGCTGAGGGCTCCAGAGCTGGACACAGTACTCCAGGTGGGGTCTCACCAGAGCAGAGCAGAGGGGCAGAATCACCTCGTCGCCCTGCTGGCCACGCTGCTGTTGGTGCAGCCCAGGATACTGCTGGCCTTCTGGGCTGCCAGCGCACATTGCCGGCTCATGCCCATGTGCTGTTTTATTCTCTGGAAGCCCCTCACCATTGAGCGCACTCACTGAGGTGAGCAATTCATTTCTCAGGCAGTAGGTGTCATTCCTGCAGCTTGCGATCTCATAGTTTTCTTCTCTCTTTCTTCAGCTTCACATAGGTGCCAGGATGGATAGACACGTTTTTCTGTGATTCACTGGGGAAAAAAAAAAAGCAAAGCAGTGTAGAGCAACTCAGCTTCATGTACTACTGCGGATTGTGGCGTGCCACAGGTGCAGGCACGGGCAGATGCTCCGGTGGAGAGGATGTAGTTTGGGTCTGGCTTTGCAACAAGGCTGGTCAGGCCTGGTCTTTGTTGTGGTGAGCTCTACAGTGCAGATGTGCTGTGCTTCCTTGGCTGGTCTGCGGCTGCTAAATCTCTTAACCTTTTGGTTTCATTTCTTTATCTGCTGGAGGATGACAATATTTACCTGAGAGGGAATTAGGATGATTAAGTAGCTAGGTCTCAGTCTAGCACAGGATTTAAGGATATGCCAAAGTCTGGTCCTGTTGAAGTCCTTGCTTTGCTAGAATGGGGTCTCCTGTTCAAAAAGCATTTCTGAGGATGATGAGCATATTTATACTAAATGCTAAGCATTATTGTAAAGTTCCTTGTGTATTGCTGTCCATTCATTCCTTCCTCCTCTTTCTTCTTTTCCCTTCCCCATCATTCGCTGCTTCTTAGTCGGCGTGTGCGTCGCTTCCTTCTGTGCTTCCTTCCTTCATCCCTCCTTAGTAAGCCACTCCCTCAGTAACGAGGGGATCTAGAAAATACACTGAAATGGTATTAGCAAGAAGCAGGGCCGTGGTCACCGTAATCCCTTTAATTACATGCTGTATGCTTTTTTCTCTGTAGCTGTACGCAGATCAGGATGCTGGCTGCAGGGATGTTCCATGGGTGTATGTTCGCGTGCTGCAGGAACAGCTAAACACAACCAGGGCTGTTTGATGCTCGTGATAAAGGGTTAGCTTAAATAGGTAAACACAGGTGAAAAGGCCGTAATCGGAAATAAGTCTGGTACGTGTGTGTTGGATGGGTAGGAATATGTCTTCAGCACTGAGTAGACCAGCGCTACTCAACTTGTGTTTTGTGGTCCAGAGGACATCAAGAGAGAATACAAAAATGCCTACAGAAAAATTTAAAAATCAGAAACGAGGAAGTTAAAATCATCCACATCTGCACGTATTTTCATGCAGTTTGTGTGTATGGACTCATGCCCATTAGTTCCTTACTGTTGCTCTTAGCCAGTTAAAATGTTTTTGATACTAAAATCATTGTTTTATTAAATTACTCTGTTTTGTCTGACACTCTCGTTCCCACCTGCCAAACAGTACTGGGATTTGAGATGATCTGTGAATTCCTTTTTGAAAAGGATTTGTGATTTAAAATGAGAGAAATACTGGACTAACATATTTTGACAGAATGAGGTAACTTCAATATTCTGACTTTGTCATGAATTAGCGTTGAGTGCTGCAATACATTTGCATGCTAATCGTTCTATTAAATAACTAAATACATCATCTAGGTGAATCTAAGTCAATTTTTGATCCCACAGGTGTTCTGTTGAGAAGTAGGGGTTTGAGTCATCCAAATAAAGCAGCCTTGCTATTCTCAGGTAATTAATTTCTTTGACTAGTCAGGTAAGTGGAAGAGAGAGAACATGGTCTTATGTATTCCGTTTACCTGTGTGCTTAATAAAATGTCCTAGATCTGTCCCCGTTGTTTCACTTATCTAGTAGTAAGAACCATCTGTGAGTAGGTGGAACAAGGAGTTATGTCCTTTCATTGTGCTTTGGCACGTCTAGTGTTTTGTGTTTGAGAAGTTCCCTGGAATCCTGCTTTGTCAGCGGCTACCAAAGTGATCCATCACTCACAGTGCCATCTTATGACTCCATTGACAGCCCAGTGTTGTGTTGGATCCTCCCTATACCTCTAGCAGTAGCCTGATGTTGTGATGGATTCTCCTTGTACCTCCACTGGTAGCCCAGCATTGTAATGGATCTTCCCTGAGCCTGACCTGCTGACTCTTGGCTTTGTGTTTGTTTGTTTTAATTGGTGTTGAGCTGTCAAATGCTAATTCACAGCGTATGAATCACATACAACTGCCACCAAGATTGCTGTGGCAAGTGATGATCCCTGGGGCCGCCTAGCTCATGGCCCACCCAGGAGCAGTCCAGAGCAGCTCCTTGCTCTACCTGCAAGTCAGCCTGGAGATGGCCATCCCCCTCCATCCCTGGGGATTTCAGCTGCCCACATCTAATGCTGGAGGCAGGAGGAAAGCTGACTGATGCTACAGCATTAAGGTCCTAATCTTGAAAAGACTTGTACGCATTCTTGACCTTATTACTGGGAACAGCATCCTTGATGTTTGTGAACCTAATGACCGTTGCGAGAAGACCACTGACCGTAATAAATCTAAGTACATGTGCAAGTATTGACAGGATTGGGGTCTAGTGGTGCAGTGAAGGCTCGCTTCTTCATTTGAGGGCAAAGCTCAGTGAGGGAAATTTGGTAGCTTTTAGGAAGGGAGCCAAAATCAGCCCTACTCCTGGCCTATGTATGGCAGTCCTCACTTTTAACTTATACAAATAGGAACATAAGCATCTCTTGTTTAAAATATCCCCTCACCCCGCAAATGAACCTGGCGGTGAATCAAAAACAACCCCTGCCCTCGGAGGAGGCAGCAGGTGGTACAAGGAGCAGGTTTGCTGAGAAGCAGTGGGGAGGGCTGGGGCTGGTGGAGCTGTCCTGGTGAGGCAGGTCCTTCCCTTTCAGGGGTTCACGAGCAAAAATATAAATGAGGAGTGAATGGCAAGATGGGCAGAGCATTTAACATAACTGAGGATTATGTCTGCGTGTCATAGGGGCCTGTCATGTTGACCCCAGGGAACGCCCCCTCAGTTTGTGGTCCTCAAGATGTTGCCCAAGGATGAGCTGTGAGGGCTTGCTTGTCTCTTCTGTCCTGCCTTGCTAAACAAAAATAGTGCCGGAACTGCGTGACTGCAACCCTTTGCAAGATCTCAAAAAACCTGAGCCAGCATACTATTTTAAAATTTCATGGTATTAAATATGAGAGTGTTACAGAAATAGCAGAGGGGAGACTGAGCCAGGCAGCAAACTAGGGAAGATGGAAATGAGTTTTTAAGAGCCATAAATGCATACAAGGACATGTCTCAAGCTACGAAGCTTGTTCGGAGGTGTGCGGGGCGAATACCTTGTGTCATCCATTTAGCTGTCACCACTGTCCTGAGTGTGGCGGGGGCTCTGGCATCAGTGCTGGCACAGGTCTGGTTTAGTTGGTGCTCGCAGTCTGAAAGCAGAGTGGTGGTGTTTTCAGCTGGCTCCATTCCCTGAACCATGGAGCTGTGTAAATGTCTGTCAGCATCAGGCCAGCGGTGCTGCGGGGAGCGGGAGGGATGGCAGGAGTGAGGCCAGGGTCCACTGGGGTAGCCCAAGTGGAAATGATGCTCCATGTCCAACCCTCCTCTCGGTGGTGACTTCATGCTTCCAGGAGCTCAAATTTAAATAACTGCACAGTCTGATTAACCCAGTGGTTTGCCAAGGATTTCCATGCTAAATTGCTAAAACCATAGTCCTTGTTACTTACTCAGGAATGCTTTTTATGGCCACTTATTCTTGACACTGGTCTCCAGTCTTTGATCTCTTTGTCACTTTGGTTAAAGTCTGTCACCGCGGACTTAGTTGCACCTTGATGCCAGCTGTCATCTGTTATTGCCATCAAGGTCTGTTCATCATCCTTTTGCTTCAGAGGTTTGGACACCTTTTGTGACCCTTAAAAGACGATAATCCTGAGTGGACACCACAAAACAAACACCACCACTAAAGGCTTAGAGGTATGCTTGGGTATTAGAGGTGACACTTAAGCCTGACCTTGCTAGAGTCCTCGTCTTCTGTTTGAATGCAGTGGGAGTATAATCTAATATCAGTTTCCATCTCTGATTCCCCAACACCCATGTCAATGAACTGCAGTTCAGCTTCACAGATGGTACCTGCATCACAGAAAATATTAGATGACTAGTGCCCTAAATACGACACAGTGCATTTGTCTACACATCTGTGTATACAGAAAAATCTCTTTAACGGCAAAAAGCATAGTCACGTAAGAGGAATGTGAAGGGAGTTTGCTAGAAGACTCAGTGGTGACTTTTTAAGTGTTGGAGCAGGATAAGCAAAATTAGAATAAGACCTTAAATCTGTGAATAAACACGACAAGTGACTTTAACACATCTGCCTAAAGAAGCGGGCTTTTATGATTTTTTAATTGTATTGAAAACAACAACTTTCATAACTGCTGTGTTTTCCTAATAGTACAAAACATGTAAAATATTTTAGTGACCTGCTATTTAAAAAATAACCACATCACATGCCTCAGCTTTCTTGAGGATTGTCTCAGTGTCCTTCATGACATGCATTTCTCATGGCCATCATGCTCAGGAGTTGCAAATGCAGGAGGATGGAGAGGTGAAGACTTGCAGGGTCTGCTTCTCACTCTCCAGCCTCAGGGCTCCAGAGGAACCTTAGTAAAGCTGGAGAGACAGGGGAGAGCCTTCATGGAGAGTGAGCCTGCAGCAGCCCTGCCAGCATGTCCTCAGCAGCACGCGTACCTTCTAGTATCCCTTGCCTGGGGAGTGAGTTCACTGACAGCTCAAACCTGTTGATTTTGGGGGGAGTTTTCCAGCATCTCTTCTGTTCTCTGCTGTCTCCCTCTATTCTGAAGCTGTCTGCACAAGGATGCGAAGGAAAAATAATCCAAATCACCTAAAAGGTGAATGTAAAGTAAATCAGGTAAACTAATTTAAACCATTGTATATACTCTCTGATTCAGTGTTCAACTGACCTTAATTTGATTAAGCTTAATTCACATCAAAGTAAATTATACTAAATATGAAATAGGGTTGATTTAATTAATAATGAGTGCGTCTGCAGGGATCTAATGTGGTTTGATTCATTACAGAAATGTTAATTCAGATTACCTTTCTAGAGTTTTCTCATGTAGATAAACCCTACAGGACACTTCATTAGTTATGCCTAAACTGCTCTAATTGTGTGTTTATTCCCCCTGGCTCTAGAATGAGCTTCCCACCACTCTCCTCATGTGGGACTTCATGAGCATTTTGTTGTGGGATGTCTTGCTAATCTGTTAATCCAGCCAAAGAGAAGTCATCAGTTTTCTGTTGGATTAGCCCGTTTTTGACCTGGTTTGTGGTTGCATGGTGCTCCACAGGGTAAAGGCAGGAGTGTGAATGCGTGATCAAGGTGGAGAGCATGGGGACTCATTTCACCTCAGGTCAACTCTTTGTGCAAGAGACACCCTGCTTCCAGCACTACTTACACGCTGGAATTTCACCCTCCGTTGGGTTACGTAGCACATGGATTAGAAGAAGTCATGAGTCTTGCTGAAGTTGCTTAGTCAGATACCACCAGGTTTGATCTACTTGGTCTTTAGGTACAACTGTCACGTATTACTTGGTTCTGGCTTGTACTGTTTTCCTTTGGATTTTTCTCTCCTTTGTGCCTATGTAATACTACAGCATGTACCTTCTGAATAGCCACCACCTAACCAGCTTCTGCTTTCCACATACACGAGCTCTACTGACCCACTTTCTTACTGCTTTTCTTCTTTTTCTGTCCATGGCTGTAAAGGTCTGGGAGTATATTTTGTGCTGTATAATTATTACAGGAATGGACACATTATCATTCCAAAGATGGCATAACTGGAATGGCTGAGACCTGCAATTTTTTCTGTTGGGTGTTTTTAAAGGACTTGCTTTGTTTTCAAAGGATTGGGCAAAAAATTCTGATTTCATAGTGCTGTGTTTTATGTGTAAGATAAGTAGCAGAATGGAAGCACCTGATCATTTTCAGAGTGACTTCAGGAGGAGAATGGATAATAAATATGAACTAGATACAGTAAAGTTGATCTAATTCCGTAGGTTGGTTTTTTTTTTTCTTTCTCTGAAGATGAGTAAACTGGTATTTGAAAAATAGGGAAGTGGCCTGAAACCTGGCCTGAACTTTAACATGAATCCTACCTTTGATGCAAAAGTTTCAGGACTTTGGGAGGCTGGAAGTAATATAACATTGTGCTTCAAAATTCCCTTGAAATCTATCCCCAGAGTGCTAGGAAATGCTGGCCCTGTTAGCATCTTCACGCCTTCTAGTTTCAGCTTGCACAAGGAACGACTCCAAAGTAATGGCCAAAGGGGTGCTGTCAGCCTCTAGAAGCTTCCTGTGATTATTCGGCTCATTCTGTCTGGAAACCAGGCTTTGGAACCACCGAGCTGTGCCCATCTCATCCTCTTTTAATATCAGCACACCCAGACACATAAACAATGTACTTCTTCATGAGGCGATGAAACTCAATGAGGCTTTGAAAAGACATGCTCTTTAAAGTCATGGCCTTATTTGGGAACTTGCAAGAAGCTTGGCTGTCACAAGAGAATATTTTGGCTCCGTGACAGTTGCCTTTATACGGTTCTTCAGCAAGGAATCTCCTGTGTTTGTGCAGTGATAACTTGCAAGTGTTGCATGCCTTTTTTTCGTCCCCAGGAATATTTGCTGGAGGAGAACCCAGTATGTCAGTCAAAAGAGGCCAAAGACCCCTTTGGACCTCTGTCTCCTCCAAAATATGTAAAGAAAGCACATTTTCAAAGGTAAACTGAAAAAATCCTAGTATTTCAGTATTCCTGAGCAGATTCACATATGTTTTTATTATAATTACTTCTCTATACCCTTTGTTTTTTTCCACTACTCATTTGTTGAGTGCTACCTTCTGTTTATGTAAGTGTGGGATTGTTTAGGAATAATCTGGTCTGCTGTCACCCTTTGTTCCTCACACTCTTTGGGAACATTTCCTTTATGTTCCTGACACCTTGGGAACTGTGGTGGGGCAAACCAGCCTATATGACAAAGATAAAAAACTGAAGGGAAGGTGTCAGAGACGGAGGTATTTTAGACTTGGAGTTGTATAGGGAGAACGAGAGAGGAGAGAGAAGATTATCATAGCAGCCTTGTGAAATGGTTTCAGAAGAGGTAGTTGAAAGAGAAAGATGGATTAGAGAAGCAAGTTGTGTGGTTATAAGCTAAAGATCCCTGTGGCTGTTGCTGAGTCCCTTGTCTATATGATAAACCAGTAGAATATAAAAATATTGCAGTGACTTAAGCTGCACAATTTAGTGAAGTGCGGAGGGAAGAGGACCTTCAGGCCACAGTGATGTTGGAGGCCTGGGGCACAATGATGAGCAATGCCATATTGATCTGTCGTGACACTCATACCAGAAAGGACACCCTCAAACATTAACAATACTGTTAAATAACAATAGCTTTTGGAGAGATTGAGAAAGGACAGAGGGTGAGGGCAACACAGTCTGGTTGTGGGGCTAGTACCTACCCTTCAGATTTTATATCCCGCAAAGGGCACAAAATATCCTTCTCCCTTCTGTCCTTTACCCTCAGCAAGTTTGCAGATGACACTAAGCTGGGTGGAAGTGTTGATCTGCTGGAGGATAGGAAGGCTCTGCAGAGGGATCTGGATAGCCTGGATTGATGGGCTATGGCCAGTTGTATGAGGTTCAACAAGGCCAGGTGCCGGGTCCTGCTCTTGGGTCAGAACAACCCCATGCAACACTACATGCTTGGGGAAGAGTGGCTGGAAAGCTGCTTGGCAGAGAGACATCTGGGGGTGCTTGTCAACAGCCAATGGAATATGAGCCAGCAGTGTGCCTAGGTGGCCAAGAGGGCCAACAGCATCCTGGCTTGACTCGGAAGCAGCCTGGCCAGTAGGACCAGGGAAGACATCCTTCCCCTGTACTCAGCACTGGTGAGGCTGCACCTTGACTACTGTGTTCAGTTTTGGGCCCCTCACTACAAGAAAGATGTTGCATTGCTGGAACATGTCCAGAGAAGGGCAATGAAGCTTGTGAGGGGTCTGGAGCACAAGTCTGTTGAGAAGCAGCTGAGGGAACTGGGGTTGTTTAGCCTGGAGAAGAGGAGGCTGAGGGGAGACCTTATCGCCCTCTGCAACTGCCTGACAGGAGGCTGTAGTGAGGAGGGTGTTGGTCTCTTCTCCAGAGTCACAAGCGATAGGATGAGAGGAAATGGCCTCAAGTTGCACCAGAGGAGGTTTAGATTGGATATTAGGAAAAATTTCTTCCCCAAAACTGTTGTCAAGCATTGGAACGGGCTGCCCAGGGCAGCGTTTGAGTTCCCATCCCTGGAGGTATTTAAAAGCCGGGTAGATGAGGTGCTTAGGGACATGGTTTAGTGGTGGGATGGCAGGGTTAGGTTAACTATTGGACTTGATGATCTTAAAGGTCTTTTCCAACCTAAACGATTCTGATTCTATGGTTTAGTAGTGGACAGGTACGGCTGGGCTCAGTGATCTTAAAGGTCTTTTCCAATCAAATGATTCTATGATTCTCCCCAGAATATTGGATCCTGTCCTCCGCTGTCCTTACTGGGTTTCCTTTGACATGTTCTTGTCATTCCTGTGCTTGTACTGACCCAACATATGTTTCATCTGTTTTCTGCTCTGCCCAGCACCTTTCTGTTTCTGAGGAGGTGGGGAGGCAGCTGTAAAGGCTGGTCCCTGTCCCCTACACCACTACAGTGCCGAAGGTAGCATTTTCTTAGTGCTGGCACATCTTCAGAGAAAGGGCAGATGGAGGGGGTGGTGAGCCTGGAGCAGAGGCAGCCCAAGGGTCCAGCATTGCTTGTATTTCCCAGGCACCAACACTGTCTGATAATACTAATGTCAATTAATATTGTGCTCATCTAATAGCAGCCTGAGGTAGCAGAGAAAAGAGTGGTAGTGCCCGTGGCAGTGGATGGGAAAGCAAGATACTTGTAACTTAAGAGAGCTTGAGCTATTTGCAGCCAATATGGGGAATACAACTAGGAATGTGGGGCTGGAAGGAGCAGGCATCAGGTTAAGCAGATCTGCAGCGCTCTGAGATAGAAATGTGTGTTCAAAGTGCAGAAGAATAGCGATGCCTGTCCGTGGCTGGAAAGTTACTAGGAATTCTGTGAGCAAGGGGAATAAGCTTTGGATAGTATTTGAGCTTTTGTGATGATCTCTCACTTTATGAGTCTCAGGAATTCATTTGCAGAGCCTTGCTACTTCTGTCTTCCCTTTCAAGGTCACCGGTATGCACTGACTGCTCTGTAGCTTCATTCATTAGAAATTAGCTATGCCGGGATTTGACTGGGATGTTTATCTGTGATGACCTGACCGTTTCCTTCAGGAAGTCATTTGTACTTGGAAAGACAAATACATCTCATGCTAGAGGACAGCATGCTCACCTCTCATTGCTTCCAAAGATGAGGGAAGTAGGATTTGGCTCGTGAATAAATATTTAATACTCAAAGATATGAGTCCGTTGTCTAAACTGAATTAGTTTCAAATGCTCTGGAGTACCTGAGTGATGGCTGTGTGGCTGATGGTCATGACCTGTGGGAGACTAGAGCCTAGCTGGATGCCAGACACTGTATGTGCACTTGGACACCTGGGTTTAGGCAACTGGTTTGAACCCCAAGCAATGCCAGCCAGGACAGCAGCAAGACTATGCAATGTTTCAGAAGTGAGTGCTGTTGGGAGGAAACAGCTTTTGTTTGCTGCAGTTCGCTCTGGGGTTTGGTGTACAAAAACCAGTCAGTGGATCTGGAGCCAAGACCCATCTGATTGCAAAACCCACTCCTGATTTCTCCTTTTGTCCTTTCCTGGTTCTGTACACCTTCTTTGTGAAGTTTTGGGATGAACAAAAGCGTATCTCATTGCTTTTCCCAGGGTTGCGACCCGGTTGTGAGACAGACTGGATGTGTTCTGCGTGGCTTGCCTGCTAGTCTAGCCTGAGTGATGAGAAGGACCCAGTCAGCACAGGCAGGGAGGCAATAGGTGTAGCACTAAGTTTGATTCATGGTAGTGTACGGCAATTTGTACTACTGCTCCTTACTTGGCCGTAAAAATGCTGCTAGCCGTACCATAGATAGTTAATCACAGTTGTATAGCCTAAGTAGGTGGGTTTCTAAAGATAAAATGAGAAAATGTGGTCATTCAGTTGAGAAATGATAAGCCATGCAGCTACAGCTGGGCAAGTAGCGTGTATGCGTGACCTCCTACTCTGCTCCCCCTCCCGAGCTCGTCTGGTTTCCTCTGGCCGCAAGGAACGTCATGGGGTCTTGAACAGTGGTGGATGGCCAGAGCTTGGGGGCTGCTGGGGCGGGCTGCAGCAGTCGCTTGTTGAAGACCTCCCTAGTTCGGACTGTGGGTTGAGCAAAAGTCTGGGAGTTGACAGAGCCAAAATGAGGATTCAGACTTCATCAGTAACTTTGCTACGCAGGCCTGAAGCAAGCGGTGTGGCTTCCCTCATTCTTCCATTCCCCACCTCAGAAATCCAGATCCTATTAGATAACTCACAGGAAAAGTGGGAGTGGTATGGAAAATTCTGGACATAGGAAGGAAAGCAAGGTGCCCCAAATGTGGGGTTTGTGTTACTGTTTTGCTTCTTTATGAATGTTAGTGCTTGTCCTTCTGTTAGGAAACAGAATCTCATCCCCAGTAGCATTGGAAAGTGGAGAACTGATGATTTTGAGATGATGTGGGGTCCCGAAAGCTGCCCAGTTTCATGGATTGTGTAAAGGCTTTTGCTGTGATGCTGATTTTGTAATTTACATGCATTTGACTCTAAAGTGTAACATGCAGCTTTATGTAAAAAAGATATTTTTGTGTTCATTTTGACACCTCCTTTAATTAAAGTGTCAGACCTAATAATGTTTCACTGAAAAAACCAGTGAACCCTCTCCAAGGAGTCTTGCAGGAGCAGCAAAGAACAGGAGCTGTGATATTTCTCAGGTTCATAAAAAAAAAAAAAAAAAGGTTTTCAAACATCAGTCTTTATGTGAAGAAAGAACAAATAAAGGGTATGGGTACAAACACGATATTTAAAACAATACTTTGCAACTTAAACTGCCTTCTGTGGTTTTGATTTGCCGTGGAATCTCATACAACGCATCTCTGCTGTATCTGGCTCAAAAACATTGAGTCTGGTTGATGCCCTGCGAAGAAATTGGTGAAGCTGGCAGAAGCCCATGCCTTCGCTGCACTGGCCCTTTGCGGAGTGCAGTGTTGCCAAGCTGTATGCATTTCAGTGAAAGGCATTCCCGAGTTGTCTCCTGTATTATCAAATATACTCATGGCCACACGTAACTATCCTCCAGCCTTACGGGAAGAAGGCAGCATGAAGTCTCAAAGTTGTAGTCTAAATGCATCGATATTTTTGTTAAAGTTTATGTATAATCTTCCTCCACTATGTGTATTTTACTTAGGGAGTGTGTGTTGTCAGCAAATAGATTCCACATGAGATGAGGAGGGGAGATGTTGTGGGAATGACCTGATGTTACTGGTGCGGCAGCTGCTGTAGCAGTCAGGCACACGTGGGGAGCAAGCGGTGCTGTGCCCAACGGATGGGAAGGTCCTGCTCACAGAATCACACACAGTCATGGAGGTCAGCAGGGACATCTGGAGTTCACCTAATCCAACCCTCTGCTCAGGACCTTGTCCAGCTGAGTTCAGAATATCTCCAAGGATGGTGATGCCACAACCTCTCTGGGCAAGCTGTGCCAGTGTTTGACCACCCTCATGGTAGAAAAGTTTCTTCTTATGTTTGAATTGGATTTCCTGTATTTCAAAATTGGTGCCCATTGCCTTTTGTCCTGTCACCTGTTACCTCTGAGAAGAATCTGACTCTGTCTTCTTACTCCCCTGTCGTGTATTTATACACAGTGATGAGTGTGTCTATGAGGATGTGATGGGAGACACTATCAGAAGCCTTACTGGTAATGACTTGTTGGTACAAGGTAGGGCAGAACCTGACCAGTGTGATGTTGGTGTCACCTTTCTTTGGGTAGAAGCATAGCTCCAGCAGTATCACACCAGTAGCACCTCCCTCCTGCCAGCAAGGTCATATGGGCTAGTGTATAAAACTGCTGATGGGGGTGCTAGGCTGTCCTGAAGCCTTGGAGGAATCAAAGCTATTGTATGTTCTCATGGGAGTGAGCAAATGATGTTCTGAAGCTGCCACACCTTTTGTCTGGTACTGCTGTCAGAAGCTGTTTCTGAACAAAGAATTCCACAGTATATAATGAATAATTCCTTCACGTGTTTATTCTAACATCTTTTGCATCAGTTATCAAGGAAAGAAGAATTCTTTTTTTGTTGGTGGTCGTCTGCTCTGAACACTCCATCTCATTTCCAAGAGCATGCAAATATTCACTAAAACACTAGGACTCTGTGGTTTTGTTAAAACTTCTGTGGAAGCAGGGGCAGCGTATATCTTAATGTGATAGCAATGCAGCGAAGTTTTGGCAAATTCTCTGCCACAAGTGCCTTGCACTGGATAATCCTTACATGTTCTGGGTGAAATTCTGGGCCATGATCCGATCTGAGCTTTGACATTATGTCTATGTAAAATCCTCATAAGCTAATAGCTCCTAAGACCTTGGCACTGTGATCTTGTGCTGCAGAGAGCTTGCTCCACAGATACATGGTACCCATGGAGTTTTATTGACTGCAGTTAGGTTACTTTTGGCAGATAGAAGAAGTATAAAACTCAGACTTGATTTTTCTCCTGTCTAAATCCTGCCTACGTTTAACTAGAGAGTGTCAAGGTGTAAGAGGACTCAGTTGTTACTAGGAGTGCTCTTCTAATGTTTACCAGAGAAGATGTCAAGTAGACCCGGATATTTTCCATACAGAATAACTTCTGGCTGCCAATATACTTGATAATGAGTCCTCAGTTCAGTAGGCATTAATGTGCTCATCTGTGTGTGGGAAGTTGCTTGGTTCATGTTGGCTGCTACTTTTGACTGCAAACATGCCACCGTGTAATTTATTTAAATGCTTATAAGATCTAGGCCATTGGCTTCTTTGAAAATGGCACAAAGGTATTTATGGTGGTATGTGACTACCTTTACTTGTATTCACATCTAAAGTACATCTTTGTGTTTGTTTATATATGATGTATACACCCCACATAAATGTCCGAATGTTTGCCAGTGTGTGCTTTAGTGGATGACCGTGGTTTATTCAGATCCGTTGTCATTTCCTTTGGTAGTGGTGATAATGCAAGTCTAGTTTTAGCCTCCTGCTTCTCTTTTTTCCCGCTTAATCCCTCACAACTTGGAAAATGTCAAATTGGCTAATTACGGCTGGCTTGAAGGAAGGTTCCGAACAGAAGCCTACACTTCCTTTTATTTTCTCTGAAAGAGTCCTCTGTGTCTTCTGCTCTGTGCTTGTACAGGTTAAGATACTGATCAGCACAGCTGTAGCAGGTATAAGACGCTGTGGCTGTCATAATTGCTAAGGCGACTTTTGTGTGTGCAGTGATTCAAATTCATGTGTGCTGTATTGAAAAAGCTACAGTTGATAATTGTTTATCTAGGAATAAATAATTTGTACAGCCCTGTACCTTTCCTTGGAAGACATTTTGTATTGTTTTAAATAATTTTTCATAAGCAGGCAGAAACTCAAGCAAGAATACCTGAGTCTTCGTCATATCAGCTAACATTTGCAACCTATACAGACTGAATTGTAGGGTTTTTTGGATGTTCAGTAGTATGATCTTATTTCTTCTTTTACTAATTTGACATTTATCTCAAATCACAGAAGCATAGAATGGTTTGGGTTGGGAAGGTCAGCTAGTCCAACCCTCCCTGCCATGAGCAGGGACATCAACCAGATCAGGCTGCTCAAAGCCCCATTCAACCTGGCCTCGAATGTTTCCAGGGATAGGGCATCTACCACCTCTCTGGGCAACCTGTGCCAGTGTTTCACCACCCTCATTGCAAAAAATTTCATCCTTATGTCCAATCTAAATCTACCCTCTTTTAGTTTAAAACCATGATCCCTTGTCCTATTGCAACAGGCCCTGCTAAAAAGTCTGTCCCTATCTTTCTTACAAGCCCCCTTTGGGTATTGGAAGGCCGCAGATATCCTTGTCTGTTGCTGATGGTTATGTCTTGCTTACTAGAACTGCTAGGGACCTTTTCCATTTTCAGCTTTATACGGCAATCAGCACCATACAGTCCTAAACTTGACTGGATATGTCAGGCACTATGGCAGTGATCTGTATGGAGCTTTTAGTTTTCAGTCCGGCTGGCTCAGTTCTGTTGGATTGCAAGTTGTGACTTGGTGGTCCCCCCAAGGGCCAGTTAGAAAATCAGGAAGGATCCAGCTCTCCCTAGTTCACTCCAGTGCACCTTTCCTTAAGCACTAGAGTAAGGCGGATGGGGCTGTGTTTAGAAAAATGTCCCATTCCAGCCCTATGAGATGCTGTATGCTTGCCTGCACCTGGTACAGAGTATCTGTTAATGATAATGGTATGTGCTACTCCCAGTATGGTAGGAGAAAAGCCATGGGAGCAAATCACGGGGAAAACTTCACATCAGCTGTCCTGTGGTCAGGCCAAGCTGCGAGATCTGCAAAGCATGAGGTGTATTTGGGCCAAATCTGGGAGGGAGAAAAGTGATTTTTCTGTGCAAATGTTCATGTGCTGTGATAATTTCAAGCTGTATAAATGAGGAGGGGAACATAGGTAGGATTTTTTTTTTGGTGAAGGTTAACTTCATGAAATCTAACTTCAGTGGTCAGAGTGAAGACCAGAGGGTTAAAGGAGGAGTCTGAAATGTGGATCAGAGTATTCTTGTGCATCAAAATTCACATAGTGTTTTAAGGCAATGTAGAATAGAAATCCCAATGATGAAAAGAGTGAAAAAAAAAAAAGTTCGTTTCAACTCCACCCTCCTTTCCTTTAACAGCTGAAGGTTCAAGCCAAAACTCCAATATTGAATATACCATTGTTCAGTAAACTTTAGGGCACTGTAATTATTTCCACAATTTTCCCAGTACCTGAAGAAACTAAGGTAGCCATTCCTTCTTCTATTTCAATAATCCTTTTAAATCTTATTTTCTTAAGCCCAAGAAAGACTTTTGAACTCAGAGAAAATCCTATTGAAAGGAGATTTTTCAGCATATTCTGGGATGCTGTCTGTGATTGCCGCATCCTCCGCTGAGCAGAAATGTTAGAGCTGTGGTGGATGTATACTGATTATATATGCTCTTGTTGGCTCATTTCCCTTCTCCTTTCCGTTTTCTTCCTCACGAATTGAAGTGAATGCTGGATTTTTCAATGCAGTTGATTGTTTTTTTTTAGAGTGGTCTGAATATCATTTCAGCATAGTGATAATACAGACTTAATGACATAACTCCGCTGTGTTAGTGGCTTTTTCCTTGCTTCAGCGAGGGAATAAATAGTTACCTCATTAAAATATCTCAGTCTGCTTCTGATCGGATAATGTCACCTAGCATCTGGCCACGGCTTTGGTGGAATCTCAGGTCAAAAGGACCAATACTGATACGCTGATATATTGAGTACCAATAATGCAAGCTGCTATTCTTGGGGAACTTAAGTTCGCATGCAGATCAACACAAGGCCCTTGTACGCCACTTAAATACTAGCTAAGGCCAAAAATGTCACCGTTATCTTCTGCCTTCTTCTGGTTTGTCGTATTTCCAGTCTTTTTTTGCATCCTTTGCTTCTTTGTCAAGCTTTCATCAAGGATGACCACTTCTGTCACAGTCTCACGTGTTTGTTAGAGCCTGGAGTTAAAACCACAAATTGTTTCCTAAAAGTTACTGATCTTCTTCAGTGGGGAGGAGCCCCCATTGCCACATCTATCTGGCCTTGGATCAGGAGGTGGGATGTGGGACCCTCAGTTCCCATTACATTAATTGCCCCACCACGACGATGTTTGGTGTCATTTTTCTTTTCTGTGACATAATTTCATTGCGTGGTAAAGTGTGGGACATTTTTCATCAAAGGTCTGGACTGATTATACAGCCAGGCAGGGATAAACAACTCCTTCTTCTAAAAAATTACATTGCTGGTTGTGGTTTCTGACGTACCTTCTGTCTGTTTCTTGAGACCTTCAGTCTGGCTCAGGGCATGAGAAGTTACAGTCATCTTTGCTAAAAAGTCATAAGGAGGTATTATAATCCTGCATTTATTTATGTATTTGGCCACTGCATGTGTTCATGTGACTTTTTGAAGCCTTTGTGAGCTCTGTTAGGTAGTTGCATGCTGAGCCTCATTCATGTCAACAATATGACATGATGGTCTCAGATCTTACCGTCTAATTTGGGAATCCTAGTAATTAATTAACCAGAAACGACACTATCAGTTATCTCACAGCACAGGAGCCCTGCTCTTGCTGTCTGTGGTGCTATGTGCTGTTGTGAAAGTGCTGGCTAAAAAAAATGAAGTTAAAAAAAGTTATCGTACTGAAGCCTTTCAGCAGCTAACCTCTACTGACTATGAAAGCTTTCTGGAGCGTGTTTGCCTTTCGAGTCCTTCACAGTGAACTCATTGATGAGGGAAGCCTTGGCTTGAACAGTCAACTGTTTGTTTGCATAGAGGCTCTTAAGGAGCTGCAGCAATAGGAAGACCAGACAGTGATTCTGTCAACTCTGTTTCAAGGAGAATGAATACTTAGGGGAAACAGTACACTGCGTTTGCTGTTCATTCTCTGGAAGGGTTTTTATTTTAGCTAGCATGAAAAATAAAGACATTTCAAGTGATAAACAGCCCTCTTCCCCTTGAATTCAAGTTAGAGGAGGATTGGGATGAAGAAGAAAACAGAAGTTCAGACCTTCCTCCTTCACCCTAGCTCTCCTTTGAAGGTAAAAGCTTGTTTCCTACCAAGTCAGTGGCAGAACGCTTGCTTGCAAGGGGCAGCCTTGCCTGTGCCCAGCTGCTTGGGTACTGTGTATAGTAAGCATACTTCTAGTGAAGTTCAGCCTAAATATGGAAGAGGACTTTTCCTGATGGTTGTGGTGTTCTCCCTTCTGCTACTTTTAATTTTCTATCAGGCTTTCGCCAGAAGCACCCCACCTCGCAGTCCCTCTCTTTCTGGATGCTTATGGAATAATTAATTTCTGTCAGATGGTGTGCCTGCATGTGTTTTAGTGTTCCTACAGCGTGTCTTTATTGTCACTTAACACTATCACATTTGTTTAAAAGGAAATAAAATGAAACCCAAGGTCACTACTGCATTAAAAACACCGTGCCCCAAATAAACATGGATTTTCTTTGTTTCCAGTGTTGGTTTTTTACCATGAGTGCCTTTGCCTTTCATTCCAGCCCTTTCTGCCTATATTTTGCAGAGCTGTGGGATCAGGTGCTGCAGTTACCATGGCCCATCACAGATTGCTGTGCCTGGGAGATGTGGCTGCCTGCACTTCAGATGCTTTTCCAGGATCTGAATCCTGTAGCTCAGTGGGGCAGCCCCTGCCCTAGAGTGGAGCGAACCTCAGGCTCTTCAGGAGCTGTATTGGGGTCTGGATATTTCAAACTCCAGACAAAATTCTGTTTCCTTGTACTGGAAACCAGACCTAGCAGTAAAAGAAAGAGGTGAGCCAAGGCAGGGGGCAGCCCCCCAGAGGTGACTTTGAATTTGCTGCCTCCTCCTGACTTTCCCAGGCAGTGTGTTCTGCCCTGTAATCTCTCCCCCTCCCAGGTGAGGGGTTGATTTCCCAGGATTTGAATCTGTCATTTCCAGCAATTCTCTCCCTTAATCTGCTCTCCAGCCAGCAACTGTGTGGCAGAGCCTGTTCCCCTTCTGCCTGGCTTATGCTGGCATCCTTAGGTGGCTGCACGCCATTGTGGCAGAGATGCCGGGGGTAATCCAGTGTGTGCACAACTGCACAGTAAAACCTCCTCCCATCCCTCCCGAGCACGTTGCCGGGTTCAGCTGGGGCTGTCGGGAGCCTTGGCGATGTCTCCCTGTGAATAAGACCCATGCAGTCCCTAAGGGAACGGATAGTGGCAGTCGTCCAGCCTGTGTTTCTTACGCATCCACATTTTCCCAGGGGCTTGTTATGGGGATGTTGAGCTCCGGCTCCTGGTGTTTTGGGGTCTGTTCCCCTGCGCAGTGAGCTGTGTTTATTCAACCAGGGCATGCAATGCTGCTGGCCGCATTATTTCGGAGGAGCAGATGCGGTGTCGATTGCTGAGCTATTCCAGGAGCGTGCCCATGTGCTTCCACTCTCCGACCACCCTACACAGAGTGGGTGCAAACTTCATCCCTGTGCCTGGGGTGCCTCATCAATCCCAGTGCCCCCACCAGCCACTAGCACTGGGGCAGGTCCCACCGGCGCAGGGGTGCTGCGGCTGGGCCAGGGGAGGTTGCCTCCCGTTTGCCACCCCCGGGGGTGTGTGCAGCAGCGATGCTCTGACCCCAGCGCTTGCCACGCTGTTGCCGTGGAGATTGCGTGTGCTGTTGCTAGGCAGCTGAAGCATCTTTGCCTGCACACTGCAATGCCACGAAATTCTCAACTTTCCCCATTCTTATCTCCTGTCTTTGATTTCGCAGATATGACTCCTTTGGCTCTTATCCCACTTCATTCAGTTGCACTGCTGCGATTTCTCGGTGTTAACCCTATACACCCTAAAAAGCCCGCATGGCATTGGAAATAGGATTTATGGCAACGAATTCAGGGCTGAAGGAGTTAAAGTGGTTGGGGATAGACTACAGAGGAAATGATTTCTAGCAGATAAACTACTTAAAATGTTCTGGCATTCATGGAAGGGGAGGTTTGTGGCTGCAGCCTTTTGTTCCATCACTGATGGTTTATATGAATAAAAACACAGACTAAAATATCACTGCAAGGTAAGAAAATCAGCTTGAACGGGCCTAATTAATCTCTTTGGTTGCGATATATACTTCGTTCTTTAGTGTCCTCTGCTTGCGTTTCCTGATTTTGATGTAGCATGTGAATGATAATTTAGCCGTGGAGCCTGTCGTGTACAGTATTTGACTTATTTGGCTTGAATAATAAAGATATCAGCCTGTATTCTTGGAGTATACTGCATTAATCAGACTTGCAGGAATGATCACATGGTACTCTATCGCCTTTCCCTGTTAGCTGCTGCTTGTCAGCAGCTGGCTGAGCTGTAGGCTGCAGGCCAGTATCTGCATACCCTTTCTCTTCAGAATATTTCAAATATACAGTCTCGTCATTATGCATTTTGCTGCAGTTTGACAAACTAAATGGTCCTCCTGCACGTTAAGAAGATTATTTTAAATTTCAGAGCATTTGTGTAGTTACTAGGCCATGTATGCATTTGAAGAATTCAGGTAGGCTCTCTGTTTTATACATCAGTGTGCTTGGTTTTTGTTCTCACCAGGTTTTTGCTGTGTAATGTCAGTCAGCTCTACAGTTAGTTCTTCAATGTGCAAATATTGCTTGCGTTTTAAAATCTCTACCCTATGCATGGGGAGAAGTGCTTGAAGGGTAAGATGCAGGTAACGGTAGCTAGCCGCATGATGAAGTGCAAAGCTGGGTAATTGATTATATCTTGCACAAATTTCGTCGCCGTGCAGCCAGAAGCAGCGAGTGCAGTGTAGTTATAAATATAAACCAGAAACTGTTCTGTTTAAAAGGGTCTTTGCTATTTTTGGTTCCGGAGAATCTGACAGATGCTCCTTTGAGATAGAATACTGATTGTGATAGAGAAGAGAAAATTGATGCTTGGATTGTACATAGGATTATATTTTATGCTGCTGCAGAGTATACATGTCTGGTTTTCGTAATCTTGGAGCTGCAGAATTCTGTATGAATTACATTTAAAATAACAATATGGTTAAGTTTATTGGGGTTGGTTTGTTGTTTGCAAACATTTGAGCAACTGTGATTGTTAGAGTATAAAATTAGCACCTTTTATTTGATATTGGTTCTGCTCAGTATTGCCTCTGCCCCCTCTCCTCCTCCATCCCCACCCCCAATATAACTCCATCCTTATGCAAGTATTGAGGTCTCTTAAAACTGTAACAGATTTTTGAAGACATGAAACAGAATTTCTACCCTCACTAACAGAGTTGATTATTTTATCTGCAATAAACCAGTATTGGACTTGAAAAAAATCTGGTCAGTAGTTGAGTTGTAGGGGGTGTCTCCCTTTTTTTTTTTTTTTCCCAATTTGTTTTCCTTAGTGTGTTCAGTTTCTTATAACTCTTGTTATAAAATTGTCTAGATAAAATGATGACAATGTTATAGCAGCATTAGGGATCACCTCATTATATGTATATCATTATTATAATGTATCTTAAAAATAACCTTTCCTTTTTGATTAAAAAAAAAAGAGATTGTTTGACCAGGTATGTAACTAGAGGAGGGGATGGATCATCTCTGTGTACCGAATGAGCATTCTGTACCAAATATTTTCAAATTAAACTTTCTAACCTCAGATGAAAGGTTACCAATGTTCTTTCTGCCTTTTGTTAAAGCATTTAATATATTGCCAGTTTCCCTTATTTTGTGATTCGATGATCAGTTCTCTGTGGAAGTGAGCCATGTCAAAAGCAGTAAAAGCAGCTACAGGACACCCCGCCACCCCCCCCAAATATCCCGATTCCAGGCATAAGGGCTGAGGAGATACATGCTGACGGTGTGTACTTCTCCTGTTGTGAAATGCAGTATGGTGCTGTCTGAGGGAAAAGATTTTACTAGAAGACCAGATAATGCTGTGTAACTGCAGTTGTCGTAGGGCAGTCAGGAGGTGCTTGAAATCTTGACATCGCTGATTGTTGGCCGTAAATTAAGCTGCAAATGGACCCCAAATTTACTGTGCCGCTTACTATGCCCATGGAGTTATTTATATTTCACCCTGTTGGTTGGGTCCTATTCTTAATAGAGTGAAACTCTCAATAAATCTACATGAGAAGAAAAAAGGTGTTTTAAAAATTCTGTTTTAAAAGCCTTAGCTGTCTTTCCGTGGCTTTCCTAGACATCTTGGGCCAGGAAGACACCTACTTTTATGGCAAGAGTGGTCAAATGCTGATTACACACCCATTAGGCTTTTTAAATTACTTGTCGCCCTCTCTTAGACTTGATTTGTATTAACATTTGATGTGCAGACTGCTAGACCTTTTCTTTTAAATCTTCTGCACTGGTAGGGCTGTGGTTTCTGTATAGCAGCATTCAAATGGCATTTATTTTATTAGGCATTTCAGTGGTGTTTTGTTAAGGTTGTATCTGCATGTTGATGGTTTTTTTATGGTATGATTATTCTCATGCCTGTGGCTATATTACATTTTGATGGGATCCAAACATATCTTGCAAGATAAAGGAAAAAAAAAAGGGTCTAGTTGAGCAGCAGGGTGGAAAACTCACTCCCATGGGCTCCTAGGAGCAAAGTTGATGTAGCAGTAGATGGCACTCTTCTCTGGGCTAATGGCCCCTGCTCCTTGCTGGCCCTATGCTCTTTACAGGTGCCATTTTCCATGTGCATAAAACATAAGCTTGCACTCACCTGTCGTCTTAGCTTTGACCTGCAAGCAGATGCTTGCACGCGTGTTGCAGAAGCGCGGCTGTTTCCAGAGCGCCTACAGGGCTCGAGCACCCAAGTATCTAGAGAAGTGGTGACCCCACTGGTGCCTGCTCATGCAAAACCACACATGTCGTCTCTGTATATGCTATTCTACATTTTTCTTTCTGCCTCCCAGCTGGGCTTTAAAAACCCACAGGACTCTCCAGGCGGGCAGTTGGGGCTGTGGCACCCCGGCCCAATGCCAAGAGGTGTCACTGCAGTCTGGCTGCCTGAGTTACCCTGGTGGTTTCAGTTTGATGCAGCCTTCTTCACTTCCCCTGGCGAAATGGTGCCGGGGTATTTTTGTGAAGTGTTAAGCAGGAGTGTCTCACTTAAGGGCTGAATAAGCAACCCTGGTGCGCTGTTTGTGAAGCACTTATTTGTAAAACCATTTGGGATGAAATCTTACCCCTGTGGTTACTGGCTGGATGAGCACAGACTTAAGCCTCAGAAAAAATAAGGGGGTAAATCCATTGAATAATCTCATAGTTCCTTGCATCGGCCAAGCTTGGTTTATCTTCCTCTTGGGAAGAACCTAGCATCCCCTGAAAAACTTTGATTGCTTTTAAAGCGAGGTTTAAAGGAGCTAAGCCGCTTCTCAGTTTATATAGGCTGCTGGTTTCTATGCGATACCAGTTGGGTCCATTTGCTTACTGATTTCCTGCGCTGTCTTCATAAGCCCCCAAAGGTTGTGTACATTTTGTTGCTAATTGGAGGTAACATTGTTCATCAGCCACGTTTTTATGATCTCCCGCTGACTGCGCTGCTGTAAGATGACTTTGCACGTGAAAGCCAAGGGGAGGATGGTACCCTTGGCCTCAAGCAGTACTCCGCGTTCGGTATCGTCTGTCCAGATTTAGCCCTCCAGCAGCAGAACACAAATGCGTTCTTTTCTTTTGTTGCCATGCCTTTATCTTTCTGGGATATTACTTGGTATTCTTCACAGTGAGCTAGTGTCTGTCTATTTCTGATACACCGCCCACCACGGCATCACAGTATTTTTAACTGCATCTTCTATTCCCCCATCCGCTGAGCAAAACTGAGAATGCTACAAGAGGGAAAATGAGTGTCTGAAAGAGCTGGCTATGAACAGAGGAAACAAAACCCACTGATGAATCGAAAGCAAAGTTCAAAATGAACATAAAGCGTTTGGGTACCGTGGTGCATGTGGAACCTCTCACCTGCTGATCCCCAAAGCAGCAGCAGTCAAGCGGTGCCGCCTGGGAGTAGGTGATCCCCTGTGTCTTTGAGCAAAGGCAGGCACTGAGTTTACTTCACCTCTAAGCGTTTCACGATTGAGTTTAGCTGCAGAACTGGAACCGAACCCAGGAATTCTGATGCCTAATCCTCTCCTTTTGCTACTGCCAAATGAAAAACTGAATGCCCCAAATTAGTGAAGAATTCTGGTTTTAATATGATGCTGCAAATAAATTCTGGTGGCAGGTGCCCACCGAATGCCCTCTCTGACTTTGGCTGAAGCATTCACCATGTTACGGCCAACAGTTCGGAATACCTCCAGGGTAGGTGGCACATTTATTAAAGAACAGTATAAAGGGCAAGCACAATCATGATATTAAAACTTGAAGGTAGGTGACTTTTCCTTCCCTCTCCCCCACAGAAATAGCACAATGATTTATGGAAGGGACAAAATGCTGGTGCCCCAAGGGGATGTGGGCCTGACTCCTGTGGCTTTTCCTGCTGAAAATTTCTAAGAAGGGGGACTCTTAAATAGCCCTAATTTTCAGAAGTGCAACCACAGTTTGAATAGTCAAGCAACTTCAGGAAGCTGTAGGTGAGACTTTTAAAGGGATTTGCTTGTGTCACGAACTGCTCTTTAAAAACAACAAAAAAAATCTGCTGTTCTTTTCTACAAGAAACATGATCATATTGATGAGCAAGAAGCATCAGGAGAGTTGCCAAAAGACTATTTCGGTGGCTGCAAGAGTGTAGCTTTTGTGGAGAGGGGTAATGGGGTTGCAACACTACAGAGCAGTGGAACAAATTGTTGTTCCAAGTCGGTGACTCCGACCTCCCAGGTTGGATGGAGCAGCTAGTGAGAACCACACCAAATGGTGCAGTTAGTCTTTTCTGATGAGGGAAAAAGAATCAGGGAGTAATTGTTGCTGTAGCCAAAAGGTATTAAAATGAAAAGGAACAAACAAGTTTAAAATGGAGAAGACCCAAGGACGGTATTTTGGCAGACCATAACTGGTTGCAGTATCTCAGCCCCTTGTAACCCGCATTGCTCAACCCACTGATCGCATTGTCGGGTTCAAAATATCCTGTAGGTGCTTAATGAATGTGGTTACAAATGTGTGAACCTGAAAGCTTAAAGTGGGTAGCTCCACTTCAGCAGACAAGTGAGGCTGCAGGCCTGCCAAGTTTCTGCTTGCCCAACACTTGCTCCTTGGTGGGCTACGTCCACCAGCGAGCCGGCTGGCTATGTTCCTCTCTTTTGTCCTTATGTGGATGCAGGGAAATTGAACGCAAAACTTGATAAAAATACATTGTTGAGGCAGAAGCTTTTGATTATATGCAGGAATTGGCAAGTCTAGTCGTTCATGTTGCAAATGTGAATATTCCATATGATGCATCTCATCACAGAAAATGCATGTGCCCGGGGTGGGGGGGCAAGTTAGGGTTCCTGTAAGATCCGTAATACCCTTCGCATCATGCTTCACTGAAGAGTTCACCTTTCAGTTCGTGGCCAAGAGGCTACATTTTATGGGTTTGTTCTGAACAAACTTGCACTAAATTAAAAAAGGAGAAAAAGGAACTAGTTTTGCATTTTTCTTTTTCTGAAGGTAGTTGCCTGAAATCTGCCCTTTGATATTTGAAATTGATTTTAGATCCTTGGTTTTTGGACAGTTGTTATTTATCCACACAAGGCATACACCCTGAAGAAATGTTGCTTCCTTAAACACCAGATTGAATCAAATGTTTTTGCTGACATATTTTTCCCTGTGACAACTGACACTGCAGTTGCCATGTATTTCAGTGGTTTAGCACAGAGACATTTGAAGAGAAGGGGAGAAATACTTCTAAGGAAGTAATATGAGAATACCGTTGCTGGGAATGAAGATAAGCACATACTATTCTCATACTTGCTATGTTGTAATATTTCTGCTGAAGAGGAAAATAGCTAGAGACTCTTTGTTAGAGACGGTGGACTTAGTTTTGGCCAGATTTTAAGGGGAAAATATTCTGGTGCCTGGGAATATAATCTTATCCCAGATACAAATATGAAAGGAGATTTATCCCAGGATATTTATTGGACTAGAGGAGCTCCAGTGTGTATGTTAAGAGGTAATTTCCAGTCACATTAAAATCAATGTAAATTGTCTGTGGGGGTGTATTTGGTGCCTGAAACTTGGGGCTGTCTGTGGAAGTACACAGTGCTCCCATCTTTTCTGCTGTCCAGCTGCACACCCTATAGAGCAACCGTCTCACTGGTGCCAAAGACTTGGTTAGGCTTCCTGAGATCTACTGCAGTATAATTCATTTCCAGACCCCAAAAATTTCCTCTCTGTTCCCTTTGCCTTCTAGGCGTGGTAACCTGTTTTTGCATTCTTCTGTTGTCTCTCTCATCTCCTATACATGTTTATCCCCTCCCTCCCTTTTTTTTTTTTTTTAACCATCCTTGTAGTAACATTCACAAACAAGAAGCGGCTGCTGTTGTTTAATGAGGATCCAGACACACTTTTCAGAACTGAAGCTAGGTATCAAGACCCATGGAAATTGATGTCATTCTTTAAAATGAAAACAAACACACGAGTACAGATGGCTTCTTTAAAGAACAGAATTTATGATAATTTTTAAATACACCTATGGGCATCCATTAGAGCAAGTCATTCTCAGTCCTGCCTGCCTCTTTTAAGCCTTAGTGTAAAGTCTATAAAGATTTGAAGCACTTTAGTTGAACTTGCATTGAAAACAGCTACTGCTGCTTCTTACCTGCAGCACCAGCTTCTTAGGGCTGGGTGCTTGCTTTTGCTATCCAGGTGTCTTCCAGAGATGCTGATTATCCCTGTCCCTGCCCTTAACTTCAGCCACAGGACGGTGTGGATGTCCAGCTTCCCTCTTCCCTTTTATTGTGCAGCAAGGCCAAACAGATCAAATTGTCGGTCCGGATATTTCTGTTATTCATAAGGTAGATACAAGATATGGGGGCTTCTGCCTATGATACATTTTAGTCCTTAAATGTCATCATTGCCTTTGAAGGGGAAAGTTTTTTCCCTGCTTTTTCCAGCATGAATTGGGCTGGACTCCCGAACTTGTTCTCTTGGGAACTGGTTTGATTCCTGCAGGAATCGGGAGCACGGAGCTGGATGGGGTGACCTGTGCCTCTCTCTTTTTGCACAGGAGGGAGCGTAGGACTTCAAAACATCATCTGTTAGGAGAGGCAGACTACACGGAGCATCAGCTCGAACCCCATCCTCATAAGCTTTGTGTTCATCAACTAAAGGTGGAGAAGATATGGTGCTTATGGGGAAAAAAAAACACTGGCAAGAGAGGTGATGCTTCATTACTAGAAGTACTTTTCATCTGAGGACCTCAGTGTGCTTTTAAGGAGTGAGCATTTCACTTTCCCACTGAGATTTTGTGTGAGAACAGGCAGAAACTGGGGAAAGTTGCTCCCTGCCATGCCTACACAAGAGCCTGTGCCCAGAGCTGTATCTCAAACCCTCCTTTAGCTGTAAGATTTTTGTAAGCCTGATGCCTTGTGTCCTTGGAGACTTTCTGGGTAAGGTGGGTTCCTTCACTTATCCCAGCTTGGGATCATACAACCTGGTGTGGTTTAGATCAGCTGATTGCAAAATGAGGTGGAAAAGCCCATGATTTAAGTGGCTCATGCTTCATGAAGGTTTGTTAAAACACACACAGAGGAAAAAAAAGGGAGCTGAGAGTACAGTCGAAAAATCAAGTTCAAAACAAATGTTGAAGTTCCTTCATATTAATATGTTGCTGTGTTGTCTCACGAGATTACAGAATTAAAATCAAATGTTTAAAGTTTCTTCCCTTTAAGGTGATATCTATAGTTGCCCATTACTAGCTGAGCAGCAGCTGGAGAGCTTCTTCATGCCACCCAGGGGGCCATGGTTTGAGTTTCATACTTTGGGCTGCATAGCACAGCTGGGTCTATCTCCTGGGTCTATCTAACTATTGCTGCCACCTCCTAGAGAGTAATGTGGCTCAGGTAAGGTTATGAGAAGACAAATTTGTCCCCTGGGTGTTTGCAGCATTCAAAAAGCTGTTAGAGAAAGCTGACACTTGGTCTCTCCTCACTGTTGCTAGCATAGAGCAGGGGAAGGTGAGGAGAGGGGAAAAGTCTGTGGTAGGTGCCATGAAAGCAAAGCTGAGAGCTAAAGAAGAAAGGAAGTGACCTGGGTGAGAGGAATGTAGAGGAAAACTTTCCCAGGCAAAAGATGTGTGTAGCAGGTGGAGCTGATATTGCAAAGTGCCATGAAGTCTGGGGGATAACGGTCCAGCAAAGATGCTTGTTAGGCTGGGCTCGCGGACGATGGCTCCGTTTCACAGATGTAGAGTTGAGAGTTTGAATCTGAAATGGAATAAGTACGAAACTTTTCCAGCTCTTTGGTGAAAGTTCACACTTCGATACTCTCCGTTGTAGTATGAATGTGGATCAATCGGCAGTGCGGTGTCCCTGTGTTGGCTCAGGGTATGAAGACTTAAATTAAAATTCTACTTTGCCCAATTCTGGATGATGTGGGATGAAAAACCATTCTTAAAATCACACAGAGTTGGTTTTAAATCTGGATTGTCCACACCCTAGGCAAGTGTCTTAGGCATTTAGCCACAGAGCATGAGAGACTGTGCTGTCTTTATGGGAACCGATGTATTTCCATAAAACATGCTATTGTAGTGCTGTCACGGTCTAAGGATATAAATGAGGCAGTGTTCGAAGGGAAAAGGAATATCTTTTGTTAAACCAACTTCTGTAACTGGTGAAAACAGCCAAGCTTGTGATTACACAAGCCCTTTACAGATCTGAAACAGAAGTTTCAAACAAAGAAATTAAGAAAATATCAAAGCCACCCAGAAGAAGGATAATTCTCTGAAGTAAAACTTCTGATTTTCTTTTCATTAAAGTATCAATTGTTAGCAATGTTGTAAAGCCTCAGACTAATTTCCCATTAAATTTGTCTGTGGGAGAGGAGGAAAGAAGGGGGGGAGGGGGGAAACAAGGATGAGGGAAATAAAAGGCGAAAAAGACTGATAAAAATTTAGGGAGAGAGATGAACCTTTTGTTTCAGACTGAAGGGGGGGGTAATCAACAAGCTTGTCCTTTTTTCTGACTGTAAGATTTAGTCAATAAAAGAACTATTCCTGCAAACCTTGCCTCCACAGATCGTCTTCGCTTGATGAGACAGCACTTTTCATCCTAACTGCATTTCGTGTAGTTAACACTGTTCTGCCCAGCTCGCATGGCTTTGCTGCTGTTCGGCAAGGGGCTGTTTCTTATAAAGTTGGGTTAAAATGAGAGTAATAGATAAGACTCTTTTTGACATCCATTACAAATTATTTGAGATCAAAGTCACATTCTTCTTTTAATTGGGGAACGGAAATCTAAGAACCATATTTGAGAAGTCAAGAAAAATTCATTTTACATGGATCAGATTTTCATAAGAGCATGTATCTGCTCTGATTATTCCAGGGAGGAGAACCAGCTGGATGCTATTTACTTAGAAAATTTGCCTTTGTCTTTAAAGGCTCAGATAGATGTGGAATATTTAAATTATTTGAAAATTTGTGTTGGTTTTACAGCGCTAAACAATGTGGAAAATGTGATTCTAAACTTGTCTGCATGTATTGCAGAATGGAGGGAGCAGGCATTTTGACCCTAACATTGTAGAAACTGCAATTTCCCAAAAAAAAGGAAAATAAGACTGACAGATGAAGACTTCTTCCCCAGGAACACACTAAAACTGGCAGGCTACAACATCCCCTGGGTGATTTTTACATCATCAGTAAGATGTGTCAGTAAATGTCTGCAACTGGTGGAGCAGTAGGCAATGATGATTGGTAGGCAATGGTGGTCAAAGCCTTTTCAGGAGCACATACAAGAGGGGCAAAGTCAAGAAAAAATTCACTTTTAACTCAGAAGGATGCTTTTAGAGCAAATGAAATGCATTTTGCTTGTGACCTTGTCACCAGAGAAAGAGGTTCTTGCCTAGATCCTGTGCCTTAGGTCACACACATTACTTCTTGGGCATAAATAAATGCTTGTCCCAGTTAAGTCAGACAATTGCACCATCACTATATGTCCTTCAAAAATAGAGAATACAGGCCATCACCATGCTTTAAAGCCAGTAAGGCAGTCCGTAGAGTCAAATGTAGGTGTGCTATGTGGTGCAACTAGACTCGTTCCATTAGGGTATTGGGACATTTCTGTCGCAAGAGAAACAGCAAATGATTTTGGAATCCAAAGTACTTAGTAATACAAAGGGTGGGGAAAGACCCACCACTGTCTTTGGAAAAGGATTGCCCTCAAAGCTTGAGGATGACGCTTCAAAGACTGTACTGGCTTGTTAGACAAGATTATTGGTGCTAATAATAGGTAACGCATTCATGTCCGTAGCTCCCCTATAGTCATTTTTAGCTATCCATGTAACTAATGGTATTTTCCAAACTCACTCAGAGAGCACAGGCTCATTAAACAAAGATACACATTTATTTAAACTTTATAAAGTGCAGTGTGAAAAGGAGAAAGAAAATGTCCTGTTACAGAAGAAGGTGAAAATGAAGTACCTGCAGGGTGCAGCACATGTAAGGTATCGAAGTGATTTGACGTGAAAAAAAAAAAGTCTGATTTGTTGTGGAAAATCCTGACATTGCTGACAAAGATGTAGCAATATCCTAGTTTTGAAGGTTGAAGTAAGAGAAAAAAATCAGTCCTGAAATAGGATGTGATTTCCTAGCATCGAGACTTAGGAAACAGAGGGATTGTTTAGAGGGGGACACCGTGCAGTTGTCATGGCCTCAGCCCCTGCTGCAGTTGTGCTCCTTTCATTTACATTTTTCCCCCCCCCCCCGCCCCGAAAGGATCACATCTCTGCCTGCCAGTGCGTAAGCATTGGGTGGGGGTGTGAGCTCAGTCCCTGCAGCTTCCCACGTCCCTTCTGAGCTCTGGCCACACTTGTGTGACTCTGGGTCCGCATCAGGGTAACCTCGATTGCCAAATACTGGGGATTTCAGCTGGCCGCTGTTGTGCGTGGGCGAGGGGAGAGCGAGGGGTCGGATATGGACCGGTTTTCCCTGTAGATGCACAATTTGGCTTCTAGGGTCTGGAATGTGTTTTGCTTTGCTTTTTTGGTTTGTTCTGTCTGAAGGGTCCGAGGTCAGTCGGGCCAGCCAGGCGACGCCGAGGAGAGCAGCTCCACCTCGGGGCGCAGGCAGGAGCCGGGCGGCTGCTGCCTTGCTGCCACACAGGCGCTGCCGCGTTTGGGGTACCACCAAGGGCAGGGGGCCTGCTGCCCTTCTACTTCTTGGGGGTTTCCCCACATCAGTATGCGGTGTGATCCATGTACAGCGCTCAGCTGGCCACACTTTGCCAAATTAAAGTTCCCGGTGCATTCTTGGGACCGCTGAGGTGTTAAAATCCTTACCTACAAACTGCACATATGTAAATTACACGTACGTAAATTAAAGCAACTAATCCATGAACTCGGTCAGGTCTTTTAGTTGTTTCTCAGCACTTTAAAAGGGTGATACAGAGCCTTTTGGTGGATACTGTGAATAGAAACTTGAATTTTAAGAATGCGTTTTGAGACATACATCCTGTTTTATACTTTACTGAGTCCATCTGGTAGAGGAGCTGTTAAGAAAATCCAACGCAAGGAAAGGAAAAACCCGGCTGTTGTGTTGCTACAGTGGAAAAATACACACCGTACTGCAGCTTTGCACTCATGGTTTAAGATGATGATGAGCAGAAAGCGTATTTCCAGGGCTTTCTGTGTTGAGCAGATTACTTAAACCCAGATTCCTTCAGATGTCTGAGCTCAGCCATGGAAGCATTAAGTAAAAAAGTCAGAAATTTGACTAAGACTGCTCACGGAAACCATTATTAAACTTTAAAGGAGGCAATGAAGCAAGGATTAGATGTAGCTGGGTGTGGAAAATAGCTGTGGAAACAGGTGTTGCTTGTCACTTTGAGTTTCACTTCGATGTTCAAGCAAGCTGAGGCAAGCGGGGACAGAGCTGGTGGAGAAGCGAGGAGGTGCAGGTGCACTGGCTTTGCTGGAATCACAGCCTCTCACACGGGTGCTCGCTGCAACCCCCAGAAATGCACATCCCTGGAAGCCGTTCATCCAGGAACATGGGCTGGAGGAGTCATCTGGTTTTTTTGTGGTTGGTGTTTGGTGTGCAGGCTCTAGTCTTCAATCCAAAATCTCTGTAACCTCGAGGGGGGATTAAACCTGACAGTGAAGGCTGTGCCAGAGAACTGAGGATTTGTCTCAAATGCTGAGGTGTAGTGCAGATGCTACCAGAAACGGTGCATGTGTGCCTGCAGAGGTGGGGCGCTGGGCTTTGGACCGCACGCACCGCAGCACCGTACCTGCCGGGAGCTCTGCCGGCTCCTCGCTGAGGACAGCCCTCTGCAAGGGCTGGAAGCTCTCACAGGGCAGGGGGGGTCTCCGTTTAAACAAAAAGGGGCAGCAGAGCCATGGTGTGATCACAGCTTTGTGGGAACAGGGGGAAACCTGTGCCTTCTGGCTGATGAGTAACTGGGCTGAAGCTGGTCTCTGTTGCTGTCAGCAGGTTGCTTTCGCTGCGGCGCCTGTCCGTGCCACGAGTGTGGCTGCAGGAGTCCGCCTTGGCACTCCTGCTCATCCAGAAGTTTCCCTCGCTGTCTCCTTCCCCTGGACGTGGCCATGTACAGCCAGCAGCCCGCCTCCATGGGGTGTCCCAGGGTTTCTGCAAGCCACAGGAATTCCCCCTCTTTGGGCAAGGTGCTGGGATGTGTGCAGGATCAGTCCCATGGCTTTTCCCAGTGAGAGGTACTATGTGACACTAATTAAAATGAGCATAGATGTTTTCATCCATAAATGCCAGAGAAAAGGGAGGTTACTTACCTGTGTGCCAAAGTCAGAGAAATGGAGGTAGAGGGTGTCCTAAAATCCTGAGAGTGGCACTGATGAGCGAGATCCTGGCCCCACTGGCCCTGCTCTTGTGGGTCTCCCTGGTCCAAGGGTGCCTTCCCTCTGAAGCATGACTGTATGTGTGTATATATATGCATATTTACATGTCTATATATTTTTGTGTGCGTATTTCTACATCGTGCTGTAAATGGAAGCCTTTTTCAGATTAAAATGAAAGCCTTTGTGTTATGTGAGCACTTTCCCTGAGCTTTCCTTTCTGGGGTTGGGAGAGTAGAGGATAGAGACAACGACACTTTGTTTTGATTTTTGGTCCAAGTTACTGTGTACAGGGATTCAAGTGTGGCTTCTAGACAGGAATTATTCATATCTGTCCATTAGACTTGGCAAAAGGCTGCAGATTTGTTTACATAACTGAAATTAAAATCTCTTTGTCTGCTAAACTTAATGGCAGAATGTGTGGGCTTTTATATATATATATATTTATATATAGCCATATGTAGGCAGAAAGCAAAAAAAGACTTTTTTGCAGTAGTACATGATTTTAACAGGCAACAAAAAAGGGAACATGGTGGTAAATTTGCTAAGTGTCAGATCAGAAGATACAAATCCCAGAGTAATAGGCATGTGAATACCACAGAGAAGGACTATCCAAAAAAAAAAAAGCACATGCAAATTAATTTCAGCTGTTTTAAAGGTAAATATCAGATAAATGCTGTCTTTGTAATGGTAATCAGGATAGTGTTCGTATGATAGTTAGTAGTATCTCTGTTTTGATGAGAGGCACTGGAATCCCAGAATGCTTTAAAGATGTTCATCAATTAAGACTCAGCGTTCTTGCGGAATTGTTATAATTATCCCTACTTTGCAGTTAGTAGGCAAAATGAGGTTAAATGACACACCAAATGTCAGATTCCAGATTGGATGCAGTGCAGGGAATAGGGATCATGACTCAGACTCTTACAACCCATAGTCTTAATTCAAATGTTTGAAACGGAAGGAAAGGCCTTGCCTTGATGGGAATTCAGATTTGAGATCAGTCTTCAGCAGGCTGGTTGCCTGCTATTTTTGACTCTTTCTGTAGTGGAAATTAACCCTGCTTTCAGCCATGAGAGGATAAGCGCTGCTGTGGATGCAGTTGTGCAGATGTGTGAGATGGGCTTTGTTTCCCCTAACTCCGAACGTCTACATCCGCCCTGGTCCCTGTAGGCTCCTTGTGTAATCAATGGAGAGAAAAAGCTGCTGCTACCGTGATTCATCTGACCTGTTTTAGCTGCCTACTTTGGGACTAGATGAAGCATGCTCTAGAAACACTTTAATTTCTCCTGATTTTAAGGGAGTCCAAATGAAGAACTGAAACTCAGAGGTTGTCTGGGCTGGGTGGAATTGAGCAGAACTCAGGACAGCGTAAGCGTCTCTAATACGTCATCTGGCCCACATTGTGGGGGCAGTAGCCTGCCTTTTTTATAGTAGGGGTTTTACACGTGGCATTTTCATTTTTTTATCATCTTTACTCCAGCTTCTGGCCCCTGTGTTTTAACACCCATTAGATTTAACTGCAGTTTTAGAGTAAAAACATGGGAATGACCCAGGTACAGTCTCAAAGACTTGGGTGAGATCACAGCTTTGAATTTATTTTATTGCTTGAATGCATCTTTTTATTTCAAGAAACGGAGTAAATAAGCTCCCTTGTAAAATGTGGTGTTAGTCAAGACAGAAGTTGGCTTGTGATTGGGGTACAAGCAGAAAAATACAGAATAGTTTCAGTGTTTCTTGGGATGTTTCACGCAGCTCTGCACTTCTTCAAGCAAGATCACCTACTGCCCTCTTGTAGTGAACAGTTTGCAGTTCTGTTCGTTGTTTCTCTGATGCTTACAGCATCCCTCAGGATGTCCTTGTTCTTTAAGTTTACTTCAAATTCTCCTTGAAATGTATTTCCAGTGCAGTGCCTGTGGTGCTTACACAGCTCTCTGAAGACCACCTTTATGGGGGTACCCTAAGCACTACTACATCAATATGCTCAGGTTAATCTATCCTAATTGATATTGCATGTCCCTGTGTATTCATATGAACTATTTATAAAAGCCCTCCCTGTATGCTAAGTTGTACAATGTGCCTTGTAGTTTGCCAGCATTTTTTGTGCTTTGGCTCTATTTTGGACATGTAATAACACCTAAATCAGTGAAATGCCTGTACGGCGGTGTCACGAAGCTTTCCAAGGGAAGGATGTCTTTAAAAGTCCAAAAAGCTGCCTGTGCCTGGGTAGTAAAACCTGTCCAAATGAAGAAGACTCTGAGAATAGCTTCCTTTATGATTTACCTACCTGCCCATTGGGATGCTGGAGAAGTTGTGGAGAGAACTGCAGGGGATTTAAGAAGGTTCCAGATGTAGTGAGCAACTGAAACATAAAAGTAGATAGGTCAAAGTGTATGCTGAGCTCCTCCTGGCCTGTGACTTACACTGACAATCTGTAACTTGTGTCATCTCACTTGGGTGTTACTGTCTTTATGCTTTGAATCACTTAACTAATGAAGGTGGGATGGCTGACATTTGCCTGAAACCACTTGTTTTTCCCAAGTGTTTTTTTTTGAAATGTCATCCTAGGCTAGCCTACTTCCACTGGTGCAGAAATTCCCAATCACTAAAAAGGAAATTCCCTTCATGAAAATAAGCTCTTGTGCTCCTGTTGACATCACCTTGTCCAAGTCTCTTAACTGCTGCATTTTGTGTAGAGTAGCTGGAGATCTTCTCCATGCGGTACTACTTTATTCCTGTACTGGGTCCAGCTTATAATTCATTAACCAGTGAAATAACAGGGAATAATGAAAGCAAACAGCTTAAGCATGGAGCTTGAGCATGGTTCATGCTTTCTGAAAACTTGGGCAGGTGGGCCCATTACCTCCAGTTTACATTTTAAATCCCTTCTCACAAGGATAACTGATAACTTTTTGTTTTAAAAGTTGAGCTCCGGGAGGAGAAATCCCATATCCCTCCCTACACCTGACTAAGCTTTTGCATCTCACTGCTCTGAAAGATGCTGCCACGCTTTTAAAAGTGCACGTGAATACCCTGAGCCAAGTTACAGCAACCCAGCCTATGTTGAACTGAAGGCTGCGATTACCTATGTGGCCCCCAAGCTGATCTCTTCTCCCTCCGATCTTGCCAGTTGCAGAGTGACTGAACTTGGCTGTTTACTGGAGCATGCTTCCCACTGTCTTATCAAATATTAAGCATATGAATATGTAAATATTTTTTAATGTTACTGTCCTAACATCTTTATCACAGTTATAAGGCACCGGTTGCTGTCCCTTGAGTAAGAGTGGTTTGGTTTTTTGGGTTTTTTTTGTTTAATTTGGAAATGAAGTGATAGTTCTCTCCTTGCCAACTACAGCATGGGAGAAAATGAACTTCACAGTGAAATTTGGCTATAATAAAACACATAATCTCTTTGACTTAATTTTAAAGATGACAGTTGTTTAAAGCAGCTGGTTAAGAACACAGATGTTCTGGTTGAGGGAAACCAGTTTTAAAATGGCATAATGTGGCAACAAATCCTCATTTTAAAATGAATGGCTGAGGAAAGAAATATTTAGTTAAGCACCCTACCCTTAATTAGAGTGGCAGATATTTTTCTTCTAGAAGCATGTGTTCAAAAGGTGCTGAACAACCGAGCCTTCTTGCTAGCAGAAAATGCTGTGTTGCACTTCTTTAAGAAAGAAAAGATGCATTCACTGCCTTGCTGGACTCAATTCCCCACTGCGAGATTGCTGCCTAAGTCTGCAAGTAAAATGACAGTGGCTATGCAAAGAGGTTTTATTCATCTACAGACATAAGAAGGGTTGTGAAGGCATGTAAGAAAAGAAAGCTGAAGGTAATGTGCTTGTGTCAGGGTCCTGCTCCTCTACAGGGGCCAGTAGAGTTGAATTCTTAAGCTGGGATGGAGACCAGCTGCCTCAGTGAGTTTCCTTGTGAGGACTGGCCTTTTGATTATAATATTTTACTCATCTTCATGAATGCCTGCCCAGCGAAGCATGGAAGTGTTGGGCTTTCTCTCCCCGCTGCAGAAGAGGCGGTCAACTTATGCAATTTCCTTGCACTTCATTTCTCTGAACTTGCACGGCTGCCCTCTTGGGACTGCAAAGTCCCTGGCCCTAGGGCCTGCCAGTTTTGGAAGCTTCTAAATGTCAAATCTAATCTCAGTTTTCATTTTTAAAAATACAAAGTTCCTTGGCTTTTTGCTTGCAGAGAAAATGGAGTTATTCCCAGTTGGTGCTGTTATGTTTCTGGGTGTAAGGTAGGAGAGAGAAAGAGATGTAATTATTTCATATTCCTATAACAATACAGAGAGGCATGGTGTCTCCAGTTACACCAATTAGACCAGTTAAACAGTAACTTTCCTTCTTCTTATCACAACACCCCTGCTTTATACAGGCCTGTTCTCTTCTGCAGCCTCCAGCATCAGGAGCTCTTCATAGCCTGCCCTGATGGTTCAAAGACCAGGGCAGTTTTGTATTGCCTTGCTCCCGAGGTGAGAGCTCCTCGCTTCCCAAGAGCCTGTGGGAAAAGGGAGGATGAGGGGCACCAGAGTAGTTAAACCTGTGGGAGTACAGTACAAAGAGCAACTGTGGATATTTTCCCATTCCTTTTGCTGGCTGCCCTATTTGAAGCCTTTAATGGAATAAAGACCCAGGAGTCTAGCCAGAAATAGAAGGCAGGTAGGTAACTGGCATGAAACATTTAGTCCAGGACTTCTAAATCCTTCTGGAAGTAGGAAACCACTCTGTCTTCTTCCATGGTCTCCCCTGACTCAGCCTCAAAGACTTCCTCCCTTGGTGTGGATCACTTTTTATCCCTCCCTGAGCCCCACCAGCTGTCAGTTCATCACTTTTAGCCCTGGGTGTCATTTCTACCTCCCTTCCCTGCCCATCAGCTATCTGCCATTGACTTCAAAAGTGCTAGTAGGACCTTTTGCAGCTGCCAGTGGAGGCGTGGTTGCTTATGTGTCAGTATTCCATTGGTGATGCTCCCTGGCAGCGTGGGATTGTGCAGAGACTGTGAAACTCATCTGGACAGATAGCAGTCAACTAAGCTGAACTTGGTGTCTGCATTGGCATGATCACCGCTTTATTAGCGCCGGGATAAATTTTAACTGAGTTGTATGCACAGAACTTGAAGTCACACTTCTTGCTTGCGGGAGAGGCACAGTATTTGTCCTTCTGCCTTTCCTTGTCTGTGAAACAATTTGTCTTTCCTACACCAATTGCTCGTTGCCCAGCGTTGTTTAAATTCATCAAATTTTCTAGAATGTATCATCACAGAGAGCCCCCCTGCGTCTCAGATTATTGTAATCTTGCTGCCTGCTTGCATGGTCTTGGAGGCACAGATAAGAAGAGCCTTGTTCTAGCAGTGTTTTGTCTTGGCCCAGCCTTTGGTGAGCATGAGGCATGTATGGCATGTAGGAGCTCTTCTCTGAGTCTGAAGAACTAAGGTAGAAAGTACTGATCTCAGCAACTTCAGCATTTTAGTGCAGAACATTGCTGGATTTGTTCTGATTCCCACCTCTGTTACAGAGACCTCAAGTCAGGCTGGGTTTCAGAAAGGAGGTGGTGGGACATGGTGAGTGGATTGGGAGCAGGGCCTGGGGAGACATGGGGGTTCTTCCTAGGTTTGTGCTAGCACTGGGGTGACTTTGGGCAAAACAGATTCACTGGCTGTAAAATGGGGATAGTGAAACTCCCATGGTGTAAACTGGCCGAGGTTGAGAAACTCTTCTTTAGGAAACAGCTTCTACTTAGGCATTTTTCTTTTGGATTACCCCTCCTGGACGAAGTTGCTTATGTATTTACATGTCACACTGCTCTGTGATGTGACTTCCCAGCAAACCCATCTGGCAGGAGGTGAGGATATATGGGCTTTAACACATTCATTCAGATTTAACTACCTTTCCAGGAAAATATTTAAAAGTGCTTTCTCCAGATAAGAGGTTTTCTATTGCTAGATGTCTTGAAAATGAATGTGCTACCTCGGGGCAAATGCAGTATCTTCTTATTGCTCATAACATGGTTACTTTAAATCTGGCTTTATTGAGAAAATTATTATCCTTGTTGAGGATTCCTCCATTAGTCTATCAGGGAGGCTGTTAGTTAGAGAAGTAGATGAGTCATGTGAAGCCTTGTGTCTCTTGGTGCATGTTTGCAAACCTAATTTTAGTCAGTCTACTCTGTTCTGCTCTGCCAAAATTAGATAACATTATTAGAGCTATGTGAGTGTTTAAATCAAAAAGATTCTCCAGATAAATATAATTAGGAAAACCAGTTCCCTTTAGCTATATTCATTCAGGGGTCACAAGTACATCCATCTTTTTTTTTTTTTTTTTTAAGAGGTACCTAAATTTGGGGTTCTGAGACTGTTCTCAGACCTGTTGGCTTCAGCAAGCTTTGTAGCAAGTCCTGAACCGCACACAGATCTAAAGGTGTGTCCAACATTTCCCGTGTGTCTTCCTGCTTAAAAGTAATTGTTCCTATTACTACTGTGTTCTGCCTGCAAATGTCCTCACGAGGCACAGCAGCCGTTTAGATAAAGATTTCTTGAGTTGTCAGCATATTGTTCTGTTTACTCTTAATTTTTGAGATTTCACATTGCCTCCATTATATTTGTATTTGAGCACCTCTTACAGTAATGAATTTAACCCCTTTGTCCTTGGGAAGCAGAGGATCTGATCCTCATTTTGCAAATCCTGCTAAGTCTTGCTCGCTAGCTGATCAGGCGGCCTCCATGAACTCAGTGCTAGGTGAGAAGCGTCAGATTCAAATCAGGACATGGACCCCAGTTTAACAGAGAACTTGAGCGCATACTTCAATTCAAAGCACGTGCTTGAAAACTTTGTCATAGCATAGGGCTTAAACATGTCTTCAGTGCCTTATCAAACTAAATTTAGCTAATGTACGAAGTTACTCTTCTGTTGGACAGTTTTGTTAACTCAGGGTCCTGCTCCATGAATCTGATCTGAAGATTAAGCAACCCCAAAGACTGGTTGGCGAAGCTCACTGTAACGCTGAGGTGAGGTGGTAGAGGTTGGGTAAACACACTTGCCCATGCAGGTGCTTGGTGGTATTTTGTATTTACCTTCAGAGATGTGCATCTGCCACAGTCCAACCTGTGAGTACAGAAACAGCCTGGAGATTTTGTTGCTGTGGTAGGTGAAAGAAAAGGGGGAATGGGAGACAGACAGAGGTGTCCGTCTGGTCACAAACTGGGACAGGAGCAGGACCTAATGTGAAACATCAACTAAACACATCCAAAAAGGAAGAAAGAAACTGATAGCCTTTGCAAATCGACTATTAAATGCTACATCTGATGCCATTGCAAAAGGCTTTTTGCAGTATTAGTTACTTCTGATTCGATTTGTGAGATGTACTAGATGACAACAGTCTATTGAAACGTCTATTCATATTCTCACTCTAACTTGTTTTAGAGTCCTATGTGGATTATATTTGGTGTTGTGAGGACAGACTCACACAGCTTCTGTTCTTTCTTCCTGGAACCCTTGGAACCCTTATCGCCCTCTACAACTGCCTGAAAGGAGGCTGTAGGGAGGTGGGGGTCGGCCTCTTCTCCCAGGTAACCGGTGATAGGACGAGGGGAAATGGCCTGAAGTTGCACCAGAGCAGGTTTAGGTTGGACATCAGGAAAATTTTTTCACTGAAAGGTTTGTCAAGCTTTGGAATGGGCTGCCCAGGGAAGTGGTCGAGTCCCCATCCCTGGAGGTATTTAAAAGCTGGGCAGATGAGGTGCTTAGGTACATGGTTTAGTGGTGGGATGGCAGGGTTAGGGTAACGGTTGGACTTGGTGATCTTAAAGGTCTTTTCCAACCTAAATGATTCTGTGATTCTATGATCTGCCCGCCAGCATGGGCTATCTTAGAGCAGGATGTACTGCCTACGTGTGGAAGAGGTAAATAGCTCCAAACAGCAGTGAGTGAAGGCAGTGGTTAAAGAGAAGAAACAAGACTGGGCTGTCTCCCTAGTGTGCAGCCTGCACGGGGAACGTGTGACTCATGCTTTGGACGCCCATTTCACACTTCCCTGCAGCTGTGCCGCATTTCACATGCCTACAGAGCTGTGTTGCAGGGCTCCTCGCAGGTTGGGATCCCACAGTTGCAGCTGGTCTGTGACCAGCCAGCCAGCATGACTGGAGTGCAGGGTCATGGAGCAAGAGAAATTCTGGGGTGTGGTCCAAAAGGAGATTTCTGCACTGGAAAATCTCCTAAAAATGTATCGCCTAGCAACATCTTAATGCCAAAGAGCATCATTTTATCTCATGGTCAAGAGTGAATGTGGGATCTCATCCTCTGGGATAGCAAAGAGCTGGGGAAGGGAGGTTGAAATGTGGCTCTCTTGGCCTTCTTGATCTTTCAGACCTGCCCGCTCTTACCTTGTTTGGTTTTCCCCTTTCCTTCTGCTGCCAGTGCCCGGCTATGAGCCAAAGGAGGGAAGCGTCCTTGCTTTCATTGCACTTGTTGTCTGGGTAAACAGAGATTCACTGCCGTTGCCATCGGTCCACAAGCCCTACAGTCTGTTAAAATTTTCATTTAAATAAACAAAGCATATTTTTGGTTGTACGCAATGTTTGGCCATGGTAGCAGAGAGCTCTAGCAGGTGTCTTTAAGGCCTCTAGAAATGAAACAGCAATCCCCAAGTGGAATATGCAGTGGGCTGGCTGCTTAGCTAATGGAAGTTGGCCAGCCTCCACTGGATTTGACCCAGGACAACTAGATGAACACAAAACAAAACAAAAATGCACTTGTTTTCTTTCTAACAAGCAGTGACCCCTTCTTTCTGTCTCTCAGAAATCTATCCTGTCTCCTCTTCCTGCATCTTTCCCCATCTCCCTTCCCCTGATCTTATCTCTCTTCCCTCCATGCTGTGGGCAGCAAACCTACAAACATGCCAGCCGCTTGGCTGGACTAAATCAAGAACAGTTTTGCCACGAGATATCCCACAAAGCAAATGCTGTCTTTGGTTTTGCAAAAGGCCAGTGGAAAACTTGCAAGAGGCAGGGGAACGTTGGGTGTAACAGCTCAGTGCTGGGGCCAGCAAGTTGTGTAGGAGAAGCGTTGGCGCATTACGAAGAGCTTGAGCAGCGCAAGACCCTGGAGCAGCTCTTTGGCCAGTCTCGTTCCTGGACTGCATGTGCCGGTTGGGCACTTGCTTTCTGGTGATGAGGGTGAAACTCCATCTACAAGTCCTAATGAAGGACCTGTTAGATATATTCCAGGCACTAGTTGCAGCTGAACCATCTTGCATGTCTGTCAAGTGTCTTGTTGCGAGAAGGGTTTCTCATGAGCTGGCAGAGAAGGCCTAGATGGGAGGGTATCACCAGTCTGGTGGTGTCTGAGTTAAGAAATAAAAAGAAAAATACTTTATTCCCAGGATTTTTTTTTAATTGGATAAAAAAATTAAGCAGACAGTTAAAGAAGACAGTTAAATGTGAAACAAATAGAGATGGTAATGGACTTAACTGGGGATTAAAACTGATCTTGAATAGTGTGTTTGTAATTATTTATATTTATCCTGGTGTCTCTGTTGGTGGGACTTTATTAATGGCATACTCAGCAGCCTTGTTTAAAATGAGGACTTTAAGCAAATAGCACTATCTTTTATTTTAAAAGGATGCAACACAGCAGGAAAAACAGGTGTCAAAAGAATTGTAGACCAGGAAAGCCACTGTTAGATTATTTTCTGCCTTCAGTGGAGCTGATTACCTGATCATTATTCTGAACACTCTTCAGAAAAGGTGGGAGATGCGAGAGATGCACTTTCTCCTTGAAGTCTTGCTACGGATGTTGAAACACTTCTATCGCTACCTGTCAATTCATGGCTCAGCTGCTCCAGAGGTTGGGAAAAGGTCCTTTGGTACTTGGTTAGAAGCAGCATCAGGTGGCAAATCATGAATTAAATCAGAAATCAGTACCTTTGTAAATGTGAATTACGGAAATGAAATTAATATATAGGGTGTCGTTCTGGAACAAGAGAGAAAGCTTTTATCAAATGTGTGCTACTATTAAAACTAAGTGATATGGAAATTCACCTAGGGTGGAGAACCAGTACAAGAAGGCAGACTAGTACAAGGATTTAGGGGTTGGGTTTTACCTTTGATAAGCCACAAATATATAAAAGGTAATATATAAATTCTGTTTGATATTTTTTTAGTCTGAGAGCCTTTGTCAGTGTGTGCCACAGGTCATTGCTTGTCTGGATGAAGGTTTGTGTTTGCTTGTTTTGTATCTTTAAAAAAGAATTGTTAAAATCTACCTTCACCTAAGAATACTTTAGTCAGTGCTGCGTGCTGGGTATCGAAGTTACAAAGAATGTCTACTCACGGAAAAGGTGGAAGTCTGAAAGTAGTTTGCATTTAAGCGTTCAACCACTGCCGCCTCTTCCTGCGGAAGTGCAGAGAGGGCTGCTTTCAGTCCTGTTAGTTCACTTGCATCGGTTGAATAATGTTAATTCAAAATTGGAAACTGAATCGAATAAGCATAAAGCTTTGGGGTTTTTTTTGGTGTTCTAATTATGAATAAAAATGTAATCAAGGAGATCTGCTAGCTCTAAAGCTGTGGAGGAGACCAAGCTTAGAGTCTGACAGTTTGGTGTGATGGCAGATGATACTTAATCTCTATTTTGTAATATTTTTAAAGTTAATTTTTAGATAGCACCGAGGGAGTTATGTAAGCTTATTTTTGTATGCTGTGAATTAAAATTCAGATTTCCATCACTACACAGCGTGGCAAATCAAAACCAGAAGAAAAAAAAAATTATTAAATACAAAGTGTACATCATTCACTTTCGCCTAAGCTAATGAAAAAATTAAAATTCTGAATAAAGGTACATTTAATCTGTGTAATTGCTTATTGAGTTTAGATTCTGAATAATGTATTCTCCTGATCACCTAAGAAAGCACCAAGTTTCTTCTAACCACTAAGGGTTTCCTTTGGGAAAATAGCTTTGAAAAGCACAAATGCGAACCAAAATGGAGATAGTGCAGGAAACCCTGTTTTAATGAATCTTACTGATTTAAATCATAATTAATATCAGTGATACAAATCAACCCATGCACGTATTGCTTTGGGAAGAACAGCCTGTGGGCAGCCATGGAGATGAGCATGCGCTGGGAAGGAGCCGGGGCAGGGTGGTACCCCAGGCTGCAGCACCCACCCCAGCTCGCCGCGTCTCTGCAAGAATTTCTCGCTTCCAAGGAAGAGAGGTGGCCAGGACAGAGGTCTGCGGCGCAGACCCCAGGCAGCTTCCGCAGTGGTTGTGAAATCACACTCTTAAGTCCCCTTAGGAAACTAGCCTTTGCTTTTATTAGAAAGGTCTTAAAGTATCCCAAATTGGAAAGGAACACTTAGCTTTTAGCTTAATTTGAAATAAAAGTTTTGTTATAGCCAAAAATGATGGTTTTGATTTGATTCACCCAAAGTAGTTAAATTTTTCCGTTTTCTGTAAGGGAAATAAATCATGATGAAGTGCTGATTTCTCCTTATGGTTGTTTATTGTAGTGCGGTGGTTTGTTCTGCTTTCAAGTGTCATTAATCCCCAAGAAGTACATAGGAGTTTCTGAATAAGCTTTTATTTGTCAGCTTTGGCCAGGGTTTATTCCTCAGCATTGTTAAAAAGGCTTTTCTTTTTACGGAGGTGCCCTGTTACGAAATACGGTGTGCAGATGGTAAAAATTTAGAGATTACAGTTGTCTCATGTTACTACTGTTATTTCTCTTTTCCCTTCTCCTGCCACACGTAGCTGTCTAGGGCTTGGGGTGAGGTTTCCCATAAGCATAGCGGTTTGTTTGAAAAGGGTGAGAAGAGGAGGAACAGTGCTGCAATTTTGGCCTGGCAGTCTGGAGCTCCTGGGTCTGATTCTGGCTTCGCCACTCACCTGCATGGTGGCTTTGGGTGAGTTTTCTGACATCGCCAACTGGAAATAGCTGCAGGTGGGATTTAGTCTTGGGTGGTGTAGCCTGATGTCTCCATGCAATGGAAAGTTTGGGCTTTCTGTGCAGGAAGACTTGCTTCAGAGCTGACAGCGAGACAGAAGAGACTCATTAAAACAAAACAAAAAACCCCTCAGTAACCCAACATTCTAACAACTACCACAAACCACGTAAGTTTTCTCCCATGCGTCTTTATCTGCTTTTCCCAAGCAAAGACTATAGCACAACAGCCAAGAGACAATTAAAAGCACTCCCATACTGTGTCCCTGAGAGATGTCAACAGAAAGGAGTCCTGTTTGATGGATGGCGGTGCATTTGGGATTCACTTCTCTGTTCCCTTCCCTGTTTCTGGAAGATGCTATGGGAGTGTCATAGTGATGGTCCCAATTTAATTTAAACAAAATTGAAAAATCAAGGCTGTGTGTGGCAGAAGTAGTTTGCTCTTACTCAACTCGTCCCCAAAGGAAAAGTTCCAGAAGGTCATTGGGCACTTGAAGAGGCTTCATATCTAGAAAGAGCTTGCTGGCAGTAGAGTCCCTGCTCCGCTGGGAACATGGGGCACTGACAGTATTTGAGGCAGCAGTAAACCCATACACAAAGCAGCAGAGGAGTCCATACAGAAAGGTCAGCATGCATGAAAAGACTAAGATTTCACAGGAGGAGTTGGTTTTTGTAGCGTTATGTAAAGTTGTAACTTTCTCCTTTGTAAAAATTTACTCATAATCTCTACAACAGCAGGTTTTACCCGTTAAGGGCACACCTCATGATGATGCCACACTGCTGCGGGGTTTTTTCTGGGCTTTTTATTTCTCGTTTTCATATCTAAGATTTCTATTTAAACGAAGACAGCTTGATGGAAACTGTCAATACCCCCTGGTTTGGGAGAGGGGAAGAGCCCTTCTGTTGACAGCAGGGTGAGTGGGGTGCAGGTCCAGACACTGGATTTGGTGTGCATGTATGATGTGGCTGCAGAATGAATGTTCGAGATGGGCAAAAGGATATCTGAGGAGAAGGGGTGGGTATAGAAAAGGCATAGATGGGGATATCTTGCAAAATCCTCAGAAATGCCTCCAGTGCAGAAGAAATGTCTTTGTTGCTGGGGGGAGCTTGCCATCAGATTTAAATTATGGTTATTCACTCTTTCTTTGAGACCACTACAAGGGATACAAAATTACATATCTGCTTCATCCTGTCCTGAAATTCACCCTTCAATCTGCAAAAATGAAGCAAGAACTGATGGCTTTTCAATATGTATTGGATGTTTAATTGTAGTGTCTACTGTGCCGAGAACAACCTTGCTAAAAAACTCCAGAAAATGTAAATGATGTGCTATGAATAGGCAAATGATTCCTAAGCAATAATGTGTGCTGAGTGACCCTTGTACCTTAGCAAACTGCCAAATCTGCAGTGAAATCTGGTAGCTGAATAATGTATTGGGTTTAACGTGGCATCTGGCTCTGGCCATGGAAAGCAAGATCCTCCAGCCCTGGCGGTGGGGTGGCTCTGCAGAGGGTTACACTGTAGGGGTTTCAACCACAGCACCTCTATGAAATTGGAGGGCAGATTTTCACTGCAGAGCGATGCTCAGGACAAGACAATTTGGCCTTCTCTAGTCCCTTCATACTCCTTTTTAGAAGCAAAGCAGCCTTTCAGGGCAATTTGTTGAAAGTAGAATGTGCCACTACTGCAGGACAAAATATCCTCCTATGATGGGAGGCACACTGCAGCAGTGTCTTCCAACACCACAAGGCACAAGAAAAAACACAAACATAACTGTGTGTCTTATTATGGGCTTCTGAGTGGTATTTTCCCCTGCTTTTTTTTTTCCTAATTTAAAAATTGCAGCAAATGGTTATAGGATGCATGTATCTTAAGAAGTAACTCGTTCTAATAGGGATGTCTATGTAAATCATGCTATATTATAAGTGCCACTTTCTATCTGTATGTCATCAGAGCTGTTTCAGAACATATTTTCAGCTGTATCAGCCAGAGTGGGTATTTTTAAAAATGCTTTTCTATTATGCCATTCTGCTACTGACTCAAAGAAGGAAAACGGTAAGGCCAGCTTTCAAACTGATGCATACTCTGTCTGCTTCAATGAAATCAATATGTTAGTCTCCACCTACTCTGGCCTGGGGTTATCTTTGTGAACTATGTATCAGAAGAATATTTTATCGTTACAAGCGTTTGAAAATTATTCTCTAAAATCAATATTCTGTTTTCTCTTAAACTTGCACATGGTAAAATATTGTCAACATTTCTTTCCTCTGAAAAAGTTAATGGCTATTAATTGTGAGATAAATACCTCTGAAATTATTTTACCCAGAGACACGGTCTTGTCTGTACTATGGCCCACATAATTTCTTTTCTTACCACAATGACATTCCTGAGGTTACACCCAAGATAAATTTATCTTGATGTATGCTAGCTTATTTATCCATGGAAATATAGGAGAGGGAGCAAAATCTGGCTGCTGCTGTGGCTGTGCACATGCTAGAAAATCTGCTGGCAGCAAATGCGGCACATGGCAGAAAGTTAGTTGCCCTGATTCTGTCTTTTCCAGAAAGTCAGAGAGACGGAGGCGGCCCCGAATCCCTTGAACCAGCAGTGCCGGCCGCGAGGCACGTGGGCGTCCTCCGCTCGCTCGTGCAGCTGGGTGCAGCACGCAGTGCTCCCCGCGTAGCAGCACCCAGCCCTCTCCGTAGTGCCCGCGTCTCACAGAACCCATTCTGCATGGCGCTGAACAGTAGTTCAATGGAGATGCAACTCTTCAACCTATACGTTTGATGCCACACTAAAGGTCATCTCCACCATCGTTCCTCTCCCTTGATGTGACCCAGCATTGTAAGAACCAGCTGCACTGATGCCGTGACCAGGCAGGCAGGGAACCAGACTGTGTGGCTGTAGGAACCAGACTGTGTGGCTGTAGGAACAGAAAGGTACGTGTGTCCCGCTAATACCCATGCATTAACTTCAGAGATGCTCAGGGGTTCTATCTTCATCCAGCAAACTGACAAAAATTGCCATCCCCTTTCTCTGCTTCCCTCAGCAATTGCATGTTGTGGGTTTTTTTTTATTTCTGTCTCCAGCAATGATCTGCAACCTTGAATCGTGCTAATAACACACACCAGATTGATGGTCATGCCACATGGGGTGGGTAGCAGGGGTGCCTTAGTGCAGCTAGTGTTCTCCTCCTGGAGATTACAGCCATCAATTTCCATCTGCTGTGAGCACCTACAACGTGATTCCTGAGTATAGGAATGTCAGTTGGGTCCCAAGGCTGAGCAGGTTTCCATTTGGCAACCATCCCTCCATCCCCATCATCAGTGCTATAAAGAAATCATCAGCAGGTAATTTGCTTTGGCTCCATAATACATGAGCCTGCAATTACCTGTTTTCCTCTACTGCATTAGATTGGTACCCAGATTTGTACCTTTTGAGACTTTACAGATGCCTTATAGCTTTCAGTCGAATAGCACAGTCATCTCTTTCACTGGCTAATCGGAAGTGTTATTATTCAGAATTGGGTTTTGGAAGAAAAGAAAAGCTTCAAACCTTAATTAAATATGGTGTAAGCCAAGCCTGGAATTTCAGGATAACGGGAGAAGCAGATCCATTTGCAGGGCAGTAGGCTCCCAGCCTCAGCAGCTGTGAAGCAACATCCCTGCTTGGTCTGGCAGGCTCAGCACTTGCAAAACTTACCATCTGTCCAACTTCAGATGCCTCTTGAAAACATGGTCCGCATGTTGCTCTGACCCTGCACCCCGTCCAGCAGCCTCGGTCCCTTCTCCTCAGCCCTGTTTGCTGGTGGCTCTGCTCAGGCAGATGCCAAACCCCGATCGTTGGTTGCAAATTTGTAATTCTGCCGAGCCACTGGCTTCCTGGTGTGGGTTCTTGTAGCATCCTTTACACAGCCCTGTCCATGGGCACTGCCCACTTATGAACACTGGAAGTTAAGAGAGCTCACAGATTTCACAGTGGAAATCCCGGTAGCTGCCAACACTACTGCTTCATGTACGTGACTGGTGCTAGGGGGAAGTTGTGGTCTGGTTCAGCTCCTCTGGACAAAAATTTGGATCTAAGACCATGAAAGTTGTTTCTTCATCTGCATCCCCCCCTCCCTTCCCACTCAGATGCAGATGCAGGGCCTCCGTTCATATGTGGTCCCTACTTCATCGCTGATCTGGTTTGAAAGCATGCACAGTAGGAGTTGCTGCCCTGATACCCTAACCTGAATTTTAACATGGATTTCTTTCAAGGAAGCCCTATTGCCAGGTGTGAGAGACTAAATAGCCATTGCTGGATCCTAACACCAGGGTAGGGAGGTAGGCTGGAGAACCTCCCAGGGAAGGGGACGCCCTGGATGAAGCAGCTGAGGACTGTGGAGTTGAGACTGATCCCTCCATGAAGCATTGGACCCCATAGGCTGCAGGTACATCTCTGGTTCAGCCAGTAAACCCTTACAGTCAGCAGCTTCAAGGTGAACCTTGTGAAGGCTTCTCAAGCACTCGTTCCCAGGTTGTTTCTAAACAGTGCTTGTGAATACTCCAGAAAGCAGGACTATAACACTTGGAGGAAGGTGAAAGGCTTGATAAAACCAAATGTGTTTGTTAACAGTAATTCACAGCAGGCTCTGGGGCTGAGCCTGCCAGCTGCCATAGTCTGCAATGGCTGCACTTAGCCAAGCTTAAAAGCAGGAGCAGTACTGCCTCCGGTGGAGCCTACTGCTCCCTCCTATTGCCTGGAGAAATAAATTGCCTTATAGTAATGCCTGGAAACGTGAGCCAGTTACATGCTGAATAGATAAAGAGGAGTCAGAGCACAAATTTGAACCATGAATTTGCAAAACTTTCTCAGTAAGATATGGGTCTTTTGGGCCTCCTATTTATAAAGAGCCTGATTCCTCTCTGTTTTCTTCCAGGTGGTGGTTTGTCCCTGCAGGGACTATGTAAAGCACTGTCAGATGCTGTTTTATAACACTTGGCTTGTGCAAGTGCTAACAGCAATACTGGAAAATAGGGTTTATTTCTTTTTACCACGGTATGTTCTAGATCCATCAGGAGTTGCAAATGTTCTAGGATAAATATAGCTCGTTCCTTTGCTAGCTCTGAGCCTGCTGTGGCAAAGCTGCTTTCCCCCTAAAAAAAAGGAGGATGTGGTGGAAAGGAAGAGGCATCTCCCGTTCTATGACAAATGGGTGACACTTGGGAGGTGGGTCTGGGACTTGGAATGCCACCCATAATGCGGTCTAAATGCCCTAACCACACTGTGCCTGGTGGTGTTACATGAGCTGATTCTGTGCTCTCATGAGCTGTTCCCTGGAAATGCTCAGGGAAGGTGTTTACACCATCCTTAGTTTCTCTATTGCAATGTTCATCTGCAGTCTTCCACCAAAATCTTCTCCCTGTTGGAGCCAAAAACAATTGTTGCTTTTGGCCCCTTCTCCAAAAACAGGGTCTCAGCTTAGTTCTTTGGGTTACCTTTCTCTGTGAGCAGATGAGTGACTCCAGGGACAGCAGCAGAAGCTTTGCATTTCTGAACTCATCCTTCTTGGGTCACTTCTTATGCGGGGCAGCATCTCCCCTATAATGCTCGACGTACCTGCGCATCACCCACCTCGGCTCCCTTCTCTTGGCCGGTACTAATTGCAAGTCACCTGCCGTGGCCTTGTGTCTTGCTGCTGCTGTCTGTATCTCTGCCCTTTCCTCTGGTGTTTGTTGTACCTCGGCCTCTAGTGCTCCAGTTTAGCTTAAACGGTCTAAGTTTTGGAGGAGGGAATTTCAGGGAATGGAAGGGTATGTCCTTGCAAATGAGAAAAAAAACAACCCTCCTACAAGATCAATGGATTTCTGTCAGTATAAAATGAATTTGAGAGAGAAGAATCTCCTTCCTTCCTCCACATTCCTCCGTCTTTTTCCCCAAGGTATTGTAAACAGCAAAACTGCTTCTGGAAAGCGCTGTCCTGGCGGTGGAAATGGCTTTCTGCGGCTCCTTACAATTACTGTGGAGATCGATAGTGAAGAGCAGCACTTGTGCAGCGAAGAGTGAATGACATGAACTTAACTTTCTTTCTCCTGCTCTGATGTACAGTGCACCGTGGCCCTGTTTCCTTATCTTCTATATACATGAGTGTCATTTCAGGCTTGATTTTTCTTGATTATCAACAATCAAGGTACAGATTTGACTGTACCCAAAATTTTGCCGCTGTTCAGAGGGTCTGTCTACTTGTAATCTACCCTCCAAGCATGTTTGCAGGCTCACAGATCCGTTCACCATAATGTGTTTTAAGATCGTCTCGTTACCTTACATATATATATGTCCGTGTGCTGTCTTTGGAGCTGTATGGGGAAGACAGATCTGCTCCACGTGCCTTCCCTTGGAGCAATTCTGGCCACATGGGATGCCATGCAAAGGAAAGTGGAACAGACTTAAAAAGCTGGGGAAAATACTGAAAGCATTAGTAAAGGAATGGGAGGCATTTGGTGCAATCTACATACAAACAAAATACATACAATTGTAAACGTCTTTTTTCTTAATTTTTGTAAGCTTGGGCAGCATGGTGCCTGCCAGGTTCAATTTTTTCCTTCAGAAGTCATTGGCAGTAGCAATGGCATTGCAGTGGTTTTGAAGGCTGGACTGAACAATGAGATAAACAAGAGTTACATTTTTGGTTTGTGCATTATCGTATTGCTCTAATTCAGGTTAATGATTCAATTATCCACTTACAGAAATTAATTACAAAACAGGCTCTAAAAGTGTCCAGGATGGGTTGTGTTGAGCCAGCAGCATGTTGTGGGATGTGATGAGCGAGGCTGAGCCTCTCTCCATCTCCATGCTTGCAGGAGACTTCTTTCCTCGGGATACAGGAGGTGGGAATGGAGAGCTTTGGTCTTGGACTGCAGTACGAAACCTCCTGTCAGTCTGCTGTACTTAATGTTCAGCTTTGCCTTGGATAAAAGTGGGCTTGAGAACATCACAGGTTGGGGAAAAACTCTGAGGGGGGGGGGGGGTTCGAGCTAATTGAGCCACAGTATTAAGGGCTCTCCGTCGTTCCAGGGTACTTGGGCACTGCACAGAGAGGATTTACTGCAAGGATTTTGATCTGTAAATCGTGAAGTGCCCGTCAGTAGCAATGGTGCAGCTCATGTCAAGGGAATATGATGCAATAGATCAGAGTTAAATTAAAACTCACTTCATGTATTTATAAATGAGAAGAGGTATCTGTTTTCATGCTTAGGTGAACTTGACACATACAAGCACATGAACCAGTCTCTGGTGGTTGTTATTGTAAGTGAAAAACCCAGAGAGTATAAATTGCTTCTGTTTCTTCATGGCAAAACTGGATTACATACAATCTGTAAGGAAATACTATACTCGTCAGAATAAAACTGATTCATGTATTACTTGTTAATCTTTCAGCATTAACAGTAACTGAAGTTGGGGTTGTTTTTTTGGGGTTGTTTTTTTTTTTTTCTGATTTGGGGGTTGTTTCTTGTTAACAGTAAAAGAAGTTAAGCATTGAATTGATTATTTGAATATTTAAAGGCTGCATCGTGCATCACCATGAATGCTGTGATCTTTAGAGGCACTGACAGCTTTCCCTCTGGCTATTAACGTGTCTGCTTTATGCAACACAAATGTCAACATCACTGCTACTCTAATTAGAGCAGTAGGTCAAACAGCGTCTTTCTCTGTAGAGGAACCTGAGCCATTAGCCATGTTAAGAAGCAGCCCCTTTGTTAAGTTTGATTTATTTTTTTAAGGTTTGTTTTATCCTGTGACAACCTACAAATGCTGTTTTTCAGTCTGGGGCATTTTTGGTTGCTGCAGAAAGGGAAATACATAGAAGAGATTCTCCCTCAACCCATTCAGGCCTCCGCCTGAGCTGCAAAGCGAACCTTCTCCAGCAACCCCAGCTCACTGCAGGTCTGACCTGCACGAGGGGGAAACGTTCATTTGGTTTTGTTCAAGTGCAAGAAATGTATGTTCCCAGAGACAGTTTAAATGATAATAGTACTGTAAGCTGTAAAAGCTTATGACGGTTGAGAAATACAGTGCTTTCCCTTAAAACTGTTTTCTGTTAACTGATGCAAAGCAAAATTGCCATGATCGTCCTCATTTGGGTACTCTACCGGAGGCACTGGTTTGGTTTTGCCTTTTCTGATTTGTTTTTAAGTAGAATTTAGCATCATTTCCATAATGATAAATCTTCCATTTAAGACCAAGAAACCAGTGGTGCCCATCTCAAATATGTGAAAGACGTGATTGCTATTTACAGTTTATCCCATTTGTTTTTCTGACAATGTCTTTGATTGCTTCTCTTTCAACGCACTACACATCTTGCTAACTGAAATTGCCTGTAGCGTTTTGGAAATAGATCAAAAATTGTTTTAAACTAGACATTGGTTTTAGCATTTTTAAATTTTTAAATAATTTAAATGTATTTTAATATACATTTTTTATTTCTGTGATCTTGGGTTTTGGTGGCTATGTAGTTGGTGAGTGGAAATTCTCAGATTTCAGAGCTGCAGAATTTTTCCTTAAAGTAATAGTCAAATGAACTAACACAGGCATGAGCTACAGTATACCCTTTAATCCTGCTAGCTGGAAAGAGAGTGCCAGCAGTAGACAGGAGGTCATAACCATCTTTCCTCCTTAAAGAAGAGCACGTTGAAGAACAGCGCTTAGGACAGATGGACAATGGGTGGTTTGGGTCTGGTTTCTCTGTTTCGTGGTCTCGTGAGTATTTGGCACAACAACTTGTGCTTCTTTTCGCCTGCCTGTTTCCCCTTCCCTACAATGACATGTGCCCCTGCACAGATCAGGGTGGGTGCAAGTAACTCCTCACAGATTATATACATATATATGCTCATTCGCCTGTACCCTCGAGCAAACCTGAAGCACATGGAGAGCACAAAGGATTGTAATCCATCATCCCTTCTCTGACCTGTCCACAGCCACACAGTGTACCCAAAGCCTTGTAAAGCATTGGCACTGGTGAGCACCTCTTGCTTGTCTCGAGCTGCTGTTTTTTGGAGGATCTGTGCTTTACTACCATGGGGGTTTTGGGGTTCTTTGGGTTTTTGGTTTGTTTTTTTTTTTTACATTTGCTCAGTGACTGCCATTCCACAGCAGATTGAAGCTGTTTACTCCCCCAGACAGAAGCTGTATTTGCAGATTTATGTTGCCTTTCTCTGAAGAGACAGTGCTGCTTCTGCCAAATTAGCTGCAGCAGATCTATGACCTGGAGGCTGCTCTTCAGTAGGCTGGAATTAAACCATCCAACACACTTCCAACATAAACACTGCTCCTACAAAGAAGCTCAGACAGAGAATACCAGGTGCCAAGTCTCTTTCAGAGGGGCATCTGGCTACCTGAGGTATCTTTAGAAATCCCAGTCTTACCACTAAAAACAAATAGAACTGAAATAACTGAATTGGGCTTAATTTGTTTTCGTTACTGCAGCACAGACCTATTGATTGATGTCTTTCAATAAGGTTTTCGACTTCTTATTGAATATAAGTTGAAGGACTAAGGGATATTATTTTACTAATTTTTTTTCAGAACAATAATGTCCTTATATGTGCACCAAAATACTGTAAATTAAAAGGATGAAATAATTTTTGGCTGTTTGTGAGTAAAACAAGGGTTACATGGAGATCATGCACAAGTATAACCAGTCTCTTAGTTTGCATAGTTTGGCTCATATTGGCTTGGTACAGGTATGGCCTGTTGGCTATTCTGGCTCTTGGTCAAGTGGTGCTCTCTGTGCCCCTGAACGAAGCAGGCACAGAGAGGGTTATGGATGGCTACCAAGCTGGCCAGTACCTTTAGGAATGAGCTGGGGAGCTCTGCTGTTTTGCAAATGTGAGTGCAGCTCACACTGAAGACACCGTGTTACCCCACCGGCTCTACCCCGGTTATTTGCTGGTAACCCTGCTCGGGAGGAGGCGTTTCTTTCTCTCCCTCACCCTGCAGTGCTGGCTTTCACATGGCTCCATGCAGTGTCTCTGAAGGCACACTTCATTGCACACTGTGTTACCATTCATTATAACAAGCTGGGTGCTCATTAGAGCATCACAGTTATAAACAGAGAAACAAATTTGCTTGAGGACTGCCGTA